>NC_061512.1:252744496-252787448 GCF_022539505.1 Lolium rigidum
GATAATGGACTCCTCTTTTAATGCTTTAAGCATTTGACAACAATTAATTCTTTTCTCATTAGAGATTTGAGGATATTTGTCCAAAACTGAAACTTCCACCATGAATCATGGCTTTAGTTAGCGGCCCAATGTTCTTCTCTCACAATATGCATGCTCAAACCATTCAACTCAGTGTAGATCGCCCTTACTTCGTACAAGACGAACATGCATAGCAACTCACATGAAATTCAACAATGAGTTGATGGCGTTCCCAAGCAAACATGGTTATCGCACAACAAGCAACTTAATAAGAGATAAAGTGCATAATTACATATTCAATACCACAATAGTTTTTAAGCTATTTGTCCCATGAGCTATATATTGCAAAGGTGAATGATGGAATTTTAAAGGTAGCACTCAAGCAATTTACTTTGGAATGGCTGGAAAATACCATGTAGTATAGGTAGGTATGGTGGACACAAATGGCATAGTGGTTGGCTCAAGTATTTTGGATGCATGAGAAGTATTCCCTCTCGATACAAGGTTTAGGCTAGCAAGGCTTATTTGAAACAAACACAAGGATGAACTAGTACAGCAAAAACTCACATAAAAGACATATTGAAAGCATTATAAGACTCTACACCGTCTTCCTTGTTGTTCAAACTCAATACTAGAAATTATCTAGACCTTAGAGAAACCAAATATGCAAACCAAATTTTAGCATGCTCTATGTATTTCTTCATTAATGGGTGCAAAGCATATGATGCAAGAGCTTAAACATGAGCACAACAATTGCCAAGTATCACATTACCCAAGACATTTATAGCAATTACTACATGTATCATTTTCCAATTCCAACCATATAACAATTTAACGAAGGAGAAACTTCGCCATGAATACTATGAGTAGAAACCAAGGACATATTTGTCCATATGCTACAGCGGAGTGTGTATCTCTCCCATAAAGTGAATGCTAGGATCCATTTTATTCAAACAAAACAAAAACAAAAACAAACCGACGCTCCAAGAAAAAGCACATAAGATGTGGCCGAATAAAAATGTAGTTTCAGGGGAGGAACCCGATAATTTGTTGATGAAGAAGGGGATGCCTTGGGCATCCCCAAGCTTAGACGCTTGAGTCTTCTTGATATATGCAGGGGTGAACCACCGGGTGCATCCCCAAGCTTAGAGCTTTCACTCTCCTTGATCATGTTGCATCATACTCCTCTCTTGATCCTTGAAAACTTCCTCCACACCAAACTCGAAACAACTCATTAGAGGGTTAGTGCACAATATAAATTGACATATTCAGAGGTGACACAATCATTCTTAACACTTCTGGACATTGCATAATGCTACTGGACATTAGTGGATCAAAGAAATTCATCCAACATAGCGAAAGAGGCAATGCGAAATAAAAGGCAGAATCTGTCAAAACAGAACAGTTCGTATTGACGAATTTTAAAATGGCACCAGACTTGCTCAAATGAAAATGCTCAAATTGAATGAAAGTTGCGTACATATCTGAGGATCATGCACGTAAATTGGCATAATTTTCTGAGCTTCCTGCAGGGCAGTGGGCTCAGATTCGTGACAGCAAAGAAATCTGGAACTGCGCAGTAATCCAAATCTAGTACTTACTTTTCTATCAACGGCTTAACTTGGCACAACAAAACTCAAAACTAAGATAAGGAGAGGTTGCTACAGTAGTAAACAACTTCCAAGACACAAAATAAAAACAAAGTACTGTAGGTAAAAACATGGGTTGTCTCCCATAAGCGCTTTTCTTAACGCCTTCAGCCTAGGCGCAGAAAGTGTGTATCAAGTAACATCGAGAGATGAAGCATCAACATCATAATTTGTTCTAATGATAGAATCATAAGGTACCTTCATTCTCTTTCTAGGGAAGTGTTCCATACCTTTCTTGAGAGGAAATTGATATTTTATATTACCTTCCCTCATATCAATAATAGCACCAACAGCTCAAGAAAAGGTCTTCCCAATATAATTGGACAAGATGCATTGCATTCAATATCCAAGACAACAAAATCAACGGGAACAAGATTATTGTTAACGGTAATGCGAACATTATCAACTTTACCCAAAGGTTTCTTTGTAGAATGATCAGCAAGATTAACATCCAAATAACAATTTTTCAGCCGGTGGCAAGTCAAGCATATTATAAATTTTCTTCGGCATAACGTAAATACTTGCACCAAGATCACATAAAGCATTACAATCAAAATCTTTAACCTTCATCTTAATGATGGGCTCCCAACCATCTTCTAGCTTTTTAGGAATAGAGGCTTCGCGCTCTAGTTTCTCTTCTCTAGCTTTTATGAGAGCATTTGTAATATGATGCGTGAAAGCCAAATTTATAGCACTAGCATTAGGACTTTTAGCAAGTTTTTGCAAGAACTTTATAACTTCAGAGATGTGGCAATCATCAAAATTCAAACCATTATAATCTAAAGCAATGGGATCATCATCCCCAATGTTGGAAAAAATTTCAGCAGCTTTATCACAGTGCTTCAGCAGCTTTAGCAAGCCAGCAGCTTTTGCGCTTTGCATTAGAAGTGGAAACATTGCTAACACCAATTCTTTTATTAGTATGAGTAGGAGGTGCAGCAACATGTGTAGCATTAGCATTACTAGTGGTGGTAATAGTCCAAACTTTAGCTATATTCTTCTCTTTAGCTAGTTTTTCATTTTCTTCTCTATCCCACCTAGCACGCAAGCTCAGCCATTAATCTTATATTCTCATTAATTCTAACTTGAATGGCATTTGCTGTAGTAACAATTTTATTTTCAATATCCCTATTAGGCATAACTTTCGATTTCAAAAGATCAACATCGTAGGCAAGACTATCAACTCTAGAAACAAGAATATCAATTTTATTGAGCTTTTCCTCAACAGATTTGTTAAAGGCAGCTTTGTGTACTAATAAATTCTTTAAGCATGGCCTCAAGTCCAGGGGGTGTATTCCTATTATTGTTGTAAGAATTCCCATAAGAATTAGCATAACCGTTACCATTATTATAAGGATATGGCCTATAGTTATTACTAGAATTGTTCCGATAAGCATTGTTGTTGAAATTATTATTTTTAATGAAGTTTACATCAACATGTTCTTCTTGTGCAACCAATGAAGCTAATGGAACATTATTAGGATCAACATTAGTCCTATCATTCGCAAGCATAGACATAATAGCATCAACCTTATCATTCAAGGAAGAGGATTCTTCAACGAATTTACCTTCTTACCTTGTGGAGCTCTTTCCGTGTGCCATTCAGAGTAGTTGATCATCATATTATCAAGAAGCTTTGTTGCTTCACCAAGAGTGATGGACATAAAGGTACCTCCAGCAGCTGAATCCAATAAATTCGCGAAGAAAAATTTAGTCCCGCATAGAAGGTTTGGATGATCATCCAAGTAGTCACTCCATGGGTTGGGCAATTTTTAACCGTGAGATTTCATTCTTTCCCAAGCTTGAGCAACATGTTCAGTATCTAATTGTTTAAAATTCATTATGCTACTCCTCAAAGATATAATTTTAGCAGTGGGGATAATATCTACCAATAAAAGCATCCTTGCATTTAGTCCATGAATCAATACTATTCTTAGGCAGTAGATAGCAACCAATCTTTAGCTCTTCCTCTTAATGAGAAAGGGAACAATTTTAGTTTAATAATATCACCATCTACATCTTTATATTTTTGCATTTCACATAGTTCAACAAAATTATTAAGATGGGCAAGCAAGATCATCGTAACTAATTCCGTAAAATTGATTGTTCATGACAAGATTCAAGAAAGCAGTGTTTAATTTCAAAGAATTCCGCTGTAGTAGCAGGTGGAGCAATAGGTGTGCATAAGAAATCATTATTATTTGTGGTTGTGAAGTCACACAACTTAGTATTTTCAGGGTTGGCCATTTTAGCAATAGTAAATAAAGCAAACTAGATAAAGTAAATGCAAGTAAACTAATTTTTTTGTGTTTTCGATATAGCAAACAAGATAGCAAATAAAGTAAAACTAGCAACTAATTTTTTTGTATTTTGATTTAGTGCAGCAAACAAAGTAGTAAATAAAATAAAGCAAGACAAAAACAAAGTAAAGAGATTGAGAAGTGGAGACTCCCTTGCAGCCGTGTCTTGATCACCGCAAGAACGGCGCCGTAAAATATGCTTGATGGCGTGTATTTCACACGTTCGTTGGGCAACCCCAAGAGGAAGGTATGATGAGCACAGCAGCAAGTTTTCCCTCGTAAAGAAACCAAGGTTTATCGAACCAGGAGGAGCCAAGAAGCACGTTGAAGGTTGATGGCGGCGGGATGTAGTGCGGCGCAACACCGCAGATTCCGGCGCCAACGTGGAACCCGCACAACACAACCAAGCTACTTTGCCCCAACGAAACAGATGAGGTTGTCAATCTCACCGGCTTGCCGTAACAAAGGATTAACCGTATTGTGTGGAAGATGATTGTTTGCAGAGAAAACAAGTAGAAACAAGTATTGCAAGAGATTGTATTTCAAGTAAAGAGAATTGGACCGGGTCCACAGCTCACTAGAGGTGTCTCTCCCATAAGACGAACAACATGTTGGGTGAACAAATTACGCTTGGGCAATTGACAAATAAAGAGAGCATGACCATGCACATACATATCATGATGAGTATAGTGAGATTTAATTGGGCATTACGACAAAGTACATAGACCGCCATCCAACCGCATCTATGCCTAAAAAGTCCACCTTCAAAGTTATCATCCGAACCCCTCCAGCATTAAGTTGCAAACAACAGACAATTGCATTAAGTATGGTGCGTAATGTAATCAACAACTACATCCTTAGACATAGCATCAATGTTTTATCCCTAGTGGCAACAAGACAACACAACCTTAGAACTTTCTCGTCACCGTCCTGTGTGTCAATGCGTGCATGAACCCACTATCGAGCATAAGTACTCCCTCTTGGAGTTAAAAGCATCTACTTGGCCGGAGCATCTACTAATAACGGAGAGCATGCAAGATCATAAACAACACATAAGCATAACTTTGATAATCAACATAACAAGTATTCTCTATTCATCTGGATCCCAACAAACGCAACATATAGAATTACATATAGATGATCTTGATCATGATAGGCAGCTCACAAGATCCGACAATGATAGCACAATGGGGAGAAGACAACCATCTAGCTACCGCTATGGACCCATAGTCCAGTGGGTAGACTACTCACTCATCACTCCGGAGGCGACCATGGCGGTGTAGAGTCCTCCGGGAGATGATTCCCCTCTCCGGCAGGTGCCGGAGGCGATCTCCGTGATCCCCCGAGATGGGATCGGCGGCGACGGCGTCTCGCAATGTTTTCCGTATCGTGGCTCTCTGCATCGGGGTTTCGTCACGGAGGCTATTTGTAGGCGGAAGGGCAAGTCGAGAGGCGGCACAGGGGCCCACACCACAGGCCGGCGCGGCCAAGGGGGCCGCGCCGCCCTAGGGTTTGGCGCCCCCGTGGCCCCTCTTCGTCTCTCCTTCGGACTTCCGGAAGCTTCGTGAGAAAATAGGCCTCTCGGGCTTTTATTTCGTCCAATTCCGAGAATATTTCTTTACTAGGATTTCGAAACCAAAAACAGCAGAAAACAAAGAATCGGCACTTCGGCATCTTGTTAATAGGTTAGTTCCGTAAAATGCACGAATATGATATAAAGTGTGCATAAAACATGTAGATAACATCAATAATGTGGCATGGAACACAAGAAATTATCGATACGTTGGAGACGTATCGGCATCCCTAAGCTTAGTTTCACTCGTCCCGAAGCGAGTAAAACGATAACAAAGATAATTTCTGGAGTGACATGCCATCATAAACTTGATCATACTATTTGTAAAGCATATGTAGAGAATGCAGCGATCAAAACAATGGTGATGACATGAGTAAACAAGTGAATCATTAAGCAAAGACTTTTCATGAATAGCACTTCAAGACAAGCATCAATAAGTCTTGCATAAGAGTTAACTCATAAAGCAATAATTCAAAGTAAAGGTATTGAAGCAACACAAAAGAAGATTAAGTTTCAGCGGTTGCTTTCAACTTGTAACATGTATATCTCATGGATATTGTCAACATAGAGTAACATAATAAGTGCAATAAGCAAGTATGTAGGAATCAATGCACAGTTCACACAAGTGTTTGCTTCTTGAGGTGGAGAGAAATAGGTGAACCGACTCAACATTGAAAGTAAAAGAATGGTCCTCATAGAGGAAAAGCATCGATTGCTATATTTGTGCTAGAGCTTTGATTTTGAAAACATGAAACAATTTTGTCAACGGTAGTAATAAAGCATATGCATCATGTAAATTATATCTTATAAGTTGCAAGCCTCATGCATAGTGTACTAATAGTGCTCGCACCTTGTCCTAATTAGCTTGGACTACCGGATTATCATCACAATACATATGCTTTAACCAAGTGTCACAAAGGGGTACCTCTATGCCGCCTGTACAAAGGTCTAAGGAGAAAGCTCGCATTTGGATTTCTCGCTTTTGATTATTCTCAACTTAGACATCCATACCGGGACAACATAGACAACAGATAATGGACTCCTCTTTTAATGCTTTAAGCAGTCAACAACAATTAATTCTTTTCTCATTAGAGATTTGAGGATGTTTGTCCAAAACTGAAACTTCCACCATGGAATCATGGCTTTAGTTAGCGGCCCAATGTTCTTCTCTCACAATATGCATGCTCAAACCATTCAACTCGGTGGTAGATCGCTCTTACTTCGGACAAGACGAACATGCATAGCAACTCACATGAAATTCAACAATGAAGTTGATGGCGTTCCCGATAAACATGGTTATCGCACAACAAGCAACTTAATAAGAGATAAAGTGCATAATTACATATTCAATACCACAATAGTTTTTAAGCTATTTGTCCCATGAGCTATATATTGCAAAGGTGAATGATGGAATTTTAAAGGTAGCACTCAAGCAATTTACTTTGGAATGGCTGGAAAATACCATGTAGTAGGTAGGTATGGTGGACACAAATGGCATAGTGGTTGGCTCAAGTATTTTGGATGCATGAGAAGTATTCCCTCTCGATACAAGGTTTAGGCTAGCAAGGTTATTTGAAACAAACACAAGGATGAACTAGTACAGCAAAACTCACATAAAAGACATATTGAAAACATTATAATACTCTATACCGTCTTCCTTGTTGTTCAAACTCAAAACTAGAAATTATCTAGACCTTAGAGAAACCAAATATGCAAACCAAATTTTAGCATGCTCTATGTATTTCTTCATTAATGGGTGCAAAGTATATGATGCAAGAGCTTAAACATGAGCACAACAATTGCCAAGTATCACATTACCCAAGACATTTATAGCAATTACTACATGTATCATTTTCCAATTCCAACCATATAACAATTTAACGAAGGAGAAACTTCGCCATGAATACTATGAGTAGAAACCAAGGACATATTTGTCCATATGCTACAGCGGAGTGTGTATCTCTCCCATAAAGTGAATGCTAGGATCCATTTTATTCAAACAAAACAAAAACAAAAACAAACCGACGCTCCAAGAAAAAGCACATAAGATGTGATGGAATAAAAATGTAGTTTCGTGGGAGGAACCCGATAATGTTGTTGATGAAGAAGGGGATGCCTTGGGCATCCCCAAGCTTAGACGCTTGAGTCTTCTTGATATATGCAGGGGTGAACCACCGGGTGCATCCCCAAGCTTAGAGCTTTTCACTCTCCTTGATCACGTTGCATCATACTCCTCTCTTGATCCTTGAAAACTTCCTCCACACCAAACTCGAAACAACTCATTAGAGGGTTAGTGCACAATATAAATTGACATATTCAGAGGTGACACAATCATTCTTAACACTTCTGGACATTGCATAATGCTACTGGACATTAGTGGATCAAAGAAATTCATCCAACATAGCGAAAGAGGCAATGCGAAATAAAAGGCAGAATCTGTCAAAACAGAACAGTTCGTATTGACGAATTTTAAAATGGCACCAGACTTGCTCAAATGAAAATGCTCAAATTGAATGAAAGTTGCGTACATATCTGAGGATCATGCACGTAAATTGGCATAATTTTCTGAGCTTCCTGCAGGGCAGTGGGCTCAGATTCGTGACAGCAAAGAAATCTGGAACTGCGCAGTAATCCAAATCTAGTACTTACTTTTCTATCAACGGCTTAACTTGGCACAACAAAACTCAAAACTAAGATAAGGAGAGGTTGCTACAGTAGTAAACAACTTCCAAGACACAAAATATAAAACAAAGTACTGTAGGTAAAATAACACATGGGTTATCTCCCAAGAAGTTCTTTCTTTTTAGCCATTAAGATGGGCTCAGCAGCTTTAATGATGCACTCGCAAGAAATAGTATTTGAAGCAAAAGAGAGCATCAAGAGGCAAATTCAAAACACATTTAAGTCTAACATGCTTCCTATGCATAGGAATCTTGTAAATAAACAAGTTCATGAAGAGCAAAGTAACAAGCATAGGAAGATAAAACAAGTGTAGCTTCAAAAATTTCAGCACATAGAGAGGCATTTTAGTAACATGAAAATTTCTACAACCATATTTTCCTCTCTCATAATAACTTTCAGTAGCAACATGAGCAAACTCAACAATATAACTATCACATAAAGCATTCTTATCATGAGTCTCATGCATAAAATTATTACTCTCCACATAAGCATAATCAATTTTATTAGTTGTAGTGGGAGCAAATTCAACAAAGTAGCTATCATTATTATTTTCATCAAGTATAGGAGGCATATTGTAATCATAATCAAATTTATCCTCCATAACAGGTGGTACCAAAAGACTACTATCATTATCATCACAAATAGGAGGCAAAGTATCATCAAAGAAAATTTTCTCCTCAATGCTTGGGGGACTAAAAATATCATGAAAACCAGCTTCCCCAAGCTTAGAACTTTCTATATCATTATCAACAATGGTGTTCAAAGCGTTCATACTAATATTACTACCAAGCATGCAAATAAGATTCCATAGGTTTTTTAATTTTCGCACCAAACAATCCATGTTTTAATTCAGGAAATAGAATAAGAAGCTCATTGTTGTCCATTATGCCAAACTAGTGTAATAAAAACATGCATGATATTAAGTAAAGTAAAACAAGTAACTAATTTTTTTGGTGTTTTTGATTTAGTGCAGCAAACAAAGTAGTAAATAAAATAAAGCAAGACAAAAACAAAGTAAAGAGATTGAGAAGTGGAGACTCCCCTTGCAGCGTGTCTTGATCTCCCCGGCAACGGCGCCAGAGAATATGCTTGATGGCGTGTATTTCACACGTTCGTTGGGCAACCCCAAGCGGAAGGTATGATGAGCACAGCAGCAAGTTTTCCCTCGAGAAAGAAACCAAGGTTTATCGAACCGGGAGGAGCCAAGAAGCACGTTGAAGGTTGATGGCGGCGGGATGTAGTGCGGCGCAACACCGGAGATTCGGCGCCAACGTGGAACCTGCACAACACAACCAAGCTACTTTGCCCCAACGAAACAGTGAGGTTGTCAATCTCACTCGACTTGCCTGTAACAAAGGATTAACCGTATTGTGTGGAAGATGATTGTTTGCAGAGAAAACAGTAGAAACAAGTATTGCGAGTAGATTGTATTTCGAGTAAAGAGAATTGGACCGGGGTCCACGGTTCACTAGAGGTGTCTCTCCCATAAGACGAACGAGCATGTTGGGTGAACAAATTACGGTTGGGCAATTGACAAATAAAGAGAGCATGACCATGCACATACATATCATGATGAGTATAGTGAGATTTAATTGGGCATTACGACAAAGTACATAGACCGCCATCCAACTGCATCTATGCCTAAAAAGTCCACCTTCGAGGTTATCATCCGAACCCCCTCCGGTATTAAGTTGCAAACAACGAGACAATTGCATTAAGTATGGTGCGTAATGTAATCAACAACTACATCCTTAGACATAGCATCAATGTTTTATCCCTAGTGGCAACAGCACAACACAACCTTAGAACTTTACGTCACTCGTCCCGGTGTCAATGCAGGCATGAACCCACTATCGAGCATAAGTACTCCCTCTTGGAGTTAAAAGCATCTACTTGGCCGGAGCATCTACTAATAACGGAGAGCATGCAAGATCATAAACAACACATAAGCATAGCTTTGATAATCAACATAACAAGTATTCTCTATTCATCGGATCCCAACAAACGCAACATATAGAATTACATATAGATGATCTTGATCATGATAGGCAGCTCACAAGATCCGACAATGATAGCACAATGGGGAGAAGACAACCATCTAGCTACTGCTATGGACCCATAGTCCAGGGGTAGACTACTCACTCATCACTCCGGAGGCGACCATGGCGGTGTAGAGTCCTCCGGGAGATGATTCCCCTCTCGGCGAGGTGCCGGAGGCGATCTCCGAGGATCCCCGAGATGGGATCGGCGGCGACGGCGTCTCGATAATGTTTTCCGTATCGTGGCTCTCGGTACTGGGGGTTTCGTCACGGAGGCTATTTGTAGGCGGAAGGGCAGGTCAAGAGGCGGCGCGAGGGCCCACACCACGGGCCGGCGCGGCCAAGGGGGCCGCGCCGCCCTAGGGTTTGGCGCCCTGTGGCCCTCTTCGTCTCTCCTTCGGACTTCGGAAGCTTCGTGAGAAAATAGGCCTCTGGGCTTTTATTTCGTCCACTTCCGAGAATATTTCTTTACTAGGATTTCTGAAACCAAAAACAGCAGAAAACAGAAAATGGCACTTCGGCATCTTGTTAATAGGTTAGTTCCAGAAAATGCACGAATATGATATAAAGTGTGCATAAAACATGTAGATAACATCAATAATGTGGCATGGAACACAAGAAATTATCGATACGTTGGAGACGTATCACGCGGCCACGGCCACGGCCGCGAGCTCGGCCTGCGCCTCTACCAGCCATGGCGTCGACTATTGAGATGGTGGTGGCTAGGGTTGGGGAGAGAGGCGCTAGGGTTTATGTGTGAGAGGGACGATGAGAGGCGGCCCTTTTTATAGGCCGGAGGGAGTCGGGGGAGCGGTGGCGCTCATTAACGCCAGCACGCAGAGCAAGGCGCGACGAGACGCTTCGCTGCGCCTCTGCGGGAACTGCACCGTCGCTGCGCGCCAATAACTTCCGTCGCGAGGTAGGCGACGGTTAGGTTAAAATTCAATGTGCCGCTGACGGGTCGGCCTCGCTTTTCGGTGTGTCCGGTGATGTCTACGCCCCCTCCTTTTCCTGTAGACAGTGTTGGGCCTCCAAGAGCAGTGTTGGGCCTCCTTTTTCCTGTAGACAGTGTTCGGCATCTCGTCAATAGGTTAGTTCCGGAAAACGCATAAATATGACATAAAGTATGTATAAAACATGTAGATAACATCAATAATGTGGCATGGAACATAAGAAATTATCGATACGTCGGAGACGTATCAGCATCCCCAAGCTTAGTTCCGCTCGTCCCGAGCAGGGTAAACGATAACAAAGATAATTTACGGAGTGACATGCCATCATAACCTTGATCATACTATTGTAAGCATATGTAATGAATGCAGCGATCAAAACAATGGTAATGACATGAGTAAACAACTGAATCATAAAGCAAAGACTTTTCATGAATAGTACTTTCAAGACAAGCATCAATAAGTCTTGCATAAGAGTTAACTCATAAAGCAATAAATCAAAGTAAAGGTATTGAAGCAACACAAAGGAAGATTAAGTTTCAGCGGTTGCTTTCAACTTATAACATGTATATCTCATCGATAGTTGTCAATGCAAAGCAATATAACAAGTGCAATAAGCAAGTATGTAAGAATCAATGCACAGGTCACACAAGTGTTTGCTTCTTGAGGTGGAGAGAAATAGGTGAACTGACTCAACATAAAAGTAAAAGAATGGTCCTTCAAAGAGGAAAGCATCGATTGCTATATTTGTGCTAGAGCTTTGGTTTTGAAAACATAAAGAGAGCATAAAAGTAAAATTTTGAGAGGTGTTTGTTGTTGTCAACGAATGGTAGTGGGCACTCTAACTACCTCATCAACCAGACTTTCAAGAGCGGCTCCCATGAAAGACATTATCTCTACCAGCAAGGTAGATCATCCCTCTTCTCTTTTGTTTACACATGTACTTTAGTTTAGTTTTTCTTTATTTATGGATGACACTCCTCCCAACCTTTTGCTTACACAAGCCATGGCTAACCAAATCCTCGGGTGCCTTCCAACATTCACATACCATGGAGGAGTGTCTATTTGCAAAATTAAGTTGCTTATCGATGAATCGAGCAAAACATGTGAAGAGAATTATTAATGAAAGTTAATTAATTGGGGCTGGGAACCCCATTGCCGACTCTTTTTGCAAAATTATTGGATAAGCTGGATGTGCCACTAGTCCATTGGTGAAAGTCTCGTCCGAAGTAAATGACAAGATCGAAAGATAAACACCACATACTTCCTCATGAGCTATAAAACATTGACACAAATAAGAGGTGATAAATTTTGAATTATTTAAAGGTAGCACTCAAGCAATTTACTTTGGAATGGCGGAGAAATACCATGTAGTAGGTAGGTATGGTGGACACAAATGGCATAGTGGTTGGCTCAAGGATTTTGGATGCATGAGAAGTATTCCCTCTCGATACAAGGTTTAGGCTAGCAAGGTTATTTGAAACAAACACAAGGATGAACCGGTGCAGCAAAACTCACATAAAAGTCATATTGTAAACATTATAAGACTCTACACCGTCTTCCTTGTTGTTCAAAACTCAATACTAGAAATTATCTAGACTTTAGAGAGACCAAATATGCAAACCAAATTTTAGCAAGCTCTATGTATTTCTTCATTAATAGGTGCAAAGTATATGATGCAAGAGCTTAAACATGAGCACAACAATTGCCAAGTATCACATTATCCAAGACATTTTACCAATTACTACATGTAGCATTTTCCGTTTCCAACCATATAACAATAAACGAAGCAGTTTCAACCTTCGCCATGAACATTAAAAGTAAAGCTAAGAACACATGTGTTCATATGCAACAGCGGAGCGTGTCTCTCTCCCACACAAGCATGTATTTATTCAGAGAATGAAAATAACAAAACGAAAATAAAAGCACACAGGACGCTCCAAGTAAAGTACATAAGATGTGACCGAATAAAAATATAGTTTCAAGAGAAGAAACCTGATAAGTTGTCGATGAAGAAGGGGATGCCTTGGGCATCCCCAAGCTTAGATGCTTGAGTCTTCTTGAAATATGCAGGGATGAACCACCGGGGCATCCCCAAGCTTAGAGCTTTCACTCTTCTTGATCACGTTGTATCATCCTCCTCTCTTGACCCTTGAAAACTTCCTCCACACCAAACTCGAAACAAACTCATTAGAGGGTTAGTGCATAATAAAAAAATTCACATGTTCAGAGGTGACACAATCATTCTTAACACTTCTGGACATTGCACAAAGCTACTGGAAGGTAATGGAACAAAGAAATCCATCCAACACAGCAAAAGAGGCAATGCGAAATAAAAGGCAGAATCTGTCAAAACAGTAACAGTCCAGTAAAGACGAATTTTAAAATGGCACCAGACTTGCTCAGATGAAAATTCTCAAATTGAATGAAAGTTGCGTACATATCTGAGGATCACTCACGTAAATTGGCATAATTTTCTCGAGTTACCTACAGAGAATTAGACCCGATTCAGTGACAAAGAAGAAATCAGTTCGCTAGCAGTAATCCAAATCTAGTATGAACCTTACTATCAAAGACTTTACTTGGCACAACAATGCAACAAACTTAAGATAAGGAGAGGTTGTATAGTAGTAACAACTTCCAAGACTCAAATAAAAAATAAAAGTACTGTAGCAAAATAAACACATGGGTTATCTCCCAAGAAGTTCTTTCTTTATAGCCATTAAGATGGGCTCAGCAGTTTTAATGATGCACTCGCAAGAAATAGTAGTTGAAGCAAAAGAGAGCATCAAGAGGCAAATTCTAAACAAATTTAAGTCTAACATGCTTCCTATGCATAGGAATGTTGTAAATAAACAAATTCATGAAGCATGATGCAACAAGCATAGAAAGATAAAACAAGTGTAACTTCAAAAATTTCAGCATATAGAGAGGTGTTTTAGTAACATGAAAATTTCTACAACCATATTTTCCTCTCTCATAATAACTTTCAAGTAGCAACATGAGCAAACTCAACAATATAACTATCACATAAAGCATTCTTATCATGAGTCTCATGCATAAAATTATTACTCTCCACATAGGCATAATCAATTTTATTAGTTGTAGTGGGAGCAAATTCAACAAAGTAGCTATCATTATTATTCTCATCATCAAATATAGGAGGCATATTGTAATCATAATCAAATTTATCCTCCATAACAGGCGGTACTAAAAGACCAATATCATTATAATCATCATAAATAGGAGGCAAAGTATCATCAAAGTAATTTTTCTCCTCAATGCTTGGGGGACTAAAAATATCATGCTCATCAAAACCAGCTTCGCCAAGCTTAGAATTTTCCATATCATTAGCAACAATGGTGTTCAAAGCGTTCATACTAATATGTTCCATAGGTTTTTAAATTTTCGCATCAAACCATCCATGTCTTAAATCATGAAATAGAATAAGAAGCTCATTGTTGTCCATTATGCCAAACTAGTGTGAACAAGAAACAACAAGATGCAATTGCAGGATCTAAAGGAAATAGCTTCGAGTACTTACAACGGCGAAAATAGCTTAGTAGCCGAGATCCGGAGTGTGAGTACCTTTTACCTTTCCTCCCCGGCAACGGCGCCGAGAAAATAGCTTGATGTCTACGCCCCTCCTTTTCCTGTAGACGGTGTTGGGCCTCCAAGAGCAGTAAGTTTGTAGAACAACGAGCAAGTTTCCCTTAAGTGGATCACCCAAGGTTTATCGAACTCGGGAGGAAGAGGTCAAAGATATCCCTCTCATGCAACCCTGCAACCACAAAGCAAGAAGTCTCTTGTGTCCCCAACACACCTAATAGGTGCACTAGTTCGGCGAAGAGATAGTGAAATACGGGTGGTATAAATAAGTATGAGCAGTGGCAACGGCACTGAAAAGTGCTTTGCCCGAGACGATAAACAAGCAGTAACGTAGCAGTAGTAATGCAAGTAAAACAATGAAACAAGCAGCGATAGCGATATTTAGGAACAAGGCCTAGGGATTAGACTTTCACTAGTGGACACTCTCAACTTTGATCACATAACAGAATAGATAAATGCATACTCTACACTCTCTTGTTGGATGATGAACACCACTAATTGCGTAGGATTACACGAACCCTCAATGCCGGAGTTAACAAGCTCCACAATATTCAATGTCTTAAATAACCTTAGAGTGCATGATAGATCAACAACTAAACCAAGTACTAACATAGCATGCACACTGTCACCTTCACACTATGTAGGAGGAATAGATCACATCAATACCATCATAGCAATAGTTAACTTCATAATCTACAAGAGATCATAATCATAGCCTACGCCAAGTACTAACACTGGATGCACACACCGTCACCATTACACCGTGCGAGAGGAATAAAACTACTTTAATAACATCACTAGAGTATCACACAGATAAATTGTGATACAAAACACATTGCAATCATAAAGAGATATAAATAAGCACTTCACTATGCCATTCATAACAGATGAATAAGTATTCCGTGAAATATAGCCTAAGAGACCCACACGGTGCACACACTTGTCACCTTTACACACGTGGGACAAGGAGTCTCCAGGAGATCACATAAGTAAAATCCACTTGACTAGCATAATGACATCTAGATTACAAGCATCATCATATGAATCTCAATCATGTAAGGCAGCTCATGAGATTATTGTATTGAAGCACATAGGAGAGAGATTAACCACATAGCTACGCAGTACAGCCCGAGCCTCGATGGAGAACTACTCCCTCCTCATGGGAGACGAGCGAGCGTTGATGAAGATGGCGGTGGTATTGATGGAGAAGCCTTCCGGGGGCACTTCCCCGTCCCGGCGGCGTGCCGGAACAGAGACTCCTGTCCCCCAGATCTTGGCTTCGCAATAGCGGCGGCTCTGGAAGGTTTCTCGTACCGTGGTTTTTTCCGTCTCGAGGTTTTAGGTCCAGGGGCTTTATATAGGCGAAGAGGCGGCGTTAGGAGGTCGAAGGGGCGCCGACACTATAGGGGGGCGCGGCCCCCCCTTGGCCGCGCCGGCCTAGGGTTTGGTGGCCCTGTGCCCCCTCTCTGGCGGTTCTCGGGTGTTCTGGATGCTTCCGGGCAAAATAGGAACCTGGGCCTTGATTTCGTCCAATTCCGAGAATATTTCCTTACTAGGATTTCTGGAACCAAAAATAGCAGAAAACAGGAACTGGCCCTTCGGCATCTCGTCAATAGGTTAGTTCCGGAAAATGCATAAATATGACATAAAGTATGTATAAAACATGTAGATAACATCAATAATGTGGCATGGAACATAATAAATTATCGATACGTCGGAGACGTATCATCCGGCGTCCCCGGTGCGTCCCCTATGGGGCGGGGACGGCCTCGGGGCGTCGGACACCGTATCGGGGCGCGCCGGACAAAAAGCGGCTTTGGGGGACGCGGCTGGGAACGTTTTTTCGTCCGGCGCGCCCCAAATCCCTTTGGGGGACGGTTTGGGGGACGCGACTGGAGATGCTCTTAACCTGCTCCAGTCGTGCATCCTAAAGGTTTTTTTCGCCTACGGTGTCCGGCGTCCCTATTCCATCCCCTCTCCACATGAGGCGCGTCGACTAGGCTAATCCATGGACTCATGGGTGGCTCCAATCGTCGGCGAGGTGACGAGCTCCGGCGAGCTGGTTTGGTGGTTTGCGAGAGCTTGAGAGGACAGAGGGAATGAGCAGGGGCGGTGAAGAACAAGGGTTCAAGGGCGAGTCTGATCAGATCATTTTTGTAACTATAACTGAACAAAGACAAATTGATTTGCAATTACTTATACTATCTGCAAATTAAGAAGAAAAATACTGGCTACAAGTCATGGGTACCACATATCTAGTTTGCTTTGCTTCTTCTACCAGTAGCTAACAATTTGCACTACACTTGGTATATGGCACTTACTCTTCTAGCTGTTAGTGTCCGATATACCGACTAACATTGTGAAGCGAAAAATTTAGTACTCTCTCCGTTCCATAATTCTTGTTGTGGTTTTAGATCGAATTAAAACCACGAGAAGAATTTGCAACGGAGGGAGTACATTTTAAAAAATGATGCTACAACACCCGAGAGTGCATGAAGAATGGTACCATTGTGATGCCCAAGGCCATCAAGGATGTTCTTACAGTGCATGAAGCCACCAAGTATCGCTTTGTGGTTGACACCTTGAAGCGGATGGGGCTGTTTGAGCTCATGTGCCTGACGCCTACTGATGGGTCCTATTGTCCAATTCTTGTGAGGCAATTTCACTTCACTGTGTTTTTCCATGATGACGCAGCTCGCACTATGACTTGGATGACCGGAAAGGAAAAGTATACTTGCAACAACTATCTTGATTTCTGTGATGCCATGGGGCTTGGTGCTGGTCGTGCTCATGGTTTCAAGATATACTCTCAGGGCAGGTTCCATAAAGGGGACATTGCCTTTTGCTATCCTCCGGATCCCACACCTGGCCCTCCCACTATATCTGGCATGTACTACTCCTACCTTCTACTTGCCAAGCTATTCCGTGAGACTCTCATCAGCAAGTCTGGAGATACAAGTGAATGCCGTGCATACCATCTGAACTTGATGTACTACTGCCACCATGAGCACCAGCAGACCATTGATGGTTGTGATCTCATCTATTGTGAACTGAGGCGCTCTGTTCGCGAAAGGATGACTCCAAACTATGCTCAGTACATTCAGCTGCTCATCAACAAGGTTGTGCAAGCACCTCACAATACGCAAGGTGAACGGGTCAGGATGGAAGCCTTCAAGGTACCTATCCAAGGAGATAGACCGAACGTCCCTGCCATGATGCCTTCTGAGCGTCGGTCCAAGGAAAGTCATGACCCTGCTAGCTCCCGCTACTCTAGGAGCCCACCGCATGGTGTCTCACGGTTCTTGTCCAGCTTGTGGCAAATGTGCAAAAATACCAATGATGTTGCACATCAAAGCCTTGCCTTGAGCCAAGAAACTAGGAGGCGCCAAAATGACTTCATGGCTGCCAGAAATGCTCCTGTTCCTCCTTCTGGTCCTGAGATGGAGCCTGTGCATGCACCTAACTGGGAGATGCCTCCTCTTACTGATGAGATGCTTCAAAACTTCGATCTCTCCATGTATTCTCACAGTGGTCTTCCTCCTCGCACTGCTCAGGACCCTGCTTCATCTGGACATAGGAACGATGATGATGAAGAGGATGAAGGTGATGAGGATGGCAATGGTGAGGATGATGATGAAGAGGATGATGATGATGGTGATGGCAGCTCTCCATCCACGGGGCACGAGTTCTATTGATGGGCACGCTAGCATCCCTCCTCTTTTCTTCGCCTTTTTGGTGTTCCGATGCCAAAGGGGAGAAGAGAGTAGAGTCTAGGATTACGGGGTCCTTGGTTGCACAAGCCATGCTTGACATTTTATTTGCATCTTATTTGGCTTGTGCTTATTTGGTTGCTTTTTCATTCCAAGAACCATTTGCTACTTTAAGTAATTCATGTATGGACATGTACCTATATGCTTAATCTCTATGTTAGGATGATTATGTGTGCTATGCTTATATATCTTGATATGCACATCTCCATACCATGCTTGTTTCCTAAAGATATTGGCGGAGCTTCTCATGTTCCACAAATGTTGCACTTTGCATTCAAACGCAAATTCTCCAAGTGCACACATTATGGGGGAGCTATCTCAATATCTCACATGGAATCAAGGTTTAAAGCTTATCATAATATCTATGTGTGACTCTAGCTCGGTTTGTCATCGTATACCAAAAAGGGGGATATTGTAAGGGTATTTTACCCTTATCCATTATTTTGGTAACTATGACACCGTGCTAGAGTATTTGGACTAATACATGTCTACAAGATGATTCCCAAGTATTAGCCAAAGAGGTATAATGGTGCATCAATGGAACAAGAAGGCAATGGGAGACCCCCCCACTTCGATGAAAAATCAACAAGGGTTCTCCAGAGCATGACCGGTCCCAGACCCAGTCAAACCGGCCCTGGCACCGGCCAGCCCGGCGCAGACCGGCCCCAGGAATGGTGCCATCCGGATGGAATCCAGTAAGGTTGGGGCGCTGGTCCGGTCAGGGCCCGGTTGCAGGCCCGGTCTGGACTGGCCGGTCCGGTCGCAGGTCTGGTCAGACCAGATTGTGGACCGGCCGCCCCGGCGACAACTGGCCTCCGCGCTTGTGCCATCCGGGCGTGATCCAGTACCCAAAGAAGAGCTCCGGTTGAAACCGGCCGGTCCGGTCGCAGGCCCGGTCTGACCGGCCCGTGCGCCGGCCTGTCCGGCGCCAAATCCGGTTGACCGGGTTTCTCGAGGAATCTGCTGATGTGTCAAGTGGGCAACGGCCATATTTCAAGTGACACTATAAATAGCCCTTCTCCTACCTCTGAAAGGGCAGGCACTACACTACAAACTGTTCTTGAGCTCTTTCTCTCATACTCCATTGTTAGAAACACCAAAAGCCTCAGATCTCCCTCCTCCACCACCTAAACTCAAATCCCTCCGGGGAAACGATAGAGGAGGACCAGATCTACTGTTCTACCAAGCCAAATCTCATTCCCCCTTGTATTCATCAAGAAGCTTGCTCTCTAGGGTTCCTTGGAAACCCTAGGTGGGCAAGAGTGGTCCGGAAGCATCCGGGCTGTGGATTTGCTCCTGACAAGATTGTGAAGCTTTGGAGGCTACCTCAAAGTCTACCACAAGTGAGAGAGCTATTCCTTCGTGGGATAGGTTCCGGAGAATAGGGTGAGCCTTCATGGCGCGGGGAATCCTTCGTGGGACCTCCACTCCTCCAAATGTGACGTACCTTCTTGCAAAGGAAGGGAACACGGGAATAAACCCTCGTCTTCACGTGCTATCAGTTATCTCTAACCGAACTCTTTACTTGTGATTTAACTGCCTGTGAGAGCCTTCGTGCTCGAGTTAGTTGTATCCTCATATAGGTTGTTTCACCTAGTTTGCATTAGGCTCACCTTTATATTCCGCAAAGCCTAATATTGCAAATAAAGAATTAAAATCTGTAGAAACCTATTCACCCCCCTCTAGGTTTACCATCTCTGAACTTTCATTCTCATTAGGCACAACAGTAATTCCTCCTTTCTTAGGGACACAATGCACAGGACTAACCCATCTACTATCAGGAATAGGATAAATAATACAAGCATCAATGAGTTTCAATACCTCATTTCTTACCATATCCTTCATCTTAGGAATTAAACGACGTTGATGTTCAACAACTGCCTTTGCATCAGGTTCCATATTAATAGCATGCTGACATATAGTAGGGGAGATCCCTTCAAATCATGAAGAGTATATCGCATGGCTCCTCGGTGTTTCTTCAATACTCCCAATAAACTTTCCTCTTCCCGCCCTAAAAGTTTAGAACTAATAATAATATGATATATTTTCTTATCATCAATATAAGCATATTGAAGATCATCAGGTAAAGGTTTTTAATCGAAAACAAGATCCTCCTTGGGTGGTAGTGTGGTCCCCAAGTCTTCCACAGGTAAATTGTGTTTAAGCATCTCTAGTTGACGAAGAAGAATCTCGTCAATCTCATTTCTTTCCTCCATAAAGATCTCACTTTTGTGGTCCTCCAGATATTGCTGCAAAGCATTGTTAGGAGCAAGAGCAATAGAGGCAAGTTGTTCAACTCTAAATTCTTCATTACGCAATTCAGTTTCATAAGGAGCTTTGGCAAACTTAGAAAAATTAAAATCATAAGACTCTCCATCAAATTTAGTAAGAATTTTCTCCTTCTTACAATCTATAATAGCACCACAAGTGTTCAAGAAAGGTCTACCAAAAATGATAGGACAAGTCTTACTAGCAGCTGAACCAAGTACTAGAAAATCAGCAGGATATTTAGTCTTACCACATAAAACATCCACATCTCTAACAATACCAATTGGAGAGATTGTCTCTCTATTAGCAAGCTGAATAACCACATCAATTTATTCAAGTTCACAAGAACCAATTTCATGAATGATTTACCTGTAAAGCTCATATGAAATAGCACTTGAACTTGCACCAATATCACATAAACCATAATAGCAATGATCACATATTCTGACAGAAAGCATAGGAACACTAGTTTTACTAGATCGACAAGGATGTGAAACAATATTAGAAGCATCTTCATAGAAGATAATGTGTCCATCTTCTACATTTTCACTCACACTATTGCTATTGCAGGCTCAACAATTATTTGTTCATCAGGTTCTATAGCTTTGTTTGTACTTTTGTTAACCACGATAGTTATAATAGAATGTTCCTTTACCTTGGCAGGGAAAGGTAATTTCTGAATATAAGGTTCAGGCAAAACACGATCAACAGTACAAACTTCAATATTTCTAGCAGGAACACAATTAACAATGTCTTTATAAGGTGCATGGTACTTGTTCCTGTAGCACCCTACCTTTTAATAAAGGAAGGATACCTGTGTATAGTGCTATTTCCGGGATCACTGATAGCACACACATTTCAAAATGTAGTAATCATTGCAATAGTATCAAATCACTACATCGTAAATCCTCAGGAGATAAAATAAAGTCTTAAAAATTGCATAGTCACTTGGACTAGCTCAAATAAAATGTTCAAATCTACACAGCGGAAAGGAAACACCAATGAGCCTCCATCATCTTCATGTGCCACAGGCAGACATGTTGGAATGCAGACTCGAGACCCTACCTAGTATTCTTCTTCAAATGAACCTGCACGTTTGAATATGCAGCCCCACGAATGGGGGTCAGTACAATGATGTACTGGAAAATGACTTTATTTGGTGGCAATTGTTAAAGACTAACTACATGATATTTGGCTAGTGGAGTCTTGGGTAATTTGCATAAAGCCAATTTTATCCTATATTTTATTTAAAACAAAACATTTCTCAACATTGAATGATATTACAAACAGCCTCATGGTTAAATCCACCATGAGTTTTAAGGGGAAAGAAATCACATGGTTACATCCACCATGAGTTTTATAGAGTTGATTTCAAAATTTTAATACATTCAGAAAAGGTGATGAGATTCTTCCGTACAATCCCTGTCCAGGAGCTCAAATTGTCCATAACCAGGGACACGTCTAAGATCTTAGATCTAACTCTCGAGAGGTTGTGCACTTTCACCTTACGACCCATTATACCCAGAGAGAAGAATGAGACAAGATCTTTCAGAAGGAGAAATCAACCATACCAGCTAGACTCGTTCCCCCTTGGTCGTCGCCACATCTGAATGTCTAGCAAAGAAGTTGACCCTCACAACTTAATTAATCCTGGCAGAGCCCATAATACCATAAGGCTGCACTGGAAGCTATCTAAACATGGATGACTTGGTAATCTCTTTGTTCCTGGGTGGCCAACCACAAGTGAAACCTCAGGTGACAACCACCACAGCCCTGGTTACTGCTACATGTGGAGGCAGCTTCCTTGTGACGGTAAAGCACACGTCCGTTGGGAACCCCAAGAGGAAGGTATGATGAGTACAGCAGCTAGTTTTCCCTCAGTAAGAAACCAAGGTTTATCGAACCAGTAGGAGATGAAGGCCACGTGAAGGTTGTTGGTGGAGGAGTGTAGTGCGGCGCAACACCAGGGATTCCGGCGCCAACGTGGAACCTGCACAACACAATCAAACTACTTTGCCCCAACTTAACAGTGAGGTTGTCAATCTCACCGGCTTGCTGAAAACAAAGGATTAAACGTATGGTGTGGAGAATTATGTTTGCTTGCAGAAAACAACAGCAAACAGTGATTGCAGTAGATTGTATTCAGATGTAAAAGAAAAGGACCGGGGTCCACAGTTCACTAGTGGTGTCTCTCCAATAAGATAAATAGCATGTTGGGTGAACAAATTACAGTTGGGCAATTGACAGAATAGAGATGCATATACATATCATGATGACTACTATGAGATTTACTTAGGGCATTACGACAAAGAACATAGACCGCCATCCAAGCATGCATCTATGCCTAAAAAGTCCACCTTCGTGTTAGCATCCGCACCCCTCCGGTATTAAGTTGCAAACAACGGACAATTGCATTAAGTACTGCGCGTAATGTAATCAACACAAATATCCTTAGACAAAGCATTGATGTTTTATCCCTAGTGGCAACATCACATCCACAACCTTAGGGGTTGCTTGTCACTCCCAGCATTCAATGGAGACATGAACCCACTATCTAGCATAAATAATCCCTCTTGGAGTCACAAGTATCAACTTGGCCGAGCCTCTACTAGCAACGGAGAGCATGCAAGAACATAAATAACACATATATGATAGATCAATAATCAACTTGACATAGTATTCAATATTCATCGGATCCCAACAAACACAACATGTAGCATTACAAATAGATGATCCTGATCATGATAGGCAGCTCACAAGATCTAAACATGATAGCACAAGAGGAGAAGACAACCATCTAGCTACTGCTATGGACCCGTAGTCCAAGGATGAACTACTCACACATCAGTCCGGAGGCGGGCATGGTGATGTAGAGCCCTCCGGTGATGATTCCCCTCTCCGGCAGGGTGCCGGAGGCGATCTTCTGAACCCCCCGAGATGGGGTTTGATGGCGGCGGCGTCTCAGTAACTTTTCCCGTATCGTGGCTCCCGGTACTAGGGTTTTCGCGACGGAGAGAATAAATAGGCGAAGGGGCAGCGTAGGGGGGCGCCCAAGGGGCCCACCCCATAGGCCGGCGCGCCCCCCACTTGGCCGCGCCGCCAGGTGCGGTGGCCGCCTCGTGGCCCCTCTCCGTCTCCTCTTCGGTGTTCTGGAAGGCTCCGTGGAAAATAAGACCGTGGGCTTTTGTTTCGTCCAATTCCGAGAATATTTGTAAACTAACTTTTCTGAAATCAAAAACGGCAGAAAACAGGAACTGGCACTGCGGCATCTTGTTAATAGGTTAGTTCCAGAAAATGCATAAAAACATTATAAAGTATGAACAAAACATGTAGGTATTGTCATAAAACTAGCATGGAACATGAGAAATTATAGATACGTTGGAGACGTATCAAGCATCCCCAAGCTTAGTTCCTACTCGCCCTCGAGTAGGTAAACGATAAGAACAATAATTTCTGAAGTGACATGCTACCAACATAATCTTGATCAACATTATTGTAAAGCATATGAGATGAATGAAGTGATTCAAAGCAATGGTTTGCTAACAAAAAGATAATGACTAAACAACTGAATCATATAGCAAAAACTTTTCATGAATAGTACTTTCAAGACAAGTATCAAAAAGACTTGCATAAGAGCTAACTCATAAAGCAATAGATTCAAAGTAAGAGGTTTCAAAGCAACACAAAGGATGATTAAGTTTCAGCAATTGCTTTCAACTTGTAACATGTATATCTCATGGATAATTGTCAACAAAAAGTAATATAACAAGTGCAATAAGTAAGCATGTAAGAATCAATGCACACAGTTGACACAAGTGTTTGCTTCTAAGATAGAAAGAAGTAGGTAAACTGACTCAACATAAAATAAAAGAAAGGCCCTTCACAGAGGGAAGCAGGGATTACTCATGTGCTAGAGCTTTTTATTTTGAAAACATGGAAACAATTGTGTCAACGGTAGTAATATTTCATATGAGTTATGCATAAAACTTCCTATAAGTTGCAAGCCTCATGCATCGAATACTAATAGTGCCCGCACCTTGTCCTAATTAGCTCGGATTTCCATGGATTATCATTGCATTACATATGTTTCAACCAAGTGTCACAAAGGGGTACCTCTATGCCACCTATACAAAGGTCCAAGGAGATAAATCGCATTTGATTTCTCGATTTTGATAGATCTCAACTTGAGGACATCCATACCGAGACAACATAGAAAACAGATAATGGACTCCTCTTTTTAATGCTTTAAGCATTCAACAACAAATAATATTCTCATAAGAGATTCTGAGGATTAATGTCCAAGCTGAAACTTCCACCATGATACATGGCTTTAGTTGGCGGCCCAATGTTCTTCTCTAACAACATGCATACTCAAACCATTCAACTCATGGCAAATCTCCCTTACTTCAAACAAGACGAACATGCATAGCAACTCACATGATATTCAACAAAGGTGTGACAAGTTGATGGCGTCCCCAGAAACATGGTTACCTCTCAACAAGCAACTTATAAGAAATAAGATACATAGCAACATATTCATTACCATAATAGTTTTTAGGCTACTTTCCCATGAGCTATGTATTGCAAAGACAAGGAATGAAATTTTAAAGGTAGCACGCAAGCAATTTACTTTGGAATGGCAGAAAAATACCACATATAGGTAGTTATGGTGGACACAAATGGCATAGGTTTTGGCTCAAGGTTTTTGGATGCACGAGAAGCATTCCCTCTCAGTACAAGGCTTCGGCTAGCAAGGTTGTTTGAAGCAAACACAAGTATGAATCGGTACAGCAAAAACTTACACAAGAACATATTTCAAGCATTATAAGACTCTACACTGTCTTCCTTGTTGTTCAAACACTTTTACCAGAAAATATCTAGACCTTAGAGAGATCAGTCATGCAAACCAAATTTCAACAAGCTCTACGGTAGTTCTCCACTACTAGATTTAAACTACATGATGCAAGAGCTTAAACATGATCTACTTGAGAGCTCAAAACAATTGCCAAGTATCAAATTATTCAAGACAATATGAGACATTTTCTGTTTCCAACCAAATAACAACAAGTACGAGTGCTGCGGCTTTCAGCTTTCGCCATGAATATTAAAATAAAACGAAGAACACAAGTGTTCAAATGAAAAAGCGGAGCGTGTCTCTCTCCAGCACAAGGATTGCTGGGATCCGAATTTATTCAAACATAAACAAAAATAAAAACAAACAGACGCTCCAAGTAAAGCACATAAGATGTGACGGAATTAAAATATAGTTTCACTAGAGGTGACCTGATAAGTTTGTTGATGAAGAAGGGGATGCCTTGGGCATCCCCAAGCTTAGACGCTTGAGTCTTCTTGAAATATGCAGGGATAAACCACGGGGGCATCCCCAAGCTTAGAATTTTCACTCTTCTTGATCACATCATATCATCCTCCTCTCTTGATCCTTGAAAACTTCCTCCACACCAAACTCAAAGCAATCTCATTAGAGGGTTAGTGCATAATAAAAAATTCACATGTTCAGCAAGGACACAATCATTCCAAACACTTCTGGACATTACCTAAGGCTACTGAAATTTAATGGAGCAAAGAAATCCAATCAAACACAGTAAAAGAGGCAATGTGAAATAAAAGGAAGAATCTGTCAAAACAGAACAGTCTGTAAAGACGATTTTTTTTAGGCACTTAACTTGCTCAGATGGAAAAACTCAAAACTAATGAAAGTTGCGTACATATCTGAGGATCACGCATGAATTTTCGCAGATTTTTTTGATTCTTCTACAGAGAGATAAACACGAATTCGTGACAGATAAGAAATCTGTTTCTGCGTAGAAATCCAAATCTAGTATCAACCTTCTATTAGAGACTTTACTTGGCACAACAATGCAAGAAAATAAAGATACAAAGGTATTGCTATAGTAGTAACAAGCACCATGACTCAAATATAAAACAAAAATTGTAGAAATAAAACAATGGGTTGTCTCCCATAAGCGCTTTTCTTTAACGCCTTTCAGCTAGGCGCAGAAAGTGCAAATCAAGTAACATCAAGAGAAGAAGCATCAACAGAGGTGTTTGGAGTTTTCTCGACTAGGCATTGTATCTTATATATGTAAGAAACTCCTTTTTCATTACCTTTGGGCTTACTATCCTCCTCAAATAAATTTTCAGGAACAATCCAATCAAAATTCTTTTCTAATGCCTCATGCATTCCTATGAGTTTATAAGGTATTGGTATTTTTATCTCCCCCTCACAATTGGCTTTATTAGTGTATCTTAGCCTATCTTTTTCCCTTCTTTCAAGGATATTTGCAAAATTGGTACAAAAGCCTAGCATCTTATTTCGAATAAAGACTTTCCTAGCTTCTCTAGCTACATCACCAAATTCTCTAAGAAGGGTTTCTAAAACAAAATCTTTCTTCTCTCCTTCTTCCATATCACCAAGTGTAAGAAACATATGTTGCATTATTGGATTAAGATTAACAAATCTAGCTTCCAACATGTGCACTAAAGAGGCAGTAGAAATTTCATAATTAGGAGCAAGTTCTACCAAGGATCTATCTTCAAAATCTTTAACCCTACTGACATGAGTGAAAAATTCTTCTATATTATCTCTTCCAATAATAGACCCACTTCCTACCGATATATCTTTCAAAGTGAACTTAGGGTGAAGCATGATGAAATAAACAAAAGTAAACTGATAAAGTAAATGCAAGTAACTATTTTTTTGTGTTTTTTATATAAAGAAAGAAAACAAGACAGAAAATAAAATAAAGCAAGACAATAAACAAAGTAAAGAGATTGGGTGTGAGAGACTCCCCTTGCAGCGTGTCTTGATCTCCCCGGCAACGGCGCCAGAAAATAAGCTTGCTTCGTGTGGAGGCAGCTTCCTTGTGACGGTAAAGCACACGTCCGTTGGGAACCCCAAGAGGAAGGTATGATGAGTACAACAGCTAGTTTTCCCTCAGTAAGAAACCAAGGTTTATCGAACCAGTAGGAGATGAAGGCCACGTGAAGGTTGTTGGTGGAGGAGTGTAGTGCGGCGCAACACCAGTGATTCCGGCGCCAACGTGGAACCTGCACAACACAATCAAACTACTTTGCCCCAACTTAACGAGTGAGGTTGTCAATCTCACCGGCTTGCTGAAAACAAATGATTAAACGTATGGTGTGGAGAATTATGTTTGCTTGCAGAAAACAACAGAGAACAGTGATTGCAGTAGATTGTATTTCAGATGTAAAAGAAAAGGACCGGGGTCAACAGTTCACTAGTGGTGTCTCTCCAATAAGATAAATAGCATGTTGGGTGAACAAATTACAGTTGGGCAATTGAAAGAATATAGATGCATATACATATCATGATGACTACTATGAGATTTACTTAGGGCATTACGACAAAGAACATAGACCGCCATCCAGCATGCATCTATGCCTAAAAAGTCCACCTTCAGGTTAGCATCCGCACCCCCTCCAGTATTAAGTTGCAAACAACATACAATTGCATTAAGTACTGAGCGTAGTGTAATCAACACAAATATCCTTAGACAAAGCATTGGTGTTTTATCCCTAGTGGCAACAACACATCCACAACCTTAGGGGTTGCTGTCACTCCCCCAGATTCAATGGAGACATGAACCCAGTATCTAGCATAAATACTCCCTCTTGGAGTCACAAGTATCAACTTGGCCAGAGCCTCTACTAGCAACGGAGAGCATGCAAGAACATAAATAACACATATATGATAGATCAATAATCAACTTGGCATAGTATTCAATATTCATCGGATCCCAACAAACACAACATGTAGCATTACAAATAGATGATCATGATCATGATAGGCAGCTCACAAGATCTAAACATGATAGCACAAGAGGAGAAGACAACCATCTAGCTACTGCTATGGACCTGTAGTCCAAGGATGAACTACTCACGCATCAGTCCGGAGTCGGGCATGGTGATGTAGAGCCCTCTGATGCGTGCAATTAACACACGTCCGTTGGGAACCCCAAGAGGAAGGTGTGATGCATACAGTAGCAAGTTTTCACTCAGAAAGAAACCAAGGTTTATCGAACCAGGAGGAGCCAAGAAGCACGTTGAAGGTTGATGGCGGCGAAGTGTAGTGCGGCGCAACACCAGGGATTCCGGCGCCAACGTGGAACCTGCACAACACAATCAAAGTACTTTGCCCCAACGTAACAAGTGAGGTTGTCAATCTCACCGGCTTGTTGAAAACAAAGGATTAAACGTATTGTGTGGAAGATGATGATTGTTTGCGAAGAACAGTAAAGAACAATTGCAGTAGATTGTATTTCAGATGTAAAGAATAGGACCGGGGTCCACAGTTCACTAGTGGTGTCTCTCCCATAAGATAAATAGCATGTTGGGTGAATGATACGTCTCCGACGTATCGATAATTTCTTATGTTCCATGCCACATTATTGATGATATCTACATGTTTTATACATACTTTATGTCATATTTATGCGTTTTCCGGAACTAACCTATTGACGAGATGCCGAAGGGCCGATTGCTTGTTCTACTGCTGTTTTTGGTTTCGAAATCATAGTAAGGAAATATTCTCGGAATCGGACGAAATCAAGGCCCAGCATCCTATTTTTCCACGAAGCTTCCAGAACACCCGAGAGTCGCCAGAGGGGGGCCCTGTGGGCCCCAGACGATAGCCCGGCGCGGCCAAGGGGGGGCCGCGCCCCCCTATAGTGTCGTCGCCCTGTTGACCTTCTGACGCCGCCTCTTCGCCTATATAAAGGTCCCAGACCTAAAACCTCGATACGGAAAAACCACGGTACGCGAAACCTTCCAGAGCCGCCGCCATCGCGAAGCCAAGATCCGGGGACGAGAGTCTCTGTTCCGGCACGCCGCCGAGACGGGGAAGTGCCCCCGGAAGGCTTCTCCATCGACACCACCGCCATCTTCATCAACGCTGCTGTCTCCCATGAGGAGGGAGTAGTTCTCCATCGAGGCTCGGGGCTGTACCGGTAGCTATGTGGTTCATCTCTCTCCTATGTGCTTCAATACAATAATCTCATGAGCTGCCTTACATGATTGAGATTCATATGATGATGCTTGTAATCTAGATGTCATTATGCTAGTCAAGTGGGTTTTACTTATGTGATCTCCGGAGACTCCTTGTCCCACGTGTGTAAAGGTGACGAGTGTGTGCACCGTGTGGGTCTCTTAGGCTATATTTCACGGAATACTTATCCACCGTATGAATGGCATAGTGAAGTGCTTATTTATATCTCTTTATGATTGCAATGTGTTTTGTATCACAATTTATCCGTGTGCTACTCTAGTGATGTTATTAAAGTAGTTTTATTCCTCCCGCACGGTGTAATGGTGACGAGTGTGTGCATCCGTGTTAGTACTTGGCGTAGGCTATGATTGTGATCTCTTGTAGATTATGAAGTTAACTATTGCTATGATGGTATTGATGTGATCTATTCCTCCTACATGGTGTGAAGGTGACACTGTGCATGCTATGTTAGTACTTGGTTTAGTCGTGTTGATCTTTCATGCACTCTAAGGTTATTTAAATATGAACATTGAATTGTGGAGCTTGTTAACTCCGGCATTGAGGGTTCGTGTAATCCTACGCAATGTGTTCATCATCCAACAAGAGAGTGTAGAGTATGCATTTATCTGTTCTGTTATGTGATCAAAGTTGAGAGTGTCCACTAGTGAAAGGCTAATCCCTAGGCCTTGTTCCTTAATATCGCTATCGCTGCTTGTTTACCTGTTTATCTGCGTTACTACTGCTGCGTTACTATCGCTTGTTTACTTGTCCCGGGCAAAGCACTTTTCTGGTGCCGTTGCCACTGCTCATACTTATTTATACCACCTGTATTTCACTATCTCTTCGCCGAACTAGTGCACCTATTAGGTGTGTTGGGGACACAAGAGACTTCTTGCTTTGTGGTTGCAGGGTTGCATGAGAGGGATATCTTTGACCTCTTCCTCCCCGAGTTCGATAAACCTTGGGTGATCCACTTAAGGGAAACTTGCTGCTCGTTCTACAAACTTCTGCTCTTGGAGGCCCAACACTGTCTACGGGAAAAGGAGGGGGCGTAGACATCAAGCTATTTTCCAGCGCCGTTGCCGGGGAGGAAAGGTAAAAGGTACTCACACTCCGGATCTCGGCTACTAAGCTATTTTCGCCGTTGTAAGTACTCGAAGCTATTTCCTTTAGATCCTGCAATTGCATCTTTTTGTTTCTTGTTTACACTAGTTAGGCATAATGGACAACAATGAGCTTCTTATTCTATTTCCTTATTTAAGACATGGATGGTTTGATGCGAAAATTAAAAAACCTATGGAACATATTAGTATGAACGCTTTGAACACCATTGTTGCGAATGATATGGAAAATTCTAAGCTTGGGGAAGCTGGCTTTGATGAGCATGATATTTTTAGTCCCCCAAGCATTGAGGAGAAAATTTACTTTGATGATACTTTGCCTCCTATTTATGATGATTATAATGATATTGGTCTTTTAGTACCACTTGTTATGGAGGATAAATTTGATTATGATTACAATATGCCTCCTATATTTGATGATGAGAATAATAATGATAGCTACTTTGTTGAATTTGCTCCCACTACAACTAATAAAATTGATTATGCTTATGTGGAGAGTAATGATACTTTTATGCATGAGACTCATGATAAGAATGCTTTATGTGATACTTATATTGTTGAGTTTTTTCATGATGCCTCTGAAAGTTATTATGAGAGAGGAAAATATGGTTGTAGAAATTTTCATGTTACTAAAACACCTCTCTATATGCTGAAATTTTTGAAGTTACACTGGTTTTATCTTCCTATGCTTGTCACTTTGTTCTTCATGAATTCATTTATTTACAAGATTCCTATGCATAGGAAGCATGTTAGACTTAAATGTGTTTTGAATTTGCCTCTTGATGCTCTCTTTTGCTTCAACTACTATTTCTTGCGAGTGCATCATTAAAACTGCTGAGCCCATCTTAATGGCTATAAAGAAAGAACTTCTTGGGAGATAACCCATGTGTTTATTTTGCTACAGTACTTTTGTTTTATATTTGAGTCTTGGAAGTTGTTACTACTGTAGCAACCTCTCCTTATCTTATTTTATTGCATTGTTGTGCCAAGTAAAGTCTTTGATAGTAAAGTCAATACTAGATTTGGATTACTGCGCAGAAACTGCATTTCTTGTCTGTCACGAATTTCGACCTGCCTCTCTGTAGGTAACTCAGAAAAATCTGCCAATTTACGTGCTTGATCCTCGGATATGTACGCAACTTTCATTCAATTTGGGCATTTTCATCTGAGCAAGTCTGGTGCCACTTTAAAATTCGTCTTTATGGACTCGTTCTGTTTTGACAGATTCTGCCTTTTATTTCGCATTGCTTCTTTCATCTGTGTTGGGTGGATTTATTTGTTCCATTACCTTCCAAGTAGCTTTGGGCAATGTCCAGAAGTGTTAAGAATGATTGTGTCACCTCTGAACATGTGAATTTTTGATTATGCACTAACCCTCTAATGAGTTTGTTTCGAGTTTGGTGTGGAGGAAGTTTTCAAGGGTCAAGAGAGGAGGATGATATACTATGATCAAGAAGAGTGAAAAGTCTAAGCTTGGGGATGCCCCCGTGGTTCATGCCTGCATACTTTAAGAAGACCCAAGCATCTAAGCTTGGGGATGCCCAAGGCATCCCCTTCTTCATCGACAACATTATCAGGTTCCTCCCCTGAAACTATATTTTTATTCCGTCACATCTTATGTACTTTACTTGGAGCGTCTGTGTGCTTTTGTTTGTGTTTTTGTTTGAATAAATGCTTGTGTGGGAGAGAGACACGCTCCGCTGGTTCGTATGAACACATCTGTTCTTAGCTTTTAAATGTTCATGGCGAAGGTTGAAACTGCTTCGTTAATTGTTATATGGTTGGAAACGGGAAATGCTACATGTAGTAATTAATAAAATGTCTTGGGTAATTTGATACTTTTCAATTGTTGTGCTCATGTTTAAGCTCTTGCATCATATACTTTGCACCCATTAATGAAGAAATACATAGAGCTTGCTAAAATTTGGTTTGCATAATTGGTCTCTCTAAAGTCTAGATAATTTCTAGTATTGAGTTTTGAACAACAAGGAAGACGGTGTAGAGTCTTATAATGTTTACAATATGTCTTTTATGTGAGTTTTGCTGCACCGGTTCATCCTTGTGTTTGTTTCAAATAACCTTTCTAGCCTAAACCTTGTATCGAGAGGGAATACTTCTCATGCATCCAAAATCCTTGAGCCAACCACTATGCCATTTGTGTCCACCATACCTACCTACTACATGGTATTTCTCCGCCATTCCAAAGTAAATTGCTTGAGTGCTACCTTTAAAATTTCCATCATTCGCCTTTGCAATATATAGCTCATGGGACAAAATAGCCTTAAAAACTATTGTGGTATTGAATATGTACTTATGCACTTTATCTCTTATTAAGTTGTTTGTTGTGCGATAACCATGTTTCTGGGGACGCCATCAACACTTTGTTGAATATCATGTGAGTTGCTATGCATGTCCGTCTTGTCTGAAGTAAGGGAGATTTACCACTCATTTAACTGGTTAGAGCATGCATATTGTTAGAGAAGAACATTGGGCCGCTAACTAAAGCCATGAATCATGGTGGAAGTTTCAGTTTTGGACATATATCCTCAATCTCATATGAGAACATTAATTGTTGCTACATGCTTATGCATAAAAGAGGAGTCCATTATCTGTTGTCTATGTTGTCCCGGTATGGATGTCTACGTTGAGAATAATCAAAAGCGAGAAATCCAAATGCGAGCTTTCTCCTTAGACCTTTGTACATGCGGCATAGAGGTACCCCTTTGTGACACTTGGTTAAAACATGTGTATTGCAATGATAATCCCGGTAATCCAAGCTAATTAGGACAAGGTGCGGGCACTATTAGTATACTATGCATGAGGCTTGCAACTTGTAAGATATAATTTACATGATACATATGCTTTATTACTACCGTTGACAAAATTGTTTCATGTTTTCAAAATAAAAGCTCTAGCACAAATATAGCAATCGATGCTTTCCTCTTTGAAGGACCTTTCTTTTACTTTTATGTTGAGTCAGTTCACCCATTTCTCTCCATCTTTGAAGGTTGATGGCGGTGAAGTGTAGTGCGGCGCAACACCAGGGATTCCGGCGCCAACGTGGAACCTGCACAACACAATCAAAGTACTTTGCCCCAACGTAACAGTGAGGTTGTCAATCTCACCGGCTTGCTGAAAAAAAAGGATTAACCGTATTGTGTGGAAGATGATGATTGTTTGCGAAGAACAGTAAAGAACAATTGCAGTAGATTGTATTTCAGATGTAAAGAATAGGACCGGGGTCCACAGTTCACTAGAGGTGTCTCTCCCATAAGATAAATAGCATGTTGGGTGAATGATACGTCTCCGACGTATCGATAATTTCTTATGTTCCATGCCACATTATTGATGATATCTACATGTTTTATACATACTTTATGTCATATTTATGCGTTTTCCGGAACTAACCTATTGACGAGATGCCGAAGGGCCGCTTGTCGTTGCTCACTGTTTTTGGTTTCGTAAATCCTAGTAAGGAAATATTCTCGAATCGGACGAAATCAAGGCCAAGCATCCTATTTTTCCACGAAGCTTCCAGAACACCCGAGAGTCGCCAGAGGGGGGCCACTGGGCCCCCAGACGATAGCCCGGCGCGGCCAGGGGGGGGCCCGCGCCCCCCTATAGTGTCGTCGCCCTGTTGACCTTCTGACGCCGCCTCTTCGCCTATATAAAGGTCCCAGACCTAAAACCTCGATACGGAAAAACCACGGTACGAGATACCTTCCAGAGCCGCCACCATCGCGAAGCCAAGATCTGGGGGACAGGAGTCTCTGTTCCGGCACGCCGCCGGGACGGGGAAGTGCCCCCGAAGGCTTCTCCATCGACACCACCGCCATCTTCATCAACGCTGCTCGTCTCCCATGAGGAGGGAGTAGTTCTCCATCGAGGCTCGGGGCTGTATCGGTAGCTATGTGGTTCATCTCTCTCCTATGTGCTTCAATACAATAATCTCATGAGCTGCCTTACATGATTGAGATTCATATGATGATGCTTGTAATCTAGATGTCATTATGCTAGTCAAGTGGGTTTTACTTATGTGATCTCCGGAGACTCCTTGTCCCACGTGTGTAAAGGTGACAGTGTGTGCACCGTGTGGGTCTCTTAGGCTATATTTCACAGAATACTTATCCACTGTATGAATGGCATAGTGAAGTGCTTATTTATATCTCTTTATGATTGCAATGTGTTTTGTATCACAATTTATCTGTGTGCTACTCTAGTGATGTTATTAAAGTAGTTTTATTCCTCCTGCACGGTGTAATGGTGACAGTGTGTGCATCCGTGTTAGTACTTGGCGTAGGCTATGATTGTGATCTCTTGTAGATTATGAAGTTAACTATTGCTATGATGGTATTGATGTGATCTATTCCTCCTACATGGTGTGAAGGTGACAAGTGTGCATGCTATGTTAGTACTTGGTTTAGTCGTGTTGATCTTTCATGCACTCTAAGGTTATTTAAATATGAACATTGAATTGTGGAGCTTGTTAACTCCGGCATTGAGGGTTCGTGTAATCCTACGCAATGTGTTCATCATCCAACAAGAGAGTGTAGAGTATGCATTTATCTGTTGCTGTTATGTGATCAAAGTTGAGAGTGTCCACTAGTGAAAGTCTAATCCCTAGGCCTTGTTCCTAAATATCGCTATCGTTGCTTGTTTCTTGTTTTTACTGCGTTACTACTGCTCATATTTATTCATACCACCTGTATTTCACTATCTCTTCGCCGAACTAGTGCACCTATTAGGTGTGTTGGGGACACAAGAGACTTCTTGCTTTGTGGTTGCAGTGGTTGCATGAGAGGGATATCTTTGACCTCTTCCTCCCCGAGTTCGATAAACCTTGGGTGATCCACTTAAGGGAAAACTTGTCAGCTGTTCTACAAACCTCTCGCTCTTGGAGGCCCAACACCGTCTACAGGAAAAGGAGGGGCGTAGACATCGATGAACAAATTACAGCTTGGGCAATTGACAAATAAAGAAGGCATAACAATGCACATACATATATCATGATGAGTACTATGAGATTTAATCAGGGAATTACGACAAAGTACATAGACCGCCATCCAAAGATGCATCTATGCCTAAAAAGTCCACTTTCAGGTTATCATCCGAACCCCTTCCGGTATTAAGTTGCAAGAAACAGACAATTGCATTAAGTATGGTGCGTAATGTAATCAACACAAATATCCTTAGACATAGCATCGATGTTTTATCCCTAGTGGCAACAGCACATCCAAAAACTTAGAACTTTTACGTCACTGTCCTGCATTTAATGGAGGCATGAACCCACTATCGAGCATAAATACTCCCTCTTGGAGTTACAAGTATCAACTTGGCCGAGCCTCTACTAGCAACGTAGAGCATGCAAGAACATAAACAACTCATATATGATAGATTGATAATCAACTTGACATAGTATTCAATATCCATCGGATCCCAACAAACACAACATGTAGGATTACAAATAGACGATCTTGATCATGATAGGCAGCTCACAAGATCTAACATGATAGCACACTTAGGAGAAGATGACCATCTAGCTACTGCTATGGACCCATAGTCCAGGGGTGAACTACGCACACATCAATCCGGAGGCGATCATGGCGATGAAGAGTCCTCCGGGAGATGATTCCCCTCTCCCGAGCGGGGTGCCGGAGGCGATCTCCTGAATCCCCCGAGATGGGATTGGCGGCGGCTGCGTCTCGCGGAAGGTTTCCCGTATCGTGGCTCTCGGTACTGGGGGTTTCGCGACGAAGACTTTAAGTAGGCGGAAGGGCAGGTCAGAGGGCGTCACGAGGGGCCCACACAACAGGGCCGCGCGGCCAGGGCTTGGGCCGCGCCGCCCTAGTGTGGCATCGCCTCGTGGCCCCACTTCGTATCTCCCTCGGTCTTCTGGAAGCTTCGTGGAAAAATAAGCCCCTGGGCGTTGATTTCGTCCAATTCCGAGAATATTTCCTTACTAGGATTTCTGAAACCAAAAACAGCAGAAAACGAGCAAGCGGCTCTTCGGCATCTCGTCAATAGGTTAGTGCCGGAAAATGCATAATAATGACATATAATGTGTATAAAACATGTGAGTATCATCATAAAAGTAGCATGGAACATAAGAAATTATAGATACGTTTGAGACGTATCAAGCATCCCCAAGCTTAGTTCCTGCTCGCCCTTGAGTAGGTAAACGATAACAATGATAATTTCTGAAGTGACATGCTATCATAATCTTGATCAATACTATTGTAAAGCATATGTAGTGAATGAAGTGATTCGAAGCAATGGTAAAGACAATGATTAAACAACTGAATCATATAGCAAAGACTTTTCATGAATAGTACTTTCAAGACAAGCATCGATAAGACTTGCATAGGAGTTAACTCATAAGGCAATAAATTATTAGTAGAAAGCTTTGAAGCAACACAAAGGAAGATTTAAGTTTCAGCAGTTGCTTTCAACTTCAACATGTGTATCTCATGGATAATTGTCAACACAAAGTAATATGATGAATGCAAATAAGCAAATATGTAGGAATCAATGCACACAGTTTACACAAGTGTTTGCTTCTAAGATGGAAGGAAATAGGTAAACTGACTCAACAATAAAGTAAAAGAATGGCCCTTCGCAGAGGGAAGCAGGGATTAAATCATTTGCTAGAGATTTTCAATTTTTGAAATCATATAGAGAGCATAAAAGTAAAGTTTTGAGAGGTGTTTGTTGTTGTCAACGAATGGTAATGGGTACTCTAACTACCTTATCAACCAGACTTTCAAGAGCGGCTCCCATGAAGGACGTTATTTCTACCACCTTGGTAGATCATCCCTCTTCTCTTTTTTTTACACATGCATTTATTATTTATGGATGACACTCCTCCCCACCTTTCCTTTCTCAAGCCATGGCTAACCGAATCCTCGGGTGCCTTCCAACAATCTCATACCATGGAGGAGTGTCTATATTTTTTTTTCTTTTTCTTTTTGCAAAATTAAGTTGCTCACTGATTGATCGTGGCAAAGCATGTGAAGAGAATTATTAATGCAAGTTAATTAATCGGGGCTGGGAACCCCATTGCCAGCTCTTTTTGGAAAACTATTGGATAAGCGGATGAGCCACTAGTCCATTGGTGAAAGTCTGTCCGAAGTAAATGACAAGATCGAAAGATAAAACACCACATACTTCCTCATGAGCTATAAAACATTGACACAAATAAGAGGTAATAAATTTTGAATTGTTTAAAGGTAGCACATGAAGTATTTACTTGGAATGGCAGAAAATGCCATGTAGTAGGTAGGTATGGTGGACACAAATGGCATAGGTGTTGGCTCAAGGGTTTGGATGCACGAGAAGTATTTCCTCTCAGTACAAGGCTTTGTCTAGCAAGGTTGTTTGAAGCAAACACAAGTATGAACCGGTACAGCAAAACTTACATAAGAACATATTGCAAGCATTATAAGACTCTACACTGTCTTCCTTGTTGTTCAAACACCTTAACCAGAAAATATCTAGACCTTAGAGAGACCAATTATGCAAACCAAATTTCAACAAGCTCTATGTAGTTCTTCATTAATAGGTGCAAAGTACATGATGCAAGAGCTTAAACATGATATATATGAGCATAACAATTGCCAAGTATCAAATTATTCAAGATATTATACCATTTACCACATGCGGCATTTTCCGTTTCCAACCATATATCAATGAATGAGGTAGTTCAACATTCGCAATGAACATTAAGAATAAAGCTAAGAACACATGTGTTCATATGCAACATCGGAGCGTAATATCTCCAATATAAAGGATTGTGGGATCCGATTTTATTCAAACAAAAACAAAAGCAAACAAACACTCCAAGTAAAGCACATAAGATGTGACGGAATAAAAATATAGTTTCACTAGAAGAACCTGATAAGTTGTCGATGACCAAGCTTAGATGCTTGAGTCTTCTTGAAATATGCAGGGATGAACCACGGGGGCATCCCCAAGCTTAGACTTTTCACTCTTCTTGATCATATTGTATCATCCTCCTCTCTTGACCCTTGAAAACTTCCTCCACACCAAACTCGAAACAAACTCATTAGATGGTTAGTGCATAATTGAAAATTCATACATTCAGAGGTGACATAATCATTCTTAACACTTCTGGACATTGCACAAAGCTACCGAAAGTTAATGGAACAAAGAAATCCATCAAACATAGCAAAACAGGCAATGCGAAATAAAAGGCAGAATCTGTCAAAATAGAACAAATCCGTAAAGACGAAATTTCCAGGGGCACTTAACTTGCTCGGATGAAAATGCTCAAATTGAATGAAAGTTGCGTACATATCCGAGGATCACGCACGTAAATTTGCAGATTTTCCGAGTTACCTACAGAGAACCCTCGCCTAGATTCGTGACGACGAAGCAACTGCTTTACTGCGCAGTAATCCAAATCTAGTATTGACTTTACTATCAAAGACTTTACTTGGCACAACAATGCAATAAAATAAAGATAAGGAGAGGTTGCTACAGTAGTAACAACTTCCAAGACTCAAATATAAAACAAAAGTGCTGTAGTAAAATGATGGGTTGTCTCCCATAAGCGCTTTTCTTTAACGCCTTTCAGCTAGGCGCAGAAAGTGTGAATCAAGTATTATCAAGAGATGAAGCATCGACATCATAATTTTTCTTACAAACACAACTTGTTGCAGAGGGTACCTTAGATGCTCCATTATCTAAATTCTCCATAATGGTACCAAGGGTTTTATCAATTTTAGGCCTATAATAATTTTTTGGCTTAGGCACCTTAGAGACATACATGAATTTTTGCTCCTTGGCCACATAAGCTTTCTCCTTAAATTCAGGAGAAGAAAAAGTTGAACCCAATGTTCCCATAGCTTCTTCAAGTTTGTCAATCCTATGGGTTTGATTATCATGGATAGCACAAGTTTCTAAAATAGCAATTCTTTCATTAATTCCTCCTAGGGATTTATCAAGTTTATCAGTATTATCAAGTAATATATCCAATTTAGTCTCAACACTTGGAAGATTTTTCTCTATGGCTTCCATTTTTTTCATGACATCCTCAAGAGAGATTTCAATTTTAGTTTCATTAACAGGTGGTATTCCAACTAGACTCTCAATGATGCAACTAGCTTCTAAAGCAGGAGTACCTAGGAAATTACCCCCCGAAAGAGTATCAAGAACATACCTATTCCAGCTAGATATACCAACATAAAAGTTCCTAAGTAGGATAATAGTGGAGTGTTTCTTAGTGCACCTATGATGAGCATTACTAATTCTATACTAAGCATCTTTAAAACTTTCTCCACCTTGTTGCTTAAAAGAACGAACTTCAACTTCAGGATTACTCATTTTAGCAGTAGTAAATAAGGCAAACTAAATAAAGTAAATGCAAGTAACTAATTTTTTGTGTTTTTTAATATAGAGAACAAGACAGTAAATAAAGTAAAGCTAGCAACTAGTTTTTTTGTGTTTTGTTTTAGTGCAGCAAACAAAGTAGTAAATAAAGTAAAGCAAGACAAAAACAAAGTAAAGAGATTGGAAGTGGAGACTCCCCTTACAGCGTGTCTTTATCTCCTGACAACGGCGCTCGGAAAATATGCTTGATGCGTGCAATTAACACACGTCCGTTGGGAACCCCAAGAGGAAGGTGTGATGCGTACAGTAGCAAGTTTTCCCTCGAAACAAACCAAGGTTTATCGAACCAGGGAGGAGCCAAGAAGCACGTTGAAGGTTGATGGCGGCGAAGTGTAGTGCGGCGCAACACCGGGGATTCCGGCGCCAACGTGGAACTTGCACAACACAATCAAAGTACTTTGCCCCAACGTAACAGATGAGGTTGTCAATCTCACCAGACTTGCTGAAAACAAAGGATTAAACGTATTGTGTGGAAGATGATGATTGTTTGCGAAGAACAAGTAAAGAACAATTGCGATAGATTGTATTTCGGATGTAAAGAATAGGACCGGGGTCCACAGTTCACTAGTGGTGTCTCTCCCATAAGATAAATAGCATGTTGGGTGAACAAATTACGGTTGGGCAATTGACAAATAAAGAAGGCATAACAATGCACATACATATATCATGATGAGTACTATGAGATTTAATCAGTGGCATTACGACAAAGTACATAGACCGCCATCCAGACATGCATCTATGCCTAAAAAGTCCACTTTCAGAGTTATCATCCGAACCCCTTCCGGTATTAAGTTGCAAGCAACAGACAATTGCATTAAGTATGGTGCGCAATGTAATCAACACAAATATCCTTAGACATAGCATCGATGTTTTATCCCTAGTGGCAACAGCACATCCACAACCTTAGAACTTTCTGTCACTCGTCCTGCATTTAATGGAGGCATGAACCCACTATCGAGCATAAATACTCCCTCTTGGAGTTACAAGTATCAACTTGGCCAGAGCCTCTACTAGCAACGGAGAGCATGCAAGAACATAAACAACTCATATATGATAGATTGATAATCAACTTGACATAGTATTCAATATCCATCGGATCCCAACAAACACAACATGTAGGATTACAAATAGACGATCTTGATCATGATAGGCAGCTCACAAGATCTAACATGATAGCACAATTAGGAGAAGATGACCATCTAGCTACTGCTATGGACCCATAGTCCAGGGGTGAACTACAAACACATCAATCCGGAGGCGATCATGGCGATGAAGAGTCCCCTCTCCGGCAGGGTGCCGGAGGCGATCTCCTGAATCCCCCGAGATGGGATTGGCGGCGGCTGCGTCTCTGGAAGGTTTCCCGTATCGTGGCTCTCGGTACTGGGGGTTTCGCGACGAAGACTTTAAGTAGGCGGAAGGGCAGGTCAGAGGGCGTCACGAGGGGCCCACACAACAGGGCCGCGCGGCCAGGGCTTGGGCCGCGCCGCCCTACTGTGGCGTCGCCTCGTGGCCCCACTTCGTATCTCCCTCTGTCTTCTGGAAGCTTCGTGGAAAAATAAGCCCCTGGGCGTTGTTTTCGTCCAATTCCGAGAATATTTCCTTACTAGGATTTCTGAAACCAAAAACATCAGAAAACAGCAACTGGCTCTTCGGCATCTCGTCAATAGGTTAGTGCCGGAAAATGCATAATAATGACATATAATGTGTATAAAACATGTGAGTATCATCATAAAAGTAGCATGGAACATAAGAAATTATAGATACGTTTGAGACGTATCACCCTCCGGTGATGATTCCCCTCTCCGGCAGGGTGCCGGAGGCGATCTTCTGAACCCCCCGAGATGGGGTTTGACGGCGGTGGCGTCTCAGTAACTTTTCCCGTATCGTGGCTCTCGGTACTAGGGTTTTCGCGACGGAGGGAATAAATAGGCGAAGGGGCATCGTAGGGGGCGCCCGAGGGGCCCACCCCATAGGCCGGCCGCGCCGCCAGGTGGGGTGGCCAGGTGGGGTGGCCGCCTCGTGGCCCCTCTCCGTCTCCTCTTCGGTGTTCTGGAAGGCTCCGTGGAAAATAAGACCGTGGGCTTTTGTTTCGTCCAATTCCGAGAATATTTGTAAACAAACTTTTCTGAAATCAAAAACGGCAGAAAACAGGAACTGGCACTGCGGCATCGTGTTAATAGGTTAGTTCCAGAAAATGCATAAAAACATTATAAAGTATGAACAAAACATGTAGGTATTGTCATAAAACTAGCATGGAACATAAGAAATTATATATACGTTGGAGACGTATCGGTGACATCCACCAGGTATGTGGCCCTGAGTAGCCACTCAACTTCTGTGCACCCTCAGGTGACAACCACCACACCGCTGGTTACATCCACCAGGTGTGTGGCCCTGAGTAGTCGCCCACCAATTAATACCATTCCACCTAGGTGTTTCATTAAGGTTGTTAATTTTAAATTTTCAAACACTTACAACCAAACAATGAACACTACAAGAAAAGTTCTGATAGACAACGTCTCAAAATCGTCCGCTAAGGG
>NC_061512.1:252787548-252797781 GCF_022539505.1 Lolium rigidum
TCTAGCGTGTAGAGGGCGTGGAGTAGCTGCTCAACGCTGTGGTAGGGATGCATGGGGAGGACGGTGGCGATCGAGTGCACGGCGTCCTGGCGCTGCCAGTGCGCGCTCACCGCGTGCACGGGCGCGTGCTGGCAAGGTTTTGGACGCGGGCGTTCCGGCCAATGGGGTGCGTTGGGGATCGATCGGGCGGTACTGGCGTGATCCTTGTGCTCCAGAGATGCTCAAAGACAAGAGGAAAGGTTGAGAGGGAGGCCAGAGAGAGGGATGCCCAAAGGTGGCCGGGGTACATGGCATGGCATAGTTTTAGGGTTTTTCTTCTTCCTCCTCTCACTTTAATCGACCAGGGCAGGTACTAGGGTGAAGCAGGGGTTGTAAGAGAGTGTGATGATCAAGGATTAAAGGGGTTTAGGGAAGAAACCAGTGTGTAATAGTGTGTGTCTCAATTTGGAAAAGCTGCCTGCCACCTGTTCGACATAATGGCCGCAAGAGAATTTTATTTGAATTTTGGAAATATTTTTGGTGAATCTCATTTATATAATTAATGTGAAGTATTGGTGGTGGTGGCACTCAATTTGGAGTTGTTTTGCAAAATGTCAAAAGTGACATGATCTTCTCTTTATTTCAGCATCCCCTCTTGTCACTTTTATTCTGGTCAAACCAGTCAACTCTAGCCATGATGGTCAACATCAAAGTTGCTCACCTTGACATGGTCTTGGATGACATGGCTTTGGTTGACCAAGTTTAGTTCAAGAATTGAGAAAACCAGGGGGTAAAGAGGTGAAGAAAATATTTTTGGGTCATGTGACCATTATCATATGTATGTAGGATTTTTGATTTCTTTGCATTTGATTCTTGGTTCAAGGTGCAATTGTGTTAGTTTATCACATTGAAGTATTTTAGAAGCAAGGGAGCAAGCAAACTTGGCCTTGGTTGAGGATTTGAAAATTTGCATAAGGTGTATGTGAGGGAGAAATGGGTTTTTCCCATTTTCTCTAATTCCCCTCAATTTAGGGTTTTGTGATCTTGCTTAGGGTTCACATAGCAATGTTTAACCATACTAACACTCATCATGGCAAATGCACAAAAGAATATCACTCAAATGCATATGTCTATATGTGGCACTATATGCATAGAAAAAGTTTTAGTTAGTTGAAATTTTTGGGTTTGGGGAAATTATCTCTCTTGTTTATTATTGTTGAAACTTGGGATGTTACATGGCGGCGCTTTGGCTTTGGTAGCTCCCAGATCTTGTTTCGGAAACCTACCTCGGTGGCTACGGGCGGCTAAGTTCTCCGGGCGTGGTGTGAGGATGCTTCCGGGCGAAAGCTCAGCGCCTTGGCGCCAGCAATGGCGATGCCTGCGGGTGTCGCAACCCTCTTGAGGGCGTCGTTGTGGGCATCCTCCCTGCGGGACGGCTCCGGGTGAAAACCTAGACCTTGCGGTCTCGACGGCGGCGGCGTAATGCGTCGTTACCCTCTTGGGGGCGCCGTTGTGGAGCTCCGTTGCAACTCGGGCCGTTTTCCATGTCGCCGCAAGTTTTGGTTTTCGTGTTCTTTTTTGTTTATTCTTGATCTGCTTTGTAAGAGGTTCTCCTCACCACCTTGTATCGGTTCGGCCGTTGCGGCTTTATTTATAAAGCGGGGCGAAAGCCTATTTCGAAAAAAAAAAACTGGACCTGGAGGTATTTTAGGCTAAAACTGCATGGTGATTTATCTGAATTCTTCTGTAATAGTTCAGGTTCCAGCAAATGAGAATGTAAATGCGCCATAAAAAACAAATGAGAATAAGCACCATGAAATAAGCAAGAGAGGAAGGAAAATAATTGGAACACGCCGCTCGCTAATCTTAACTTAAGCACCAAAGAGTGTTGTGCTATTCTGTGGTGAGCCCACCTTGATGGAAAGCACCAAGTTATGCGTTTGAAAAGGATGCAGGTTCTTCTGAAAAGAGCAAGGAAGTACTATTGTTTTACATACCTTTTTTTCTTGATACAAATATTTCACTTATTTTTGGAAGGAAAAGACAGGGGCACCTGAAGAATAAGAATCATGATGTGTACCCAAGATAGTGCAGCATTGTACAACATCCTGATTAATCATAGAGCTGCTGCATGATAACTAAACATTAAAGTTAGTCTGAGTTAGTTCCCTCCAACAAACAGCATGTTGCCAGGTAGGGACGCAGAGAGCGAGAGGGAGAGATTAGAAAGACCATGTTGTTGCTCAATGCGAGGAATAGTGGCAAGATCTACTTGATGTCAGCCACCATCTGAGCTTGCTTCTTTGCCACCTCCGAGGGCCGAGACCTAGGTTAGGAAATAGTAAGAATTCCATCCAAGGGGTCGAAATTGTGGTAGGAAAATAGGATCTATTTCTCTTAAGGAAAGTGTCGCTGTACTATGCATAAGAGAAGAGAGTAGCAAGATGCAAAAATTACCCATGTTTTCTGTAGTTTGCGGCTGCGTAGGGCACTAGTGCTCGTATGGCCTTTGTCTTGCTCCACTTCCAAATACTCTGTGTCTCTGTGAGATAAGCCGTTCATATTTTGTTTGTGATGTAATCATGTAGTGCGGTGCAAGACACTGAGTTTTGACTGTAGAGAAGGGTTTTGGAGATTGCACAGCACCAATAGGGCCGGCTGCTCATATATATATAGGCGGACACATGTACAATTACAGGTACAACCCTGAGAAAACACGGGGACCTATATCTATACAATATGTTACTCAACACCCCCCCGCAGTCGAAGGGTCGGCACCGACACACAGACTGGAGCGAAACTCAGGAAAAGTCGTGGATGGCAATCCCTTCGTCATGATATCGGCAAATTGCTGAGACGTCGGTACGTGAAGAACTCGAACGCGACCGAGGGCAACTTGCTCACGAACAAAGTGGATATCCAACTCGATGTGCTTGGTGCGCCGATGATGAACAGGGTTGGCGGAGAGGTAGACAGCCGATACGTTGTCGCAGAAGACCACCGTAGCCTTGTCAACAGGACAAGATAGCTCGGACAGAAGCTGACGGAGCCATGTGCACTCAGCCACAGCGTTGGCCACGGCGCGGTACTCGGCCTCAGCACTGGAGCGGGACACGGTGGGCTGCCTCTTGGAGGACCAAGAGACAAGCGACGAGCCGAGGTAGACACAGTAGCCGCTGGTGGAGCGGCGCGTATCCGGGCAACCCGCCCAGTCCGCGTCAGAGTAGGCGACAAGGTCAGTCGACGTCGAGGGCGAAGCATGCAATGTCAAGCCGTAGCCCATGGTACCGCAGACGTAGCGGAGAATCCGCTTCACCGCGGCCCAATGAACATCCCGAGGAGCATGCATATGCAAGCACACCTGCTGCACGGCGTACTGGAGCTCCGGTCGCGTCAGTGTCAAGTACTGAAGGGCACCGACGATGGAACGATAGAACGGCGCGTCGGACGCCGGCGACCCATCACTGGCGGAAAGCTTGGCCTTCGTGTCGACAGGAGTAGGCGCAGGGTTGCAGTTAAGCATCCCAGCACGCTCGAGGAGCTCGTGAGCATACTTCCGCTGATGGAGGAAGAACCCGTCCGCACGTCGGACAACCTCGATGCCGAGGAAGTAGTGAAGCGGGCCAAGATCCTTCAACGCGAACTCAGCGCGAAGGCGGTCGGTGAGCTGTCGAAGAAGAGCAGCGGTGGATGCCGTCAAAATGATGTCGTCGACGTACAGCAGCAGGTATGCCATGTCGTTGCCGGTCCGGTAGACAAACAGGGACGCATCGGAACGCGTGGAGCGGAAGCCCAGCTGATGCAGGAAGCCGGCGATGCGCTGGTACCGGGCGCGGGCGCCCGCTCAGTCCATACGAGAGACCGAGAGAGCAAGCACACGTCATCGGGGCGCTCGGGGTCGACGAGCCGGTGGGTTCGCCGACGAGTACACCCGTTCCTGCAGATGGCCATGAAGGAAGGCGTTGGAGACGTCCATCTGATGCACGGGCCACGCACGAGACGCGGCGAGGTGCAGCACCGTGCGGATCGTGCCCGGTTTGACAACCGGGGCAAACGTATCCGTGAAGTCGACACCAGCGCGCTGCCGAAAGCCGCGCACCACCCAGCGCGCCTTGTAGCGCTCGAGAGAACCGTCGGAGCCGAGCTTGTGCTTGAAGACCCATTTGCCGGTGATGACATTGGCGCGAGGGGGCCGGGGAACGAGCTCCCAGGTCCTATTACGCTGAAGCGCGTCGTACTCCTCCTGCATGGCGGCGCGCCAATGCGGGTCGCGCAAGGCAGCGCGAGCCGAGGTGGGCACCGGCGAAGGGGCGGTCGCCGAGCCGGCGGGAGAGCCGGTCTGACCGGCCTGGTGACCAGACTGGCCGGTCGACGGTCCGGTCTGACCGGGCGCTTGGCTGGGTCGGCTGGTGGAGGGGGCGCCGCCGTCGTGCGGCAATATGCTGTTGCCGCTTGCCCAGAAGGCCGACGCAGTAGACGGAGAAGCCGCGCAGACATACTGGTCGGCGGGGTAGCGTGTAGACGGCCGCCGTACACCTGCGCGGGCGCGGGTGAGCATGGGCTCAGGAACCGCAGCGACGGGTGGCGAGGCAGACGACGAAGAGGCGGCCGCCGCGGGCGATGGCGCCGCGGCGAGGGCGCCGCGGGCGGGCGCCGCAGGCGACGCGAGGCGCCGCGGGCGAGGGCGCCGCGGGCGATGGCGCCGCGGACGAGGGCGCCGCGGGCGAGGGCGCCGCGGCGCAGGGCGCCGCGGCGAGGGCGCCGCCGGCGGCGGGGGCGCCGCGGCGAGGGCGCCGCGGGCGAGGGCGCCGCAGGCGACGGGGCGCCGCGGGCGACGGGGCCGCCGCGGCGAGGGCACCGGCCGGCGACGCAGGTGACGGGGCGCCGCGGGCGGTGCGGACACCGAGGGACCAGGCGGGGGCCACCGCAGTCGGCGTCGGCGCCACGGCCGCAGGAGGGCCAGCGAGCGCCGGGGACGCCGAGGACCAGGCGGGGCCGGCGCCGGGGGGCCACCGCGGTCGGTCGTCGGCGCCGCGGCCGCGAGGAGGGGCCAGCGGGCGCCGGGAGCGTCGTCGGAGGTGGCGCCATGAGTCCCTGCTGAAACGGAAAAACCAACTCGTCAAAGTACACGTGCCGGGAAGTGATGACACGATGAGAGACCGGGTCGTAACAGCGGTAACCCTTGGTGTTGGCGGGGTAGCCGAGAAACACACAAGGGAGGGAGCGCGGCGCAAGCTTATGCGCGGCGGTGGCAGCGGTGTTGGGAAAACACCGGCAGCCGAAGATGCGGAGGTCATCATAGGTAGGCGGCGCACCGTAAAGGAGATGATGCGGCGTGTAGGACCAACGCACACGACACGGGCGGATGTTGACGAGGAGAGTCGCCATGGCAAGGGCATCCGGCCAGAATCGCGGGGGCATGGAGGCATGGAACGGGAGGGTGCGGACGCAGTCGTTGAGGGTACGAAGCATCCGTTCGGCACGGCCATTCTGTGAGGAAGTGTATGGACACGTGAGGCGGAAGATGGTGCCGTGGGTGGCGAGAAGTGAGCGAATGGTGATGTTGTCGAACTCCTTGCCGTTGTCGGTCTGTAAAGCGTGAATGGAGCGACCAAACTGAGTGGAGACGAACGCGAAGAAGGCGGTGAGGGTGGTGGCAACATCTGACTTACGGCGAAGTGGAAAAGTCCATACAAAATGCGAGTAATCATCAAGAATCACAAGATAATAATTATAACCAGAGTTACTCGGGACCGGCGAGGTCCATACATCACTATGAATGAGTTGAAAGGGAAAAGACGCGACTGTGGAGGACGAACTAAACGGAAGACGAACATGTTTGCCTAGACGACATGCTTCACAAGAGTGAGCATCCGTTTTATTACAAGTGAAGGAGAAGCCTTGCATTATTTGACGCAGAGTGGCGGAGCTAGGATGGCCAAGACGGGCGTGCCAAAGGTCGACACCGGCGGAGAGGGCGAGCGGACGGCCGGTGGTGGTGGAGGCCGCGCCAACGGGGTAGAGATCGCCGGGGCTGTCACATCGGTGGAGGAGCATCCGGGTACGACCATCCTTGACAGAGAAACCAAAAGCGTCAAATTCCACAGTCACAGGGTTATCACGACAGAAAGACTTAACAGAAACAAGGTTTTTGATCAAGTCAGGAGAAACGAGAACATTATGGAGAGAGAGGGGAGTGGAGGCGGAAGGAAAAGAGACAGAACCAGTGTGAGTAATAGGAAGAGCATGACCGTTGCCAACGATGATGCGAGAAGAAGTGGAAGCGGGTGTGGAAAAGGAGAGGTTACCGGGATGCGCCGCCATATGCGCGGAAGCGCCGGTGTCCATAAACCAGTCGCCACCGCCACCATACGCCCCAGCGGAGGGAGCGCTCTGGAGGGCGGTCAGGAGCGCGGGATCCCACGGGGTCGCACCCGGAGGGGCGGCGTAGGCCGGGGCAGGCTGGGGCGCCGCGTAGAACGCCTGGTGGGAGGCTGGACGCGGCCCCATAATGCCCGGGTAGGGGGCGCGCGGCACGGGCATGGAGTAGGCGTGAACAACCCCGGTCCACGGGTTATGACCGGCAGTCCATGGCGGAGGGGCGGTGTACTGCGCGGGACGAGGCGCGGGGGCGGCGGCATTGGCCCCACCGTTGCCACCGCCACGGCGACGACGGCCACGGCGGCCACCACCAGGAGGAGCCGGCTGGCCGGTCCAGGGGCCGGTCTGGCCGGCCGGGGCGCCAGCGTGCCCGGTCCAGGGGCCGGTCTGGCCGGCCTGTGACCGGTCTCGACCGGGCGGCGGGCGGCGGCGGGGAAGCCCGGCGGCGGACCCGGGGGCGAGGCGCAGGGCGCGGGGCGCAGGAGTCCGGGCGCCGCGGGAGAAGCCGCGGCGGCGAGGCGGTGTGGGCCGCCCGAGCCCGGAGGTGCTTGAGGCGGCGCTCCTCGAGACGTAGGTACGCCACGGCCTGCTCGAAGGTGGGCGTGGTGAGGAGCGTGAGGTTGGAGGCGGCGTTGCTGAGATCCTCGCCGAGACCCGCCGACAGGGTGGAGAGCATGATCTTGTCATCGATCGGGAACTCCAAGTCGCGGAGCTCATCGGAGAGACTCTTCAGCTTGAGGGCGTAGTCATCGAGGGACAGGTCGTTCTGGTGGGTGCCGAAGAACTCCTGTTGGAGGAAGGTGACCCGCTGGATTTTGTTGTCGGTGAAGAGGCCGGTGATCTTGTCCCAGACCGTGTGGGCGGAGTCGCCGTCGCGGACGACAGTGCGGAAGATGTCGTTGGAGACGGTCTGGTAGAACCAGCGGATGATGGTGGCGTCGATGGCGAGCCACTCGGGGTCATGCGGCATGGCGAGGAGGTCGATGGTGCCGTCGACGTGATCAAGGAGATCATACTCGCGGAAGAGCAGCCCGAAGTACGTCTTCCACGGGAAGAAGTTGGCAGCGGTGGTGGAGAGCTTCAGCGGCACGCGCTCGGCGATGGGGATGTCGCGGATGACGCGGCGACGGAGGGCCGGCGAAGGGGTTGCTGCTGCCGGAGCCGGAGGATGAGTCGAAGCGCGCCATGGCGGAGGCGGTGGTGGTGGGGAGGGCCGGCGGCGCCCTAGATGAGAAGGGCGGCGGCTAGGGTTGGAAGTGGGGAGGGCCGGCGGCGCCCTAGAGAGGAGGGGGCGGCGGCTAGGGTGGATGGCGGAAGCGGAGGTGGTGGGGAGGGCCGGCGGCGCCCTAGAGGAGGGCGGCGGCTAGGGTTGGGGAGGGCCGGCGGCGCCCTAAGGAGGAGAAGGGGCGGCGGCTAGGGCAGGACCCGAAGGGTCTCTGATACCATGTAGAGAAGGGTTTTGGAGATTGCACAGCACCAATAGGGCCGGCTGCTCATATATATATAGGCGGACACATGTACAATTACAGGTACAACCCTGAGAAAACACGGGGACCTATATCTATACAATATGTTACTCAACATTGACATCATAGTGTCGCGCTTTCCGTGGGAGTTCATGAGAGTGAGAAGTAACATGCTGAATCACTTCTGTGTTTGGTTGTAGATTTGGACATCATAATGGTCAAGTATCTTACTTAAATGAAGTTATTCAGGCTATCTTCAAGTATAAACTTTGTGAGTTTGATTATCATGTTAACGTCATATCTGCCATTAAAAGGGTGATTAGTCTTGTGAGTGACAGCCAGAAGTATGCATACAAGGCATTGCTCATACCTCTACCAGGAAGGCATGCCATCCTCTGTGAGGTTGAATGGCTCCAGTTAACAACCTTAAAGGTAATAATTTGCTCTTTTTTTTTTTTCCTTTGTTCCTGGTTCCTTATGTTCCATGTTGACCACACAGTCCATAAGTTTAACTGTTGCTGGTTTTTGGTTATTTACATGTAAACTGCAACCTGTTTTCTTGTTGGCATTGAGTTTCTAAGATCAAACTACTCTCCCACAAAGACGAATCTGCATGATGAAAATTTGTTGTCACACTTTTTTTGTCTAGTGTTTCTTGCTATCATCACCACCATTTACCTGCATTTTGTCCATTTTGGTATGTAGGCAAGCATTTGTTCTGCCATAGCTAGCATGGATACTCTAGTGAAGCGTAGTTATTTGGATAGATGCTTGTGATCTTGCTCTCATCTCGTACGTACTCATTAGTGGCAAGCATATGTAATACCCGTTGGTCGTGCTAGTCGTGGTGAGTGGAGTTGGGGTGAGAAGGCTGCCCAGCAGCCACATCACACCAGCCGGTTGGACCGTAGAGAGCAGGAATAGGAGGCATCGAGCGTAGGAGGAAGAAGATGGTGGGCCACGATGGTGGTGATGGGCATCGACGCGCATGTTGTAGGGCCAACCAAGCAAGCCCAACCGAGAACCGCTGCGGTCATCTGTTGTGCGCTGCGCAACACTTTGGCTGCGGGGCGCAGAATGAATTGCTCTAGCTGGGCAGTAGAGACGGTGGCGGGGCTTGGCCTAACGGCCTTGCCGTCGGTGGCGACTACTGCGCGTCGCTTCGGAGGATGGCTGGAGGCGTTGTGGCACGCGGCGAGCGACGATGCAGCAGCCAAGCCTAAGGATACAGTAGCCAACTGCGGCAACTGGCAAACCCCCTATTCCTAGTTTCTGTTTGTTGTCTTGTCAACACGTGTCAATGGAAGTAGCAGATTTTGTTTTGTTCATATACTTGCAGAAAATGGGAGAAGCCAACCCTGTGTGCTTTTAGTTCCAAGGAGATTATTCGCCCATCAAGCGGACCTTGCAATGCCTTTTCAATTTTTTCTGTTGAATTTGGAATGGATTGGATTGTGTGAATTAGTTAAATGTATGTTTAGTTTGTCTATATATAACTAGTTAGTTGGATTGCAGCCCTTTCCAAATCATGCCATCAAATGCCATTAGAATTATTTTAGTTTAGCCTTTTTCGGTACTCATGACAATTTCCTCAGTGTATCCATGAACTGCTTGTCACGTTTTGTTTGTGTGCAGTGTAATGCATTTTTTCATCTTAATTCTGCTTAATTATATTTAATGCACTGTTCCTCGTGTGCATACAAGGGTTAGCTGCTAACCCAGTAAAAAAATGTGGAACAGAGCGTCGCCCTCCCTTTCCTCTCCCGATACAGATCTGAGAGGCGATTTTGAGAGTCCACCGCCGGTCCACCTCTTCCGCCGGTGAGGCGTGGGTTCCCTCCCCTCCGTCGGCTGCTCCGGCGGCGGGAGGGTGGGGGAAGCCCTTCTCACGGCGTGTATTCATGGTAGGGCTTGGCAGGTGTCCGGTCGGCGGCGCTTCGGAGGCGGAGGTGCTGTTGGTTCGTCCGTTGTCCGCGCAGATCCCCTCCGGCGATGGAGTTCTCTGGGGCTTCACCGACCTGCGTGCGACATTCCATGCACCACGGCCAGATCCAGGTATGCGGTGGATCTGGATGCAGTTCAATAAGAGGATGATACAGAGGTTCTTCGCGGCGGCGCCGACGTTCCCGGCAGTAGTCTCTTCGGAGGCGGCGCTTGATACGTCTCCGACGTATCGATAATTTCTTATGTTCCATGCCACATTATTGATGTTATCTACATGTTATATGCACACTTTATGTCATATTCGTGCATTTTCTGGAACTAACCTATTAACAAGATGCCGAAGTGCCGCTTGTCGTTTTCTGCTGTTTTTGGTTTCAGAAATCCTAGTAAGGAAATATTCTCGGAATTGGACGAAATCAAAGCCCGGGGGCCTATTTTTCCACGAAGCTTCCGGAAGTCCGAA
>NC_061512.1:252797881-253051702 GCF_022539505.1 Lolium rigidum
AGCGAAGAATTCAAAGTCTTGGTATAAATTTTAAATTTCCGCCTATAAGTACATTTTGGGAAAGCATCGGCTAATACATGTTACACGGAAATATATCACCCAATGCTTGGGGGCTAGTATCACCTGCCGCACTTCCTTGTGCTTGGCGAAAAACTCCTTCAGGCCGTCCTCCAGGTCGGCGAGCTCTCGCATCTCCTCGTCCGGCTTTCCCCACACTTTGTTCAGCATGGTGGAAACTTCCGCGTGACGTTGTGCAAGGGTAAGCTTTTGAAGGGACGGAGTCGGTCGAGGGTCGACCCGAGTCGCGTTGGTGACTTGAAGGAGCTTTACCTTTTGCTCCTGTTGTTCTTCTGTGGGCTCCGTGAAAGCGGCGCTTGGTTGATCTTGCGGAGGAACAGATGAGGAGGCCCCCTTGGCGGAGTCGCTATGGTGAGCAGAATCTTCAGGAAGGTCATCAAGGTTGATGACATCTTTCGGATCCGGCTTGGAGGCGGATGAAGCCTTGGGCGGAACTTCAACCTCGGGAGTAACAGGAATAGAAGCCGGAGATGGCTTAGCTCTTTTCTTCGGGACCCTTGGGGCCTTGGGGGGCTGGCTTCCGGAGCTTCAGAAAAAACATAAAAGTATAAATAAGAGTTTGAGCGTGAAGCCAGAACTTGGATCTCGGAAGTAGGCGCTTACCCGGAAGGCTTGAAGAAATGCTGGATGGCAGGCTGCCCCTTGTTGCTGGTATTAATCAGTGAAAGGCGCTTCTTTTCCGCCTCCGCTTTCCGGGTAGCCGCAGTGCTAAGCACTTCGCGGGCGCGTTTCGCATAGGGGCTGGAAGGAGCTGGCTTCTTCCTCTTAGCAGGGCGTGGGGCCTCGGGAGCTTCCGCCTCCGATGCAGCTTCCGGATCCGTGTTACCGGTGGAAGGAACCCGGAGGAGAGTTCCGAGTTCGTTTTCTTCAAGCGCCTCGAGCTAATGCAAAGTTAAACATTTAGACAAAAAAGTTTGAATGCGAAGAGAAACAATAGACTAAAGTCAAGACGACGTACCGCGGTTCCGGAGCCATTCGTGTGGATGTCTTTGTTGCACACATGAACGTGAAGTTCACGTGGGATTTTGATGAGGAGCCGGATCCTCTTGTCGATGGCGTCGGCGGAAAGATTCTCTTTTGTGGCGCGCATTGGGTCGTCGCGCCCTGTGTATTGGAACATCAGGCGGTCCCTGTGTTGGAGCGGCTGGATCCGCTTGGTGAACCAGGAAAGGGTTAAGTCCTTCCCCGTCAGCCCCTCCTCCGTCAGCTTACAGATCCGCCTGACGGTGCGTGAGAGCTGGGGCGATTCGGAAAGGTGAGGGCAGTGCGACCATGCCAGAAGCTCAATGGCGGGGCAGTTCTTGAATGGCGGCAGCTTTCTTTCGCTCGCGGGGTCGGAGACGTCTTTCAAGTAGAAGAAACCCCCAGACCAGTACCTCGCAGATTCGTGGCGGTCGGTGGGGGGGGTAGACGCGGCCCGGGCGGATCATGAAGGTGATGGATCCGCATGTAGCTAGTTCGCTGGATTGCCGGATCCTCTCCTTCTTGACGATGAAAGTAGTACTTGGAACGAGAGAGAGCTCGGGGGTTACCCGGAGATGGCCTTCGCAGAGGGTGACGTGGTTGCAGATTGCAAGCACGCTGTTCGGAGAAATATTGTGGGGTTGGAGCCCATAAGTATTCAGAATCTCTAGGAAGAAATCTGAAGGCGGAAATGAAAAACCGCGCTCCACCAGTGCTTTCGTCAGCACCATCTCGTCGTCCTTAGGAGCTGGAGCTAGTTCATTTGGAACTGACCTCCAGCTTCCGGGTTGCAGGAAACCCTCCGCCTCGAGGTTCTTTAGCTCCATCTCGGTGGTGGTGCAGGGCCACCATTTTCCCTTGGCTTCGGAGTCTCGTTGGCGAGCTTTCGACTTTTTGATGACCTCTTCCGCCTGGTGCTCCGTTTGATCCGCCCCGGAGGCTTTCTCCGGGTGAGCAGAGGTCCCTTTAGCCTCCTTGCCGGAATCCTTTGAAGGATCCAGTCGGACTGGAACGAAGGGTGGAGGGGCGGAGGAGATAGGGGTCGCCATGATAGGTTCTGAGGTCGGAGGCGGAGTCGTTGAAGACATCTGAAGAAAAGGTTTTGGCGGAAACATTTTTTAGTCGGATCCGGCATCGTCAACCTAGCGATCATCCCTACCAACTACGGCAAAGGGTCGAGGCTCGGAGAACTTACCGTAATGGATTCCGCGGTGGTCAGAGTCGCCGGCGACGAGGTTTTCGTACGGTGGCTCGCCGGAGTTAAGAACACGATGAACACCACGGTGGTGAAATCGCTCCGGTGATGCTCCGGCGAAATTTCCGGCGGGTTCCGGCACGGCGGAGGAAGAGCTCGCGAGCGGCGCTGCGTGGAGAGGTGAGAAAGGGGGTGAATGAGGAGTTAGGGTTGACGGTGGATATTTATAGGCCGGAGGAACGAGATTCGTGCTCCGCATCCTGTGGTCGGAACGCAAGCGTCGCACCGTTGGATGTGTGACACGTGTCCAAAACCCTAAACGGTAAAAATGGCTAGAGATAAGTTACCGCACAAATCGCGCGAAAATGGCGCCGGAATTGGCGGAACCGTTTGAGTCTTTTAAAGATTCCGGGTAATCGCGCGAGGGTAAGTTGGTTCTCATTTGACGCAGGGGCAACCCGGAAACGTATTCAAAACATCGATGGATGAAGTCCCGCGGAATGGGAACATTTTTCCGACTAAAAGTTGGGAAAGGAAGAAAATGTGAAGTTGGAGTTCTTCAAGTTTCTCCGCGTTGCTGACATTGTCGAAACCATGATGGACTAGCGAAGGCGGAAACTGCAGGCGAAACTAGGAGAACTCTGGGGGCTACTGTTGTGGGTATACTTCATGGGTGTACCATCGACGGTGCCTAGATCCGGCAAGCCCGGGTGGCCCACAGATGGTGATGAGGCATGTGGCCCATCGGGCGGCCCAGTTGCTGTTGATCCTGAAGGAAGAAGTCCAGCCCAGGATCAGTAAGCCGGATCCGTACCGACATTAGGAAGAACCCGGATCCGCGGAGGCCCGTGAGGAACCCGGATCCAGTACGACGTATATGGAAGGCGGATCCTTGACGTACACGGCAAGACATTGTACCGTATTTAGGCTATCTGTAATCCGGCTAGGACTCTCCATGTAAACCCTAGATCCGTGCGCCTTTATAAGCCGGATCCTGGGAGCCCTAGAGGCAGAACCACAACTCATTGCAACAACGCGAAAGCGCCCAGATAATTCCAGACAAGCGACGGTAGGCCCTGTCATCGTGCAGGTGTTCCGAAGCTGGGTAAATCGCGTACCACCGTCCCGTGTGCACTCCGCCCTATGGCCCCTACTTCTTCTCCCCCTCGTGAGGATCCCTCCTCCGAGGTACCGTCGATTAGGCAACGACAATATCCATGAGATATACATGTTATAAGTTGAAAGCAACCGCTGAAACTTCATCTTCCTTTGTGTTGCTTCAATACCTTTACTTTGATTTATTGCTTTATGAGTTAACTCTTATGCAAGACTTATTGATGCTTGTCTTGAAGTACTATTCATGAAAAGTCTTTGCTATATGATTCATTTGTTTACTCATGTCATTTACATTATTTTGATCGCTGCATTCATTACATATGCTTACAATAGTATGATCGAGGTTATGATGGCATGTCACTCCAGAAATTATCTTTGTTATCGTTTACTGCTCGGGACGAGCGAAACTAAGCTTGGGGATGCGTACGTCTCAGACGTATCGATAATTTCTTATGTTCCATGCCACATTATTGATGATATCTACATGTTTTATGCATACTTTATGTCATATTTATGCATTTTACGCAACTAACCTATTAACGAGATGCCGAAGAGCCGGTTGCTATTTTACGCTGTTTTTGGTTTCGAAATCCTAGTAAGGAAATATTCTCGGAATTGGACGAAATCAACGCCCGGGGGCCTATTTTCACACGAAGCTTCCGGAAGACCGGAGAGCTAACGAAGTGGGGCCACGAGGCGGCCGGATGATAGGGCGGCGCGGCCCAAGCCTCGGCCGCGCCGACCTATCATGTGGGCCCCTCGTGACGCCCCACGACCTGCCCTTCCGCCTACAAATAGCCTTCATCGCGAAACCCCCGGTACAGAGAGCCACGATACGGAAAACCTTCCGAGAGACGCCGCCGCCGCCAATCCCATCTCGGGGGATTCGGGAGATCGCCTCCGGCACCCTGCCGGGAGAGGGGATTCATCTCCCGGAGGACTCTACACCGCCATGGTCGCCTCCGGAGTGATGTGTGAGTAGTCTACCCCTGGACTATGGGTCCATAGCGGTAGCTAGATGGTTGTCTTCTCCTCATTGTGCTTAATTGTCGGGTCTTGTGAGCTGCCGAACATGATCAAGATCATCTATCTGTAATGCTATATGTTGTGTTTGTTGGGATCCGATGGATAGAGAATACTATGTTATGTTGATTATCAATTTATATCTATGTGTTGTTTATGATCTTGCATGCTCTCTGTTATTAGTAGAGGCTCTGGCCAAGTTTTTGCTAGTAACTCCAAGAGGGAGTATTTATGCTCGATAGTGGGTTCATGTCTCCGTGAATGCGGAGGAGTGACGAGAAACCTCTAAGGTTATGGATGTCTTTGTTGCCACTAGGGATAAAACATTGATGCTATGTCCGAGGATGTAGTTATTGATTACATTACGCACCATACTTAATGCAATTGTCCGTTGTTAGCAACTTAATACTGGAAGGGGTTCGGATGATAACTTCGAAGGTGGACTTTTTAGGCATAGATGCATGCTTGGATAGCGGTCTATGTACTTTGTCGTAATGCCCAATTAAATCTCACAATACTTATCATATCATGTATGTGCATGGTCATGCCCTCTCTATTTGTCAATTGCCCAAGCTGTAATTTGTTCACCCAACATGCTATTTATCTTATGGGAGAGACACATCTAGTGAGCTGTGGACCCCGGTCCATTCTTTACATCTGAAATACAATCTCTCGCAATACTTGTTCTCATTGTTCTCTGCAAACAATCATCATCCACCACTGTACATCTAATCCTTTGTTACGACAAGCCGGTGAGATTGACAACCTCACTCTGTTTCGTTGGGGCAAAGTACTTTGGTTGTGTTGTGCGGGTTCCACGTTGGCGCCGCAATCCCCGGTGTTGCGCCGCACTACATCTCGCCGCCATCAACCTTCAACGTGCTTCTTGGCTCCTACTGGTTCGATAAACCTTGGTTTCATACTGAGGGAAAACTTGCCGCTGTACGCATCACACCTTCCTCTTGGGGTTCCCAACGGACGCGTGTTGTACGCGTATCAATTGTAAGGAAGCTTTTGAAACTGTAAAGAAAGCCTTAACAACCGCTCCTATAGTCGAACCTCCTGATTGGAACTTACCATTTGAAATTATGTGTGATGCTAGTGATTTTGCTGTAGGCGCTGTTCTTGGACAGCGAGTAGATAAAAAATTAAATGTTATTCATTATGCTAGTAAAACTCTTGTTAGCTGTAGTCTTTGCTTGTGACAAATTTAGATCCTATATTGTTGATTCAAAAGTTACAATTCATACTGATCATGCTGCAATTAGATACCTAATGCAAAAGAAAGATGCTAAGCCAAGGCTTATTAGATGGGTGCTTCTGTTGCAAGAATTTGATTTGCATATTATAGATAGGAAAGGTGCTGATAATCATGTTGCTGATAATTTGTCTAGATTGGAAAATATTGCTTATGATCCTGTTCTTGTTAATGATAGTTTTCCAAATAAACAATTGGCGGTAATAAAGGTGAGCTCGCGAGATAGTCCTTGGTATGCTGATTATGCTAACTTTATTGTTTCCAAGTACTTGCCTCCAACCTTTTCAGCTCGGCAAAGGAGGAAATTCTTTTATGACTTGAGGCATTATTTTTGGGATGACCCACACTTATATAAAGAAGGAGTGGATGGTATTCTGCGAAGATGTGTTCCCGAATATGAACAACAAGAGATATTGAGTAAATGTCATGGTAGTGCTTATGGAGGACATCACGCAGGAGATAGAACCGCGCAAAAGGTTCTACAATCAGGTTTTTATTGGCCAACTCTCTTCAAAGATGCAAGAATATTTATTTTATCCTGTGATGAATGTCAAAGGGTTGGTAATATCTCCAGACGCAATGAAATGCCTATGAATTATACTCTTGTTATTGAACCATTCGATTGTTGGGGATTTGACTTCATGGGACCTTTCCCCTCTTCGAAGGTAACACTCATATACTTGTTGTTGTTGATTATGTTACTAAATGGGTGGAAGCCATACCCACAAAAAGTGCTGATGGTGAGACCTCTTTAAGAATGCTTTTAGATATTATTTTTCCTAGATTTGGAGTTCCTAGATATCTTATGACTGATGGAGGTTCTCATTTTATTCATGGGGTTTTAGAAAAACTCTTGCTAAATATGGTATTAATCATAGAATTGCTTCTGCTTATCATCCTCAAACTAGTGGGCAAGTAGAACTATCAAATAGAGAGATTAAATCTATCTTGCAAAAGACTGTTAATAAATCTAGAAAGAATTGGGCTAGTAAATTGAAGGAAGCACTATGGGCTTATAGAACTGCTTATAAAAATCCCATGGGTATGTCACCTTATAAAATGGTTTATGGGAAAGCTTGTCATTTACCTTTAGAACTAGAGCACAAAGCTTATTGGGTACGTAAGAGAACTAAATAAAGATCCTAAACTTGTCGGTAAGAAGAGGTTGCTACAATTGAGTTCTCTAGATGAATGGAGAAGTGAAGCTTATGAAAATGCTAAACTCTTTAAAGAGAAAGTTAAGAAATGGCATGATAGAAGAATTATCAAAAGAGAATTTAATGTTGGGGATAAAGTCCTATTGTATCGGTCTCGTCTCGAGATTCTTTGCGGGGAAATTACTCTCGAAATGGGAAGGACCATATGTCATTGTGGAGGTGTATCGTTCAGGAGCAATTAAAATTAGTTCTCTCCAAGGCGATGCCACACAAGTGGTGAATGGACAAAGACTCAAGCATTATATCTCAGGTGATTCTTATAATGAAGATGTTGATGTTATTCGAGTGGTGACTCCGTAAGCTTTCATCAAAGGTCAAATTGACGATCCAGACGAGTTCGACTTTGAATAGGTAACGATCTTGGTAATAAAAAGTTCGCGTTTTACTTTCCGAACAATGTTTTTGCTGTTTTTGGAAAATATGAAAAATTACGAGATCGAAACGGAGTGGAGGAGACGCACGAGGGTGTGCCCTCATAGGCCGGCGCGGGCCCCAGCCTGGCCGTGCCGCCCTATGAGGTGGCTCCCTCGTTGCCCCTCTCTGACTCTGGTTCGACCTGGTACTTTCCTTTTGTCGTAAAAATTCCTGCTATATAATCCCCCGGACCCCTGGAGGTCCGTATATCGTTTTCTCGACGTGTTTTGTTTCGAGCTATTTTCTGCCAGGATCTGCTTCGGATCTAGAGCCATTATGTCTTCGCCGGGAACTCCGAAGGACAGCTTCTTTGAGGACGTCGTCAACCCGTACATGAACGAGCTGAAGATGCACCCCAAGGAATTGCTGCTCGTAGATGGAGAGTTGCAGATCAAAGATGTCCGGGGTCCTAAAGGAGAAGGAAGCTTGGCAGACAGGATGGAGAAGCTAGAACAAGAGGTCTTCAACTACAAGAAGATGGCTGAGCGTGAAGTGGACATCTTCCACAAGATTGTGTACGAACTTATTGATGGACACAAAAGGAGACTACAAAGCTGTGGGACGACATCCTCTCGCTTCACGACACCACCAACAAACTCCAAGCTCAACTCTATGATGTTCGGAATCAAAGCTGTGAGTATGAAAACAGGTTTAAACACATAAGCTATCTTGCTAGTTTCGGATTCCCGAGACCAAGATGTCGTTTGTTGATGGAGAGCCTCTTCCTTGGAAGTCTGATGATGGGGAGAATTCATCACCACCACCGCCGAAGGAGTAATTCATCATCGGTATTGGCATCCCCTTGGTTTGTTCCAAGCTTGGGGGAGTGCCGCAGTATCACATCATCACTATCTTTTATTTTTACTGTCAAGTAGTGTCATATCATGAGTACGGAAGTTATCATATAAGATGGGTTGCAGTGTGGAAGTATCTCTCCTTTAGTTGGTTGTCTATGTATCCCTTGGTGTGAGTTATCGTTATGAAATATTAATGAGAAGTCTTATCATTTACATATTGCACATCTTATTTTAGTTTGCAATCTCTATTATATGATTGATCTTGTTATTAGTATTGGTATCACTTTGGGAGCATTGAGTAAATCTATTTGGTTTTGGCAAACTTAGCATTGGTCAATAGCAACAACATTTTGAGGTTTAAGTAGAAAAGAGAAATACATGTAGATATGTTATTTCATTGTCTTTCTTTCTTGTTAGCTCTTAGCTTATTATTATGAAGTTAAAATTGTTTGTGCTTACAAGGAAGATGCATGATTGTTTCTATCACATGTATATTTGTTTGTTTCCCTCAACTCTTATGCTTGCTAATCAACCTTGCTAGCCAAAAACCTGTACTGAGAGGGAATGCTTCTCGTGCATCTAAACCTTAACCCAAACTTATGCCATTTGTGTCCACCATACCTACCTACTACATGGTATTTTCTGCCATTCCAAGTAAATACTTCGTGTGCTACCTTTAAACAATTCAAAATTTACTATCTCTTATTCCTGTCAATGTTTTATAGCTCATGAGGAAGTATGTGGTGTTTTATCTTTCAATCTTGTTGGGCAACTTTCACCAATGGACTAGTGGCTTCATCCACTTATCCAATAATTTTGCAAAAAGAGCTGGCAACGGGGTTCCCGACCCCAATTAATTAACCTTCATAATTTTACAAATAGACACTCCTCCATGGTATGTGATTGTTGGAAGGCACCCGAGGATTCGGTTAGCCATGGCGTGAGAAAGCAAAGGTGGGGAGGAGTGTCATCTAAATAAAACCAAAATAAAAACACACTCCTTCATGGTATGAGAATGATTGGAAGGCACCCGAGGATTCGGTTAGCCGTGGTTTGTGAAAGCAAAGGTTGGAAGGAGTGTCAATCAAAAATAAAATTTTATGGGAGCCGCTCTTCGAGGGTTTGTCTGGCAAGGGGGTTAGAGAACCCGCTACCATTCGTTGACAACAACAAACACCTCTCAGAATGTTACTTTTATTCTCTTTATATGATTTCAAAACTGAAAAAGCTCTAGCACATGATTTAATCCCTGCTTCCCTCTGCGAAGGGCCTGTCTTTTACTTTATGTTGAGTCAGTAAACTTATTTCCCTCCATCTTAAGCAAGCAATTGAGTTGTTGTGATCAAACCATTTATATTGTGATCTACTTCATCATGCCTTCTACTCTTCCTTGTTTAGTACAAGTTTTATCTGAAAGAATATAGCTTTGGAAGTTATCAATGATTATGATGAGATCATTATGATTGAGTATGCAAGTTATGCCATATAAACTTTAACATAATCTGTTAATTGTTCACTGACCAAGAACGAAGTTTGCCATCACCAACTATGATTTCTTACGCACCTTTATTTGTGATTACCTTCTACTTGTTTCAAGTTAAATTATATGAGGAAGTTGTTCACTAGAATGTCTTGTGTGAATTAATATGATGCTTCTTGTCCGTATTTTGTTTATCGACTCTTCACTCCATAAACATGTGGTCCTATTTATCGAGTTCAGTTTCGCTTGGGGACAAGCGAAGTCTAAGCTTGGGGGGAGTTGATACGTCCATTTTGCATCACTATTTTATATCATAACTTACTGTTATTCATTGATATATTTCATATTTGGAGATGATACTTATGTTATTTCGTCTATTTTGCATGTTTCATGATTGTTGGAGAATCGCGCACCGGAGTCAGGATTCTGCTGGAAAAAGCGCCGTCAGAATGCAATATTTCGGAAGATCAACAATTGACGGAAATTATACTGAAAATCCTATTTTTCTAGAAGATGAAGATAGCCAAAAGGAGGAGCCGAGGAGGGCCACCATGGCCCCCCATAGGCCGGCGCGGGCCCTGGCCTGGCCGCGCCGCCTTGTGGGGAGGGGGCCCACAACCCCCTCTGGCCTCCTCTCCTTCGCATACTTCTTCGTACCGAAAACCTAAGCTCCAGAGGATAGTCGCGAAGAGTCACAGCCGCCTCTGCGGGGTGGAAAACACCAGAGAGAAAAGAGCTCTCCGGCAGGCTGAAATATGCCGGGGAAATTCCCTCCCGGAGGGGGAAATCGACGCCATCGTCACCGTCATCGAGCTGGACATCATCTCCATCATCATCACCATCATCTCCATCATCATCACCGCCGTCTCCACCGCTGCACCTCGTCACCGCTGTAACAATTAGGGTTGGATCTTGATTGTTTGATAGGGGAAACTCTCCCGGTATTGATTTCTACTTGTTATTGATGCTATTGAGTGAAACCATTGAACCAAGGTTTATGTTCAGATTGTTATTCATCATCATATCACCTCTGATCATGTTCCATATGATGTCTCGTGAGTAGTTCGTTTAGTTCTTGAGGACATGGGTGAAGTCTAAATGTTAGTAGTGAATTATGGTTGGGTAATATTCAATGCTATGATATTAAAGTTGTGGTGTTATTCTTCTAGTGGTGTCATGTGAACGTCGACTACATGATACTTCACCTTTATGGGCCTAGGGGAATACATCTTGTACTCGTTTGCTAATTGCGGGGTTGCCGGAGTGACAGAAACCTAAACCCCCGTTGGTATATCGATACGGGAGGGATAGCGGGATCTCGAGTTTAAGGTCTGTGGTTAGATTTATCTTAATTACTTTCTTGTAGTTGCGGATGCTTGCAAGGGGTATAATCACAAGTATGTATTAGTCCTAGGAAGGGCGGTGCATTAGCATAGGTTCACCCACACAACACTTATCAAAACAATGAAGATTAATCAGCTATATGAAGCGAAAGCACTAGACTAAATTCCCGTGTGTCCTCAAGAACGTTTGGTCATTATAAGTAAACAAACCGGCTTGTCCTTTGTGCTAAAAAGGATTGGGCCAATCGCTGCAATTATTTCTCTCGCATTTCACTTACTCGTACTTTATTCATCTGCTATATCAAAACAAACCCCCTGAATACTTGTCTGTGAGCATTTACAGTGAATCCTTCATCGAAACTGCTTGTCAACACCTTCTGCTCCTCGTTGGGTTCGACACTCTTACTTATCGAAAATACTACGATACACCCCCTATACTTGTGGGTCATCACCCATCATGGTGTATGGGGGAGCATTTGTGAGTCCTCACGAAGCAACAATGATCAAGTAAGGCATTCCGGCTTGAGTGGAGCTTGAAGAGTTATCATCAAGATCAAGCGGGATGCGCAAGACAAAGGTATGGCCTTGCTAGGTTTTCCTTTTACCTGTCTCAAGGTGGTTGTTGGGAGACCGGATTATAGGATAGATAGCCACACTATCAAGAGGGGCTTTCGGTTGGGTAACTTGATCACATCGTCTTAGGGAGCTCAATACTTTGCATACTTTGCATATCCCTATTGCTTCTTAGTGTTTCTATGTGAGAGGTTCTTGAGCTTGTTGCTAGCTTTACATCAAGCCCAAGTTCATCGAAAACGGAATCCGCATGCATCTTCTAATGCGTTTTCGAGTTTGGACGTCTTCACCGTTTCTTGACGGCGGGAGACTCCCTCTCTAAAAACATCTAAAAATATCCTGTGAGGAGTCTCCATATTTGTTGGGATTCTATTCATCGGTATCTTTCCAACAAAATTGGTTTCATGTCAATCGGGGCCCGGACACAAAAGTTATCACAGTTTTTTGTATAGCATGTTTTCCTGCTGGCCCGGTTTCTCGTCCGGCGTGACCGTCCGTCCCACCGGATGGCCCGGTTCAAACCGACCCCTGGACAGGTGCCAACCGGGCACTATCCAGTAAGTCTTCCAGCTTCTCCTGGTGTTGGTCAGGACGGGTCCGGCCGGTGGCCCGGTCTGACTGGCCCCTAGGCCGGACGACCCGGTCCTAGGCCCGGTTGACTGGCCTCCTCGACGGTTGACTCAGCCCAATTTTTCCCCAACGGTTATATTTGCTCTTGGGCTATAAATAGCCCTTCTTCCACCTTGGGCTGTATAAGTTCTTCCACTCTCTCTCCTCCATCGTTGACTTTGAAGAACTTGCCCTCTCTCTTGATTCCCCCCCATGATTCTTGCTCATTCTTGAGAGATCTAAGAGAGGAGATCTAGATCTACAATCCACACCAATCCATCTCTCCTCTAAGTGAGGGAAACCCTTTGGATCTAGATATTGGAGTCATTTGTTGATTTCCTCTTTGTTCTTCCTCTCTAATCTCATCCTAGCATTTTTTTGCTTTTGTGGGATTTGAGTGTGAAGGATTTGAACACCTCTAGTGTTCTTGCTTTGCATCATTGCATATTGTTGAGCTCTCCACCACGATTAGTTCGAGTGAGAGACCGTGAACTTGTTACTCTTGGAGGGAGACCTCCTAGTTGGCTTGGTGGTTGGTGCTCCGGTGATCTCTTCAAGGAAGATTGTGAAGAGGCCCGGGCTTCTCCTTCGTGGAGCTTGTGAAGTGGTTGTGGAGCTTGCCATCTCCGGAGTGCAGGAAAAGCTAACCATAAGGAAAGGGCCATTATCCTTCGTGGGTTTTGCTCGGAGAATAGGGTGAGCCTTCGTGGCGTTGGGGAATCCTTCGTGGGACCTCCACTCCTCCAAACGTGACGTACCATCTTGAAAAGGAAGGGAACACGAGAATACATCCTCGTCTCCGCGTGCCTTGGTTATTTCTATACCCGAGCTTTCTTTTCTTGTGATAGCCATTGTGTTTGAAGTACATATATCTTGCTATCACTTGTGTTACATATATCTTGTGCCTATCTTGCTCAACTCTAGTTGTTGTTGTTGCACTTAGTTGAGCCTAGCATATTTAGGGGTTGTGCTTGTAAACTAAACGTTAGTTTAATTCTGCATTCTTACAAGCCAAATCCGTAAGAGTTTTTAAACGCCTATTCACCCTCCCTCTAGGCGACATCTCGTCCTTTGACTATGTATGTTAGGAATTTCTACTATGAAAGATTTATCTATGTTAGTTTGGTTGGCTAATGACAATGCCAACTTCTGATTCTTTACAGTGTCATATGAGCCGACAATAGATGAAATAGGTGTGCCGACATTAGTGCTTTTCCTAGTAGTGACATGAGCTATCCACCATGTGATGTAAACTAGTGAAACTTGTATACTATGGTAACATGTACATGTATGTATATCAAATAATGTAACTAGTGTGATTTGGAAATGGTGTTGACATGATTAGATGAAGAATGAGAAATTTGAGGTGGATAACTAGAAGATTCAATCCCTAGATCACTTACTACGTCTACACTACGAGCAAGACCACAATCGGTCAAAGAAAGAGGGTGGCTTTAGTTCCTTTGAATTCTAACCATGTTGCTGCATTCACAATGTTATTGTTCGTACTTAGTATAACCACTAATTGTTTATATCTTTCTATGTAGTACCATGCCATTTTTCCCGCACGTTTTATGCCGCACTTTCGAGACACAATCGAATTACATGTACCTATACCAATCAGACCGTTGGATAAGTTTATGTGAAGCATGAAAATTACGGTATTACCATTTTATATTCAATTATGCAGATTGTGTTGATCAACAGAAGCTGCAACAAGATATATCTCGGAAAATGGAGAGTTGTGAAGGTGCATAAAATCTATGATGTGAGTATGAATTCAGTTGGTTTCTTAGACATTTTGCAGATGTATGTGAACATGAGACTAAAGTACGATAAAGTAATTCGGTTGCATATACATCCAAGAGCTGAATTGAATTTCCGTTATACTATAATAAAGTACTGTTTTAGTAATCTTAAACATCGAACAGACACAGACAGGTGGCCCCAGAAAGTTCCAACAGCAGGCCCACCCTTCAGTGGCAGGCCTCCTCACTCTGTCCCCAACGTCCACCTCCACCCTCTCCATTCCCCATCGTCAGCTCAGATCTCTCCCCCACACGAACCCTAACCATGGCGATCGCGGCGCGCGCCCTGCGCCGCCTCCAGCTCCACCTCGCCCCCGCTCTCGCCCGCCCCTTCTGCGCCGTCTCCCCGGCCGCCGCCGCACCCGCCCCCTCCTCCGCCAAGGTCTCGGACCGCATCGTGCGCGTCCTCGCCATCGACCTGGACGGCGCGCGCCGCGAGGTGGTCGGCCTGGCCGGGCAGACCCTCCTCCGCGCGCTCGCCAACGCGGAGCTCATCGAGCCGGCCTCCCACCGCCTCGACGACATCGACGCCTGCTCCGCCGAGTGCGAGGTCCACATCGCGCAGGAGTGGCTCGAGAAGCTGCCCCCGCCCTCCTACGAGGAGCGCTACGTCCTCACCCGCGCCTCCCGGAACCGGGAGCTCAACAAGCACGCCCGCCTCGGCTGCCAGGTCGTGCTCGGCAAGGAGCACCAGGGGATGGTCGTCGCCCTCCCCGAGCCCAAGCCATGGGACATCCCGTAAGCCGGCCTTCCACGCCGCAAGCTTCCGTTTCATGGTACGGAATTTGATGAAAGAATAATGAATTTGATCGGCAAAACTTAGAGCTGCTTCTCAAACTCTTGTCATGCTCCTTTGGCTGTGGAGCATGCAGATGATGTAATATGGAACCCCTTTTGCCATTTACCCCTGTTGTTTGTTTGTTTTGGTCTGTACATTTGATGTATTCTTGGTTGCAGCTCGGCATATACTTTCTGGATTTCAATTTCTGTCTCATACTGGATTTGAATGCTTGCATAGCTCCTTGGTGATGCTTTAAACTGGTCTCCATTCTGAATTGTTAGATATGATAATCGACATCCTAGAAACTGCTGGGTATAAGATGTTATCAGTTCCATGTACACGTTTCCTGAAGTATGTTTTTAGCTGCTACCATTGCAAATTCTACATTGACCAAATGGGGGTGAATCCCTCCCTTGGCTGTCCGTTGTTAGGTAGAAGATGAGACCTCTGCAGCGGTGGATTTATGCCCGCTGGATAGCACCCCGTTTAATTCGTGGGCGAGCTAACCATCGTGAGCTCAAGCCACCAAGCCAGTGCTTGGTTCTCCTCCATTGCAAATGCTGTTATAACTTGGAAGTAGTGTGACCAGACTTCTATCGGTATTTGGTCATGATCTTGGATTTGAGGGAATGGAAGATTTAAGGCAAGGGTGCTGGTAGTCTTCAAAAATGAAATGTTGAATAGTAGGAGGAAAGATGAGCATGTAAGAGTAGTGTATTGGTATTGGAGTAACATTCGAGTGAATTCGTCCACTGTTGACATGTTCCTCCTTTTCATCTATTCTTCTTCCAGAGTTCCATTTCCATATCTACAAACATTGGCACTAGAATAATGATAGCCTTAGAAGACAAAAAGTTGCTAGTCCTGTTGCATTTGTTATCATAATACCATTACTTAGTCAACCAAAATGCTTCAGAAGCAATTCAGGAACCAATTCAAGAGTGACAAGCTTCACATGAGTAAATTAGGTTTGGAGAAGGCGTCTACAATAGCAAAATGCTAGGTGACATCCACAAATACTGAATGCTACCATTGTGTGTGTGTGTGTGTGTGTGCATATTTCTGTAAGAATTAAGAATGTACTGCTTTGAGAAGCATATAAATAAGCAAATAGTACATCATTCACATCACTAATTTGATAGGAAACATTGTTGATGCAAGAAGTACCCCATGGCACTTGATTCTCATCTTCCATATGTCCGAGGGTCTTTGACATTGACAGATCCCAGAGGGTTGCCCATTCGCTGAAGAAAGTCAGGATGTTATTCCCAACAAGTAGTTTGCTTGATCATCTTTGCACTGCCTACCTATGAGTAGCTACCCAAAACAATAGCTTGGTCTGGCCGTTGCCTGCTGTATAGTAGTATTACCTTAACATTACCAGTCTGTTCATTCATGTCCGAGAACTGGTACTACCACAATATTGTTTATACTTCAGAATTTCATAAGGACGTAATAATCCCTGCCTGATGTTATTGTTCTGACATCAGAACGCAGCATGTTAGAGTTGGTGCATTTTGTCCATTGCTTTTTTTAAACATGGATGTAGTTGTCACTGGCTGTAAATGATTAGTTGTTCTACATCATTCGCTGCTTTGGTTGAAAACGTGAAATCTGTCACATGTGCCAATGTTGCCCGATGTTGCAGATTGCAACTATACTTGAAATTGAGCTCATCAGTGATCTCTCCCAAGGTTTCTAGAGATACTTGCTTCACTTAGTGCCTGAAAGGAAGAAGACAGATGAAATGACAGGCTTTAACTTTTAAGTATTTGAAGATGGTAGCACCAGCTATTCCTGCTTCATGAACCTAACTTAATTCACACTATTATCTACTCACATATCCCCATTTAAAACAAAAACAACACCTAGGCTGTTCACTTGGTATGACAAATGCAGCAACAACGAAATACTTAGCAAAAAAATACAAAAAGAGCTAAATACTCCGTGGACATTATCGACCAACTAGAACTCCAGAAACAGTGGACAAAATCAAAGATGTTCAAGGCAGGTTCTTTGCCATTGACAACAGTGTACAATATTTCTCAGGATTGCGCTTTGGCCCCATTTATATGTTGTCCAATGTACCAGGGGTTTTAATCCCAATGCACTATTTTACCCAATAATCTTTGCAGTGTCTATTCGCACCCCTAGCTTGATCTGGTCGTTTACCTGTTTAATGTGAGCATAACCAGTTCGTTAATGCAGCCCTGCATTACTGGTTACACTTCAGAATTTCACATAGATGTTATTGTCCTTGCATGATATTATTCACACCTCATATCTCCAAATGGATAGCGTTAGTTGTTTATCATCCATTCTACTCTCTCTGTCCAAAAATGGTTATCCTTGGTGTATATGTATATCATCCATTCTAGAGTATTTTACATGCACGCTGTTATTGTTCACAGAGGAGAACAACAATTGGTTGAGAGTTGGTGCACACCATGCATTTCTTTGGTTGAAAACTTTAAACCTGAGAATGCACAGATTTTGCAGATTGGAACTACTCACTCCGTCTCAAAAAAGGATGCCGGGGTACGTTTTTTTTTGTACCTGAAAGGAAGAAACCTGATGAAATGAAAGCTTTTGGCTTTTGCGTATTCTAAGAGAGCACCAGCTATTCCAGCTTCATGAACCTACCTTAATTCACACTATTATCTACTCACATATGCCCATTTAATACATAAACACATAGGCTACTTGCTATGCCACCAAACAATTTGTCGAACAAAGGCAGCAACTGCTAAATACTTTTCAAAAAAAAAATCGAATAAACCAACCAGAATTCCAGAAACAGCTTGTGTCACATCACACAATTTGTTTGCAGCTGCAGCGTCACAGAATTTTCAAAATCAGAAGAGTATCAAAATAATAGCCTGGGGTTTACAACGACCTTAAAACAGCCACAATAACAACACGAGCAGGCAACCTCTCAGAAGGTAAAATAGCTAGACAAGGCAGCAAAGCCGATTATGTTTGTAACAGAGTTGAGTGACTACTACTTGTTTCAGTTACCGAAGGTTGCGAACTTTGGGAGTTGAACCAGGCATATTTGCATCAGGTATCCTGCTGTTCTTTATCCTCTGCCTTTCTAGCTGCAGAGCACCTCACCTCGCGTGGGGTTGGACATGGACTGCCAGTGATGCTCATGTCAAAACAGCATGTGCAAGACGTACACTACCACCTCGGAGGTGTAAGACGTACATTGGCATGAAACATTCCTGAAAACATAGGAAAGTGACTAGTGAAGAAGTGTTCAACAATGTGTGAGTTGTAAAAGACAACAGTTAGAGCATCTCCAACAGGCGCTCTATCCCGCGCTGTATCCCAAAAAGTTGCTAGTTTAGCGCGTGCGCGCAAAATTATGCTCCAACAAGTGCTCTATCCCGCGCTGTAAAATACAGCTTGAGGCAAAAGCGCTATGTCGTGCACTATATCTACCGCGCCGGATAGAGCGCGCTGTATCCGTCTCGCGCAGAAACAACTACGGATTTTTACAGCTCCAAGGTTTAGAGCTTCTGTTGGAGGTGAATATGCCCTCACGCACAAAATATGGATAGAGCGCGCTGTAAAGTGATTTTTACAGCGCCAAATTTAGAGCGCCTGTTGGAGATGCTCTTACTGGTTATTGCTAGCTAGGAACCTAATCAGTTATTGACAAGTGATTGCAATGCTACGGCAGTATGGCTAATAAAGCCTACAAAGGTGTACACATATTCAGTAACTATCAACTGAACCCTGACGTTAAATAAGCCTAACACTTCAATGGACCACAACAATTGGTAAACACACAAGTAGTATATTGATCTGAAACCTTGAGAACTCTTTTGGCCTAAGCATGGTTACGGCAGCATACTGTGTATGTTATCATCTCAATGCACGAAACTAACCTGTATCGGTAGGGATAGAATTCAATGCACGATTATCAGGAAATAGGTGGCATAAAACCCCCTCCATATGCTATTCTTAATTCTTATGCTTATATGGTCCATTCAAGCTTGAGGTTCCGTACCTGGCATCTATTGTATGAGGAGCGCCTCCCTCAACCTCTTCCTCTTTGTGCTCATGGTTTAACCACCATCTCCTTTGGCCACTTCCATCAAATTTGAGAAAGTTTCCTTATATTTGTCTATTATTGACATCGCTTTTGGTGTCATCTTCCCTTCTGCATAAGTTTTAGACATGATGAGTACTAGAAATGTGGAATTTATATGTAAACTTATTCTTGCCACACTTCCGCCGGATGATTCACAAAGTGCAGCGGAGGATTTGTCCACGGTGAAAAGTGTCACACCAGAATTTATCACAGAACTTTTGAAAATTTATGGCTGGTGAAGAGGAGTAACGAAATTTGGAACACGTAGGTTACGAACATGGAGGACCAATAACAAATAATAGGAAAAAGAAAGGTGCCATTTTGGCGTTCCAAAGCACCGTTCTTCATTACAGGACCCAAGACAAGGTGCCTGATGCAAGAATTAGTTATTCAAGTTGAAGCAGGGTAAATGAATCACACAAAAACTTGCCCTACAGACATGAGATCATACACAAGTGTTAGCCAAGAACTTATGGCAGCTAATTTGGTCACCAGAAGATGTTATACTTGCTACTAGATCGTAAGGGTAGGCTGGAGACAGAAACTGAGCTATGAAAAGAATAAATATTTAACGATTGATGACTGTCCATGCAGGGTGTGGCTCCTTTCTTTATACAGATATATATATATCTAAAAGGACCTAATACAGCTGAAGCAAACTAGCAGGAACAACAAGGTAGTGATGCAACGAATTGATTGATTACACTCACAAGATGGAGTTACACTGACCACCAAAACTGAGGCAAAGGCATTAGCTGGATGCCTGCGAGGAAATGGAGCGACCATACATATACACATCCATGATCCATGCATGTTTCCTTGTATCTCTGACCATCCCTCCTTCCCTCATTCAGCTAAATTCCGGCTTCTTGTTGTTGCCATATGAGTGAACTCCAAGAATCAACACAAGCATATACTCCTTGTCTTCTCCACCTTGACCTCTTCTCCTTGAAGCAGGCAGGCATGCATGCCTATGTTTCTGGCCTCTGTCCACAGAGCCAAGTGCAAAGCTGGGCACACAGGGAAATGGCGTCCTCCTGGGTGCTGTGAAAACAAGACGTGCAGTTAGTATCATGCACCGAGGAGAGGAGTCGCTCGCTTGAGTCAGCTGATGAGATTAAGGGTGAAAGGAGGGAGGGTGAGTGGGTACCTTGGCTGGAACTCCAGGACCTGGGTGAGGCTGCAGTCGTTGAACCGTACTTTCCGGCTACTCCTCTTCTTCTCCACCTTGACCTCTTCTCCTTCAATCACAACGGGATCCAGATCGAGATCGGCATCTTGTTCACCGTGGTCGGCCTTTGCTGCTGCAGCTGTTGCTGTTGCACTATCAGTATCGCTAGGCAACAAGATGCGGTGCTGGTGCTCCTGATTACTGTTGGGATCGGACTCCATGCCTCCCTTTCTCTTGGGAAGAAATGAAAACACGGGGAATGGATCGGAGGGAGGGGAGAGAGAGAGAGAGAGAGAGCAGAGCTTGGCGTGTGCCCGACTCGACCTCGGAAGGGAAGGAATCGTGGGGAGCCGGCGCAGCAGCCAGCAGGTGGAAGAGATGCCTGCAGGAGGAGGACGACGACACGATGGGGATTTCCGTTCCTCTCTCGACAGCTCACAAGCACAGGGAAATGGGAAAAGAACAATTAACTAGTCGACTCGATGTTCGTTGTTTCCTGTCCACCTAGACACGACTCAGTCCTAGTTGGAGTCTGCGTGTAGAACTGTAGATCACTGCTAAACGCTTGTTTGGTATTAGAGTTTTAGTGAAAATTAGCAGGGATAATCCGCTCTAAACTTCAGATCCTTACTTATTTCTGGTACATGTTTTGTGCTAGAGTATGAGCGAGTTTAATCCCCACTTATCCCCATTTTTTTCTAAATTTTAGTGTAATTTTTTCAATCCCCAATACTCTACCCTAACTAGTGAATTGGGGATGGGATTTTGCGGGGATTGGGTGACAGCAGAGTTTCACCCAATACTCTAGAATATTATTCCCACTAATTCTCGCTAAAACACTAGTACCAAATAAGGCCTACATGCAATGCACGTTTTAATCTATAATCTTTTATCTTTTAATAGAAATCCCCCACTATGTGATTTCTTTGAGGTGTGGTGCGTCCACGTCATCTCATTTGCTCATGTCTTCCCGCAGCGCAGTACTGAGGTAGCTGACCAGCCCTCCTCTTGCCTTTAAAGACCCGGATAAACACCACAACATTACAATAGCCTGAATTCTTCCGGACGGGCGTGTGCCAAACCAAAATTTTGGGCGGGCGCACTACACGACAGCTTCGGACGGTCCAACTGTTAAAAAAATAGTAGCCTAGCTTATATCACATGTTGTTTTTTAAAAAGTTGTAACTTTTAAATTGTGCGGCGAAATTACAATCCGTTTTCACTTCTAGAATCCCCACGACGAGAACTCTGAAACTAGACCACGTTTTCATATGTTTTGACGATTTTTTTTTAACAAGCAACTTTGATGCACGATAGAGCAACTTTATTCTGTAGCAAAACAACTTTGTGTGCGGTAAAGCAACTTTTGTGTGCAACGAACATGTACATTTTTTCGTACACGAAGGCACAAATTTGATGCCCGATAACAATTTTGGTGTCCATCGGAGCAATTTCAATGTGTGACGAAGCAACTTTGGTTCCTGACGGCATAATTTTGGTTCCAACAGAGTAACTTTGGTTCCTGGGGACACAACTTTGGTGCCAACACAATAACTTTGGTGCTAACACATGAACTATCATGCACGACGGAGCAACTTTTGTTCTTTGGTGAATGACGCGCAATTCTAGTGTCCGACATACCAACTTTGGTGCACGAAGACACAATTTTGTTGCCTTACAACGCAATTAATAGTGCCCTAAAGAACAACGTTAGGTGTTAGAACAACTTTGTTGCTTGTCGGCACAATTTTGGTACCCAAAAGAGCAACTTCGATGCGTAATAGTGCAATTCTAGTGCCTAATAGTGTAACTTTGATGCGTAACGGTGCAATTCTGCTGCCTAATACCGCAACTTTGATGCCTGACGGTGTAATTATGGTGCCCGTTAGAAAAAATTTGGTGCTCACAATTTCGAGAAGCAGTCGCTGTGCCGAAGCGGCCAAAGAGGGGGAGAAGCCGCCAGTACCACTATTATGAAGCCGCTGGAACCAGACGAAGCAACTTTGAAACTCGACGGAGCAACTTTGCTTCCTAGCGGAGCAACTTCGGAACCCGATACATCAACTTTGCTTCCCAGCAGAGCAACTTTGGAACCCGACGGAGCAACATTGTTGCTGGACAGAGCAACATTGTTGCTGGACAGAGCAACTTTGATTCTTGCGGCACATTCTTCTTGTCGACACAATAACTTTGGTACCTTAATGTGCAACTTTAGTGTTGACAATGCCCAACTGGCAACTTTGATATCCGACTACACTAATTTGGTGCACCGAAATTGCCTACCCTTTTACTTATCAAGTTGTCTACCACTGAAGGTACCTAAAACTGCACTAAAGTTTCTTACTATTATTGTGAAGTTGCACGTTGTTTTTGTGGTTGTTTTCTAAGTTATGTATCGTTTTGTATTTATTGCATGCCACTATAGTGTTGTTGTAAAGTTATCTATCGATATTTGTGAACATGCGAGGTACATTTAGTTGTTGTAAAGATGTCAACTGTGTTGCGAAGTTGTCTACCATTGTTTATTAAAAAAATGTCACGTACCAAAATTGCTCACTGGCTCACCTAAGTTGCTTTGTAGCGCACCAAAGTTGCTTCTTAATTTTTTTGTCAAAATATATGCAAGCGAGATCTAGTTTTGAAGATCTTGTCCCGATGATTCCAAACCTACGCGTAGTGGACGGGGCTTGCCTGCTCCCACCCTTTGCTCCCATCCGTGCTCCCCGAAGCATCGGACAGCTTCCGCCTGTTCTCCTCCCCTGCTCTGTATTTCCTTACCAAAAACATTTGCCCAATACGAGGGACTGCTGTATAACTCATCTCTGAATACTCGCACGACATTAAAACAGAGAAAAAAGGGCAGGTGAAGAAACGGCGAGGAACTAATCAGAACCATTCGATGTGCAGGGAGCACGGATGGGAGCAAAGGGTGGGAGCAGGCAAGCCCCGGCGTAGCACGTACTTTCAGCGTGATTATCCGTGGAATCTTTCCATTTTTATGGGAGGGGATAAAAACTTTTCTATAATAGAGGGTATGCTGGGCAATGTAAACCAACACGCGGCCGCCCGCTAGACGTATCCTTACAATAGATCTCCGTCTCGCTCCTTTACCCTTGATCTGGATCCTCAAATTGGTGAGGTGTCACGGCGCCATTTGCAGAGCCATTCCGGCAAACTCCGCCACGGGATGCACGCCGTGCACACCACGAGAATTACGTCCCGCGCAGCATGAGACTGCCCCGCTTACCTGATCAAAGCAGGTTCATTCACGTTTTCGTTGTTAGTAGTTCGTTGCAGTGGAGTCATCATGGGTTCTGCATCCAGTGAGGGCCATGTTTATATTCTCTTTTGAGATCAGCTGGTAGGAGTTTACCTGGACATCCCCTAATTGAGTTCATACTTTCAAGTTCTGATCGATTCTCGGTAAAGTTTGTTTATTCTGAAGTCTAGATTCAATTCTGACCTCACATCGTTGAAAGTGCTATGTATATGTCCTCAGCTCTCAGTAGCAAGTTACCATCGGTTGTTTGTCACAAAAATTTAAACAGATATATTCAATCCAGCTTTGTGGAGATATGGCAGATTGAGTACGCCCGTCAGGCTCCATACTCGTGAGATGGTCGTCGTGGGAAATAATCCAAGGTGCTCCGGTAGTCTAATCTTTTCCCGCACTCTTTTTATTTTTCTTGAAATAGAAACAAATATTGCAGTTTGTTGTTGAAGCCATCAGACCACCTCTGTTAATTTCACAGTTCATACAGTATTTCTGTAATTAGAAGAACAGCCGTTCTACATGTCATCTCCTAATCAGGTAACAACCATGATCTTCTATTTCTATTGCTTTCCATTATGTAATTAGTATGGAATCACAGGTTTTATGAATAAGATGCAAGAATAACTAATATGCTCAATCCAGAATTCCCAGATTGAGGATTCTGATAATTCGTCAATTATGTGACTTCTCTCCTGATTTCTGTTCTTTCCTTCTATGATTAATTTTCAGCTGATCTGAGTACCTGAAGTAGTATCGAGTCAACATGTCAGGCTAAGTGTTACTAGGTTTGTCATGCGTAGTAAGGATCTCTTACTGTTTGTGTTTGCAAATACAGTATGTTGTTTTCTTCACGCCATATTTCTAGCTAAAATAAGAATGATCAAGTGCCATTCTACAAATGACTGAACAGCATCAGACCACTTTGGTTCTTTCTTGACATTATGATTCGTTTTTAATCAGTTGCAAAAAATGGCACTTTGGTTCTTTCTTGACATTATGATGCATTTTTAACCAGTTGCCACGAAAATACCATTTTGTCAGGCGGTAAAATAATACGTTCAGTCTATACGGCCTCTCATTCTAATTTCTCATATAGTTACATTTAATTTTCAGGTTAAGACTAAAAGGAGGCGGTGCCTCCCATCTAATTTCTCATGTAGTTACATTTAATTTTTCAGGTGATGACTAAGGGCCACTTCTTTTGGGCTTCTCCGGTGGCTTCTGGGAGAAGCTTCTCCCCACCAACTTCTCCCAGAAGCCCGGACCCTAAAAATTTTCTGGCTTATATTCTAGTTTAGGCTAAATAAGATTATAAGCCAGAACATATTTGAGGTTCGTGCTTCTGGGAGAAGCTGGTGGGGAGAAGCTTCTTCCAGAAGCCGCTTAAGAAGCCGAAAAGAAGTGGCCCTAAAAGGAGGTGATGCCAATATAGGCCAGACAAAATGAAGTTTAAGCTCTATGCATTTATCAAGCATGTTTTCTTATGTAATTACTAGGACAATGCCCGCGCGTTGCTGCGGAAGAGAAATATGTTTTAAAATAGAAAATAAATAAATTACTGTAGCAAACCTAACTATTATAATTCTACAAAAACAAAAAAAAAGTTTAAAATGACCGCATAAAAAAATGTGTAGACACACCTGAAGATACAAGGCAGACCCATGAGATGTAAGAAAATGGCGGGCATTGGCCTGGTATTTTACTTCCTATTCGTCTTGCAGAATATGATGTGATTACCGAAATACTCTTTCTTTCGTTTAATTTGAAATCCCTCAGCTAACCATTCAACCAACCATTGCCACGAAAATCTTCAATAAACAATGATCCTAGTGAGAAAATAGCTGAGGTGATTGTACCTCCTTCAATCTGCTACAGCGGAAAACAATCTACATTTTTTGTAGTGACCTTCTTCTAGCAGTTTTCATATAGCCGGTCTCTGATGGTCGCGTCTATTTAGCTGGGAGACGGCAGATTGTGCGGCGAGGGAGTGCCGACGGCGGCTCGTTGATCGCTGAGCCACGTGCTTGGCCCTAGTTTATTCCTTTTCCTCTTTCCATCGGTCTGATCCAACGATTCCTCAATCCCATCTATCCATTAGATGGTTTTTTCATCCTTCCCAAATTCGTTTGATGTTCTTAGTCGATATGCTTGTGTAGTTTAGGACTGCATATGACATCCATAAACTAAGCTCAGTTTTCAGATCTCGATCTGGCCGCCTTGAGTTGGGCCGAGGCAGGGGCCCGCGCCCAATTCGAGCCCACCCACCTCCGCCCCAGATCTGCGGGCACCCGCAGCCTTGGGGGCTGCTGGTTGCCGATCTGGCTGGTGGTGCTCTCCTAGTGTGGCGGGGGTGCGGCGGCGTTCCGGCTCTGGTTTGGATGGGCTCTCTGGCCGCCGCGCTTGCGGGCCAGGGCAGGGGCCTCGGGCTTTGGCCCAATCCGTTTGGCGGGCCCGGTAGCCACAGGGGCTGTCGGTTTGCAGCTCATGTTCCTCGTGAGGCGGCGACGTATTTTTCCCGTCTGCTCTCTCATTCGTTGGTGCTCTGAGCTGGGACGCCAGGGCGGCGGCCCTGCAAGGTGGGAGTCATGTTGAGTGTTGTGGGGTAGATGGCGGTGACCTTGCCAAAGGGAAACATTTGCCCCTTGGGCCACGGTGGCGACGTTCGCGGATAGCGTTCCCTTGCTGAAGGCACCGCGAGGCTAATCTTTGTCCCTCTACTTCCTCCGGGTGAAAACCCAAGATCCTCGGATCGGGCGGTGGCGGCACTCTGGTGTCGTGCTCTTCTTGAAGACACCGTCTTGGAGCCCACAGCTCGAGGCTCTCCGATGGTTGTGACGGAGGTGATTCTTCGGTGATCTTCGACAAGGCTTGCTTCGTGCCCTTGCCTTGTCGAGCTTCCTTGGTGCTGCTTTTCGGTCTGTGAGTTGTTCCCCGGGGGTGGTCGGCTTCCGGTGGCGTTCCTGCGATCGAGGGGTGCTGTCGACACGCGTGAAAAATGGCTCGCTCTCGAGTGAGCTCTGGTCCGACACTGTAGCTTCCAGCTCTGCTCCGAGGCCACGTTTTGGCTGAACCTATTGGTCGCACTTCCGGTTGTATCTTCTTTGGTAGTTCGTGTGGGTGTGTGGCTTCGATCTGTAAGCTAGGTTCAGCACTTTGTATCGTTTTCGTTCGTTGGTGGCTTCTTAATTCAAAGTTGGTTTTATCCAAAAAAAGAAAAAAAGACACAGAAGCAGCAACATTTTCCAAGAGACAAAACTGCAATAAAAACTTAGGAAACAGCAGCAACATGGATGCATCGACTAATCCTACTTCCGCAAGCAGCAGCCCGCGCCTCCACTCCCCTCCATGTACATCTCCCTTCTCCACCTATCCCTGAGGCCGCCTCCCCTCCCCTCCATCTTCTCCTCTCTGATCCATCATGGCTGACGGGAACAACAAACCAGTGGTACCAGTCAGGTCCATGGCAACAGATATATGGCTCCCGGCTCAAAAGAGCCCCAGCCCGACCAAGGAGGCACAAAGCAGGCTTCAGTGACCAGCGTGTATTGGTGGTGGAGGTCAGAGACGAATGTCTGGCCAATGGCGGAGGTGGCCGCGAGGTCAGGTTCAAGGTTCGCGTCGTTGTCCTGGTCGGAGGCCAGAGATTCATCTCCTTTGTTTAGCGCAAAGACGACTTCTTGTGCCGTAATGGGAATCGCCAAATCCTGCGGCCACTCCTCGTCCCAGATTGACCCCTCCCCTACGTTTTCTGAACCGAGATTCAGGCGGGTGCCGGCTCTATACATCTCTGAAATTAGAAAAGTCCCGCGATCTCAAATCGGTTTCGGGCTAATAAATCATGGACGAACATAGCGGCGAAGAGCTGGCCATGGCGCTGCACGCCCGCTCGTTCCCATGGGGAAAACCGCTGGCCACGAGCACGTCCGCCTCCAGCGCTCCGGCCGCCCGTCGCTCGCGTCCGCGTCAATCATCGCTGATGCAGCTACTGCTCGCGTTCTTCCCCTTCCTTTTTTTTGAGCGCCGTTCTTCCCCTTTCTTAACACGGTGGGTTCGTTTGGGGTGGGGAAAATTGTGGGGCGTACTAACCGACGGACAAAAAATTAAACGAACCGGTACATGACTTAAGGGTAACATTGGTGGGTAATTTCTTATAACTTTGAGGGTAATAAAAAACGGACGAACAAGAATCCTTATTTTCTTTATTATTAGGTATAGATACATATACAATGTAATTGAGGAACATACCCATGAAAGTGGGTAATTCCAAAAATATTTACCATCATGATTGTTACTTTTTCATTATTAAATCATCTCACTTAAATTTTTAGAGTTTCTTTTTGCTAGATCCGGTATTGCATGTTTATTTTATATTAAATCGTTTAATGGTCCCGCTGCAACGCGCAGGGTACCATCTAGTATCTATAAAGTTGATCCTCTCATGCACACTATCCACGTCGTAGGGTAGTATGATACTGTGTAATCCTCTCGCGCCGACACGATAAGCCTGGCTTAGTTTCCTAGATCATTGAGCGAGTCCTTCCTAAGTATCATACTATCTGCTGCCGGTTGAATAATAACTTCGACCGGCCCATCCCAAAGCTCCCTATCTTCCTCTACAGGCCAGCCCACTACTGATTCTTCTTCCCAGTCGATAGGCCGGCCGCCGCATCAAACATTGGTTGTTATTTATCTAGAGGCTTCCTTCACTGCCACCTGAAAACTGTTAGATGCCTTCCGATCTTCCATCTATATCTGCCGCTTTAAGGTAGCCATAGTACTAGTATCATGCATCCTAGTCCCACCAAAAATATTGATGTAGTAGGTAATTATGGATGAGAGAGGAGATTAGAGTATCATAGCGCACATCATGAGAAAAGTTAGTATCAAATAAATCTTGTACACAAATTTGTATTGGGATTCTACATATCAATTAATATAGCAAAATTATGACACTAGTCTATGATATTATGCATTATGGATCTAGTATTATAGAAAAGTATCATATACTCCCGTTGACAAAATTGTTATATTTTTCAAAATAAAAGCTCTAGCACCAAAAATAGTAATCCATGCTTCCCTCTGCGAAGGGCCACTCTTTTACTTTATGTTGAGTCAGTTTACCTACTTCTTTCTATCTTAGAAGCAAACACTTGTGTTAACTGTGCATTGATTCTTACATACTTGCTTATTTGCATTCATCATATTACTTTATGATTGACAATTATCCATGAGATATGTATGTTGAAAGTTGAAAGCAACTGCTGAAACTTAAATCTTCCTTTGTGTTGCTTCAATGCCTTTACTTAGAATTTATTGCTTTATGAGTTAACTCTTATGCAAGACTTATTGATGCTTGTCTTGAAAGTACTATTTATGAAAAGTCTTTGCTATATGATTCAGTTGTTTAGTCATTATCTTTACCATTGCTTCGAATCACTTCATTCATCTCATATGCTTTACAATAGTATGATCAAGATTATGTTAGTAGCATGTCACTTCAGAAATTATCTTTGTTATCGTTTACCTACTCGAGGACGAGTAGGAACTAAGCTTGGGGATACTGATACGTCTCCAACGTATCTATAATTTCTTATGTTCTATGCTTGTTTTATGACAATACCTACATGTTTTGTTCACACTTTATAACGTTTTGATGCATTTTCCGGAACTAACCCATTAACGAGATGCCAAAGTGTCAGTTCCTATTTTCTGCTGTTTTTGGTTTCAGAAATCTTACACAGGAAATATTCTCGGAATTGGACGAAATCAAGGCCCACGATTTTACATTTCCACGAAGCTTCCAGAACACCGAAGAGGGACCAGAGGGGAGGCCCAGGGCCTCCACACATGGTGGCGGCGCGGCCAGAGGGGGGCGCGCCCCCCTATGGTGTGGCTCCACCGGAACCCTTCCGACTCCGACTCTTCGCCTATTTAAGCCCTGATGACCTAAAACTTCGAGACGAATAAGCCACGATACGAGAAAAGTTCTAGAGCCCCCGCCATCGCGAAGCCAAGATTCGGGGGACAGAAGTCTCTGTTCCGGCACGCCGCCGGGACGGGGAAGTGCCCCCGGAAGGCATCTCCATCGACACCACCGCCATCTTCATCGCCGCTGATGTCTCCTATTGTAAGAGCAAAATTCACACCCCAAGTTTTGTGTGTTTGATGACAACACTTGAGTAATCTCACTGTGTGCCTTGAGTATCATTGTTAGATTTGCAAGACCACGGTGACCTCGCTGGACACGTCAAGATCGGAAGACTGAAGCGTAGTTGATAGGGTTTCTGGTTTTGTGTATGTTTAGCGAGGTGACATGGTTGGAGAGAAAAAGGGAAGAAAACCAGTTTTAGCCAGGCCGGTAATACCGGTACCTGTAGCGGCAGTACCGCTACCCCTATAGGTACCGCCCCACGGTACCGCTCTGAGTTCTGCGCCGAAACTGACCCACAATACGAGTTGCGGTACCTCTGCAGTACCTGGAGCGGTAGTACCGCTCACGGTACCGCCGAGGTACCGTAAACGAGTTACGGCTGTACCGCCCTGGTACCGCTTCGAGTCCAGTAAGGTTTGGACCCTGTTGCGGTACCTCGAGCGGTACCTCGAGCGGTAGTACCGCTCTGCGTCCTTTGACCAGATCTGGGGGGATTTCGAACTCAGAGCGGTAGTACCGCTTCCCTGAAGCGGTAGTACCGCTTAGGCAAAAACTGGACATAACGGTTGGATTTGGAGGAGCCTATTTAAGGGCCCCTTCTTCCCCAACACGATTTTATCTCTTCCCCTCTCTCTCCTCCATTGTTGTTGAGCTTAATCCTTGAGGATCTCCTTCACCATCCAACCAATCTTGCCCAAACTTTGAGGATTGGTGGAGGAGGCCCCGATCTATAGTTCTACCAAGAGAGATTTCACCAATACTAGCTATTCCTTAGTGGATCTTGGTGGTAGGGTTCCTTTAGTGGAGCATTGGAGAAGAGTTCCTTGGTGGAGCATAGGAAGGGTTCCTTTGGTGGAGCATTGGAAGGGTTCTTTTGGTGAAGCATTGGAAGAGTTCCTATGGTGGAGCATTGGAGAAGGGTTCCTATGGTGGAGCATTGGAGATGTGCAGCTATGGAGTCTAGCGTGGTGATGTACTAGCTCCATAGGGTGTTGGGAGCATCCTTGTGTGTGGAGCTCGCCCCAACCTTGTGAAGGAATCACCGCCTCAACCGGTGCCTTAGTGGAAGAGGGAGAGCACCTTCGTGGAGCTCTCGAGGAAGAAGGTGAGGCCTTCCTTTGTGGTGTGGCCGCCTAGTCTCTTGTGTGAGACTAGCACCTCCTCAACGCAGACGTACTTCCTATTGTGGAAGGAACTGCGGAAACAAACCTCGACTCGCCTCGCGCCCCCGGTTGTCTCGCTCCTTACTCTCGTTATCTTGTTGATTCCTTTACTTGTTGCACTTGTCCGATAATCATTGTAGGATCACCCCTATTGCTAAAGTTCTCACCTTTACCTTCCGTTGCATAAAAATTGAAAAAGACTAAAACTTGCCGTAGCGCCATTCATCCCCCCTCTTGTTCGCTACGATCCATTCAAGTGGTATCAGAGCGAGGTTTTCTTGCTAGGGCTTTACCGCCTAAGAAATGGCCGAACAAGAGGCGGATAAGAATGGGTCACCTTCCCTTGTGCCACCCGCTCCATCATCGCCCATCGATTCCACGACGGCTACGTTGGATGACCTCAAGAAATTGGAGTCATCCATCGTTGCCCAAATGAAGGCGATGATGATGGAGTTGGTTGTACAAAAACCAAACCCTCCACCAAAAGCAAGTGCCGAGGATCCCCCACCAAAAGCTAACACCCTTCCTCTTGTTGATTTTGTCGCGCAAGCGACAAAAGATCCACAAAAGGAAGGGCTTGGGGAGACCGGCACTTCAACAAAAGGGAAGGATGATGAGACACCGGTTGCGGAACGTCTAGGGGGTTATCATGCGGTGCCACCACCAAATGATTACACCATAAACGTTCCAATACCTATGCCGCATATGTTGTCGCATGGTTCACCACCATTACTTGAGTCAAACAACTTTGAGAATTGGCAATTCTTAATGCGTTCTCATGTGCGCAGCGCTTCTACCGAGCTTTGGCGTATCATTGAGGAGGGCTATTCACCACGAGATCCAAAGAACTTGACAAGAAGAGATGTGATGGATGACCAACTCAACGCCACCGCCATCAACATGATTCACATGGCCATCACGCCCAAGGACCGTGCTCATATCCGCTCACTCAAGACCGCCAAGGAAGCATGGGACAAACTTGAGAAGCTCTTCCTTGGAAATGCAAGCATCCAAAGCTCTTGTTTTGATGAAGTGAACAACATGGCCGAAAACTTCGTCATGATTGAAGGAGAGTCCCCCGAAGAAATGTATCGACGCCTCATCGCTCTTGCCGTGCAAATGCAAGATCTTGGAGCAACGTTCGTGGATGACCATTGGATCAAGCGCAAGTTCTACAACGCTCTCCTCCCTTATGAGGAAGTGAAGTTTACGGCCATCCGCCAAAACGCCTCCTTCCGTGCTATGACATCCGATGAAGTCCTTAGCGAAGTCATCGCTTTGGACATTTCCAAGAAGAATGCGGAGGATCTTGTTGCTCGCGCCCACAACTCCCGCAAGCCCAACCTTGCATTGAAGATGAAGGTGCATGAAGCTAGTGAAAGCGATGAGGATCCCGTTGAGTGGGGACCGGATGATCTCAAGATCAACTATCATGAGCACATGGCTCTCGCCGCCAAGAAATTTTGGGATGGAAACATGTCCCGAAGCACAAGACCAAGAAGATCACATGATTCTCCAAGAAGTTTCTCCAAGAGCCCAAGGGAGGGGCCAAGGGGAAGAACATGCTACAATTGCGGCGACAAGAATCATTTTGTCGCGGATTGTATGTTTGAGAGAAGAGAAGATCATGGTGGAAGGCTTATCCCCAAGGGTAAGTTCAAGTCACTCTCCAAAGGATTCTCCAAGTTCTCCCCAAGGTCCGATGACGACAAGGTCTCCTCCAACAAGAAGCCTAGAGCCTTCATCATTCGAGAAGAGTACTCCTCCAATGAAGATGGAGAACATGAAGACAAGCGCTCCAACAAGGAAGGAGAGGGAGTGGCTGCCATCGCCATTTCCACTCCCTCTATCTCCCTCTTCGACTCTCCTAATGAGAACCTCGTCACCAACAATTCTCGTTGCCTTATGGCAAAGGTATCCACGGAGGTAAAATCCCCTTCCAAACCATCATCTTCAACTAATGCCTTATATATTGATGATGCCACTAGTCTCACCGTTAAACGTGAGATTATGGGTTTGGATTCTTTGGATTCTTTTCTCACTAACATGAAAGGGGATACCAAGATTCATGTTGGGGCTCTCTTAGCCCAACTTGGTGCGGCACAAGATCTTATTGAGGAGAGGTAGAGGTTGGAAAGGGAAGCGGCACATGAGCTTGCCAATCTCAAGGAGGAGCTTGATGATGAACAAAATCTTCGCATGTCTCTTGAAGCTAGCGTCATCGTCCTTGAAGACACCAAAGAAGCTATTGTATCTCAACTCACCAAGGATCGAGACCATGCTCTTGAGTTGATTGGCGAGCTCAAAAAGAAGATGCTCTCTCTCGAGGAAGCCAACAAAGGTAAAGATGATGAAGACCCCAATCCTTGTCATGATGAGCTTGTGGATCAAGTTACTTCCTTGAGGAGGCACAATGCTCTTCTCTTGGAAGTCAATGCTCTTCAAGAAGAAGCCTTGGATGAATATTACCACTTGTTCAAAGAGAAGACCTCATGTTGCAACCATGAAGAAGAAATTGCCACTCTTGAGATCACCAAGGCCAAGCTATTGAGTTTGAGTAGCAAGCAAGAGGAGTCTTTGGTGGAATGTCTCCGCATGAGCAAGGAGAAGGACACGTGTTGTGATCATGAGGAGGAAATTGCCGCCTTGAAGAGAAGGGAAGCCAAGCTCATGGAGGTTAACTCCATGCAAGAAGAAACTTTGAAGGAGTACTTTCCTTTAAGCAAGGACCGTGCATGTTGCACTCATGAAAGTGACATTGCCAATATGGAGAGTGACAAGCGCATGCTCATGAAGATGAACGCTCTCCAAGAAGAAGCTTTGATGGAACACTTCCGGGTGAACAAGGCAAAGGAGGTCCAAGTGTTTGATATTTGCCATCCTCACCCGGAGCATGAAGATGAAGTCAATCGCTTGAAGGCCAAAGTTGATAGACTCCAAGTTCAAGCCAAGTACTTGAAAGGAATCATTGAAGCTAAAGATGGAGCCAAAGAGGGCTCGTGCAACGAAGGAGGAGTGGCTACCAAGCCAAAGAGAAAGAGGAAGAAGAGGACCAAGAAGAAGAAGAACAAGGAGAACATGGAGACCAACTTTGAAGAGAGCAATGCTAGCTCAAGAAGGGATGGAGTATCCAACTCCACCTCGACGGGTTTCGCCGGCTCTAACAACCCTTCTCATGTTCTTTTTGTTGATTACTATGGACATATTCGTGCTCGCTTTATTGGTCCTCAAAAGGACAATGTTGATTGGACTATTTGGGTTCCCAAACCCCTTGTTACTAACATGCTAGGACCCATTGAAAAATGGGTACCTAAATCCAAGACTTGATTCCTTGTAGGACTGTGCTTCCGGTGGTGCTAAATGGGTGGTTGATAGTGGAGCCACAAGTCATATGACCGGAAACAAGGATATTGTTGTCGACCTCGTGCCTTCTCTCTCTACCGTATCATATGGCGACAACACGTGTTCTAAGGTATTGGGTCTTGGCAAGGTGGTGGTAACACCTGACATCTCACTTGTGAATGTCCTCCTTGTCAAGACCCTTGGTTACAACTTACTCTCCATTCATCAAATTGCTCGTATGGGTCTATGCACATTCTTTGATGAACATATGGTGGTCCTCTTGTGGAGCAAGACACTCAATGTAGCTTTTGTTGGATATGTAGAGAAAGGGTTATATGTTGTCGATTTCTCCGGAAAGACAACATCCTCCGCTCTTTGCCTATTCGCCAAAGGTGACAAGGGTTGGTTATGGCATCGCCGACTAGCCCATGTCAACATGAGGACTTTGCAAAGTCTCCACAAGGGTGGCCACATTCTCGGACTAAAAGAAGATGTCTCTTTTTGTAAGGATCGTGTGTGTAGGGCTTGCGTACAAGGAAAAATGCATGGAGCTCCTCACAAGGCCAAGACTATCATCTCTACCACAAGATGCTTGGAGCTCCTACATGTTGATCTCTTTGGTCCACCATCTCATGAAAGTCTTGGAGGAAAGAAGTATTGCCTCGTCATCATTGATGACTATTCACGCTATTGTTGGGTATTCTTCTTCAAGTACAAGAGTGAGACTCAACGGACCAAGATGGAGTTTGCCAACCAAGTTCAACGCAAGTACGACAACAAGATCCTCGCAATAAGGAGCGACAATGGAACGGAGTTCAAGAACTACACCTTGGATGACTTCCTCGGCGAAGAAGGAATCCAACACCAATACTCCACGCCATATACTTGATGACCCACAAGTATAGGGGGTGTATCATAGTATTTTCGATAAGTAAGAATGTCGATCCCAACGAGGAGCAGAAGGTGTTGACAAGCAGTTTCGATGAAGGATTCACTGTAAATGCTCACAGACAAGTATTCAGAGAGTTTTGATGTAGCAGTTGAATAAAGTACGAGTAAGTAAAGTGCGAGAGTAACAATTGCAGCGAGTGGCCCAATCCATTTTAGCACAAAGGACAAGCCGGTTTGTTTACTTATAATGACCAAACGTTCTTGAGGACACACGGGATTTTAGTCTAGTGCTTTCGCTACATATGGCTAATTAATCTTCATTGTTTTGATAAGTGTTGTGTGGGTGAACCTATGCTAATGCACCGCCCTTCCTAGGACTAATACATACTTGTGATTATACCCCTTGCAAGCATCCGCAACTACAAGAAAGTAATTAAGATAAATCTAACCACAGCCTTAAACTCTGAGATCCTGCTATCCCTCCTGCACCGATATACCAATGGGGGTTCAGGTTTCTGTCACTCCGGCAACCCCGCAATTGGCAAAAGAATACAAGATGCACTCCCCTAGGCCCATAAAGGTGAAGTGTCATGTAGTCGACGTTCACATGACACCACTAGAAGAATAACACCACAACTTAAATATCATAACATTGAATATTACTCAACCATACTTCAGTACTAACATTTAGACTTCACCCATGTCCTCAAGAACTAAACGAACTACTCACGAGACATCATATGGAACATGATCAGAGGTGATATGATGATGAATAACAATCTGAACATAAACCTTGGTTCAATGGTTTCACTCAATAGCATCAATAACAAGTAGAAATCAACACCGGGAGAGTTTCCCCTATCAAACAATCAAGATCCAACCCAAATTGTTACAGCGGTGACGATGTGCAGCGGTGGAGACGGCGGTGATGATGATGTAGATGATGATGATTGTCGTCGTGGTGAACGAGCAGATGCCATAGGATGGCTTGAGTTGGGGCCGAATGGACGCTAGAGGATTCGGGTGAGGGTTTGTGATTAGATGGGATGAACTTCCGGATGCTTTCCTCAAGAACACAGCCAAAGGCAGGGATGCAAGAAGAAACACACAAGGAAGAACTCTGCTCTAGATCACTATCTTCATTGATCTCAACATGGTTACAGGTTTCTGGGTACAAGGCTCATCTAAAGACTGATCCTCTCGAATACGGGTGTGCCCCCTCTCCTTATATAGGGGAGAGGGTGGCTTACAGAGCAAGAAACCCTAATGGCATCTTTGACTGGACAAACTACTTTACAAAGTACCTTTAATCATAGATGACGCTGGGGTCTTCTTTAATCAGGGAGGCTGACGTCCTCCGGCTTCTTTCAGCGTCATCCCTCTCTTTGGCGCCAGGGCTTCGATTAAAGCCACTTTGCTTACCTCAGCCTTGTCCTCTAGCTTTGAAGAGAATCTTTGACCAGTCTTGCCGACATGCTCTTCTTTCCGGTAGCCCGGTGTCTTCTTCATCCGGTTCCGGTATACCCCTCTGGGGATACCGGCATGGCTTTGCTTAGCCAAACGCTTATCTTTGCGCTCCGGTAAGAATATTAAAACGGTATCTTGATGGCCCAAACCATCCGGTTTGGCATGCCTTTGGCATACCGGGGGTCATCCCCCCAACATTAGTCCCCGAAGCTGGTATAGTCTGGCGGATTCTATCCTACAGACCATGCCAGGTTCTCATATCTTAGGATACTGGTTTAACCATTCTGGCGTTTAGCTTGGATCTGGCATCTTTGCCCGGATTTACGTTTTCTCTCTTTGCAAGGTATCTTCCGGTATCTTTTTCTCCGGTATCTTAGCCATTAACTCTCTCCTCGGCGAAGTCGAGAATTTCTCGGGCCCCGCGCCTGTCAGTGACATGCACACTGTAACTGACGCGCCAGTGTCTGGGGTCACTTCCCTTCGGCTTCGGCGCGCGTATTAACTGCCTCACAGCGGATCCCAGTCGCCGTTCCGGATCCGTGTGCACCTCCCTGTGGCTTCCCTTTTTACGCGTGTATCACCGCGCCACGTGGCGGCCTGTGGAGCGAACCGTCGCGGCCCGCGGAGCGAACCGCCGCGGCCCGGCGGTTTTTGGCCCACCTCTCTCTCTTCCTTTATAAGGCAGAACCGCCCCCTCTTCTTCCTCTTCTCGCATTCTCCGCTTCCTCGCGCACAGTGCCATTTGCTCTCTGCGCCTCCACCGCTTCGTTCGCCGTTCGAATCCTCTGCGCTCGGTGAGTCCTTGCTGCTGCTCCGCCGGAGTTCGCCGGACTTCGCCGCACGGAGAGTCTCTGGGGTGCTCCTCTCGCGGGCGCTACATTGGTGCTTCTTCGAGTTCTTCTCCGCCTCACCGTCGACGGACCTCCTCGTCAACCGCAGGCTCGCCACTTCACCGGCGAACCCCTTCTACTGTGACTCCGCCGCCTCAGGTTAGGCTTAATCTGCGTTTACTCTCCTTTTGCTTGCTTCCTAGATCTTGGGTCGGTAGTGTATTTACTTCTCCTTTTCTTTTGCTTTTTCTCTTACTCGTAGATCTTCGCGCGGGGGTAGATCGTGGGATTCTTGTTTTTCCGCACTCGTTCTCATGTCTAGCGAAGAGTCCTCCTCCGCTTCATCTTCCTCTGCCTCCTCCTCCGATAGCCGGCGTAGCCAATCCTCTGACAGATCAACTGCCGATCTGGTCCAGATGGACACCGACTCCGGTAGCCACCAAGAATCCGGTAGCTCTAGCCAAGTTTCCGGCGTAGACCCTGCCGGTACCACACGCGGGGCCTGGATGGGCTCCAACGTTAGCCAGTACGAGATTGACTGGCTCTACCGGTCCAGAAGGATTCCGGAGGGAGTAACCTGCCAGCTTCCTGGCGACGAGATTGAACCGGTGCTTGAGCCCGATGAACACGTCGTTTTTCTCGCTCACTTTGAGCGCAGCTTCGGCCTTCCCGTCTCCGAGTTCTTCCGTAGTTTTTTGGATTTTTACGAACTTCAACCTCATCATCTTCTCGGCAATGCCGTTTTTTACCTTTCTCGCTTTGCCACCTTTATGGAGGCTTATATCGGCATTCGTCCCACTCGCGAGACGTTTGCCCGTTTCTTTGCTCTTCGGATCAATTCCGTTCAGGGCAAGGAAATTCCTAAACCCAAACCCCCCGTTCAATGCGGGTCTTGTATCACCGGCTCCCACCAAGGGAGCCCTTTCTTCAAGTTTTTCGGTCTCGAGTCATGCCGGCAATGGCAAGGGACCTTCTTCTATGTGAGGAACAACGGCGCCGCAAATCTCATCGATCTGCCGCCTTTCAATCCGGCGCCGCCCAGCAAAACCAACTGGAGCTACAACCCGAAGAAAGATCATACCGAAACTAACCGGGTGGTACGCTTCATGGAGCACCTGATGAAGGAGACTAACACCTGCTCCGACGATATTATCCGCACCTTCATCTCGCGCCGGGTGCTTCCTCTCAAGCGCCGGCAGCACAAGATGAGCGAGATGTATGGTCCCGGTGATCCCACAAGATCACCGGCCTTCCTCTCAGCAAGAAGGACATCGTCCGCAAGGCTAGGCAGATCTGCCAGACTGCCATGCCGGATGATTGGGAATGGGGCCTCCGGCCTCTCAGTTCAACTATCCGACCCAAGAAGTAAGAGATTATACAATTCGGGTCGGCTTACCGGTAACTTTTATGATGCTGTTAACCTTCTTTTTTCTTGTTTCAGGCCAAGGACCGCTTCCCCCGCATTGACGCAGACCGACGAGGCCCCTGCGTGAAGCGTGCCTGTGGGGACCCCGGACTAACTGTCCAAAATACCCTGTTATGTATACAGTTCACGATCCCATGATCAGTGTGCCGTGAACACATAACCGAACTGATATCAAATTACATCCTTCATTACAAAACGGAATAAGAAAATTACAATAAGGTCAAATGACCAACCTTTACATAATAGCCTCGAAGGGCCTAATCTAATCATCAGAGTCGCGGAATCACTTCAGCAGCGCAGAGCCCAAGTCAACTGCCTTAACCCTACAGGCAACTGACTGGGAAGATGTTCCTAGCTCGCATAGACGTCATCAACTCCTTCTTCATTTGTCGAATTCCTCCAAGTTTGGCCAAGTAAATAGCCAGGGACAAAGCCGTGAGTACATTTAGAATTGTACTCGCAAACCATCAAGAAGGTACTTTGCAAGAGTGCAAGATAACAAGTGCTAATCTAGATGACAAGAGGGAAGAGATAATTTCTCTTGTGGAAATAGCATGTAGAAGAGAAGTAGTGTCTCTTGTGGATATAGCATCCCGACATCTTAGAAGAAGGGGATACTCAAGGGGTTCTATGACATCTCTATATCTTTGTGGAAGAAGATACTTCAAAAGAGTTCTACAACATAAAACACTAGGGAGGGGTAACCCAATTTGTTTCCTTTCCGACCATCTCCTGGTCAACCAAACCATTCCCGTACCCTTCCGGTACTCCGAAAACAAGTTCCTTTCTTTCATTTTCCAAACAATTTTTGTAAACCAAAAACTCATCAGGCTAAGCAACAGCCATTCCAACCGTCCATGACCGCGGACGCGTCTATTCGAATAGATTTTACTCTGCAGAGTTTGCACACTTTCCCCACCTCTATCCGGATACCTATCGTGTGGGCATCATCCCCGCATAACAACATATGCCACGACGGATACCCGAACATAGCCTTTCGCCCATTCGACTTAGCAAGAGGTCCTACCCTATGGAGTATGTACCTCCCCGGCACCGTGGCAGCTCACCTCCCTTTGAGCGTGGCTCCACCGCCAAGCCGGGAGACCCATAGTGTCTTCCGGACGGGTCAGCCCCGAAGGCCTCCCGTTATACTATTGTCCCAACCATGACAACCCGGACTCGGGGGTAACCGTACCCTTGTATAGTTGTGCGGTGCCTCATGCTAAGAAGAACAAACGTCAAGCTAAGCTCCGTGCCCACGTTGGAGTAGATGTGGTTGCGCGGGTTAATTGTCACGGGTGAATACTTAGGCGCCAAAGTTTTCGAAAACAAGACTTTCTTTCCAACCATCTTTGCCAAGATCCTTTCCTTTCGTAAACACACACTTGGGTAAGGCCAACTCACCCAAGGTTTTCACAAATTCTTTTCAACAAGGTATTTTTCCAAGGGGGTTCCCAACCTATAGTTTTATGGATGAACTAAGATACATCAAGGCATGATGCTAGCCATCATACCACTAAGGATATGATAATTGAGGTGTCAAGGGGATCATACATACTTAGGATAAGCATGCATAGGGACATCATAACTAAGATGATTCAACAAGGGTCATGATGTTAATCATTATACCACTAAGAAGGTGACAATATAAGTGGTCAAGGGGGCATACATGCTTAGGGTAAGCATGCCTAACATCAACAAGGGGTTCAACATACTTGGGAATAAGTATGCATAGAGTAGAGGACCAAACATCACACATGATACAAGGAACCAAGTATATAATGGAACAATGAACACAACAAGAAGGATAAATAGCAAGAGATCAAAAGATGGCTTGCCTTGGTTGGCTTATTTGTCCCTGGACTTCTTCAAATTCTTCAAATCCTTCCTCTCCTTCAAACCCGATAATGTTCGAATCTATCGTCGCGAAATATAAAAAGAACACAATCAACACATTGTGCCATACAACAAGCAACAATAAATATATAACCACTCTACTAAGGTCTTATAGATACTACAAAACAACTTTAAGAGTTTTGATTTTTGAAAACCCAATTTATTCACCTAATAAGGGCATAAGAGCCTCACCAATTATCAATTGCCTCTTTGGTTATCACCATGGCATACATTAATTATCCCCTGGTATATAATACCACAAATAAGACAAGTGCATTGGTTAGGCATCAAAAGCATTCATATTTTATTTTCAAACATTTTTGGAAAAGTAGGAAATCATTTTTCCTATTTTATTTGGCTAACATAACACTACACCAAAAATAGGAACTAAACAAGGTACTACTCTTTTTTGAAATCTTAAGAAAAACAATAACACTTGGTTTAAGTTGCAGGAATAAAACGTAGGTTGACCATTTTTATGAAAAAGAGATGGTCAAGAATTTTAAATAAACTAAAAGTTTTGGTTCAACAATTCATGTGATACACACATATTACTAAAAGTAACAAATAAGCATGAACAGAGACAAACAATATTTTTCCTAGATGGCTAGTACTAAAACAAGACTAACCCAATTGCATTCACCCAAAAATATTAATCCTACAATTTTAGGAATTTGTTACGAATACTACAATATCACATAGAACAAGTTTAATTGACAAAAAATTGTACAAAAATCCTAAAAATATGGGACCAGTGGCATTGGAAAGATATTTGAATTTTTGAGCTAATGCAATTGGTTTCATTTGATTTGGGTTTGTAGATCTCGAGTTATTCACATTTGATTGCCTCTGATTTTAACACAAATTAACAGCAAAATTCAAACTTTGAATTAATAAAACGGGCGGGAAAAGCCCGGGCCACGCAGTGTGAAATGTTGGGCCAGCCCAGGAGGTTTCTTTCCAGGTGGCATTGGAAGAAAAAAAAAGGGAAGGGGGCCAGGCGGGCCAGCCCTGCATGGCCTACGTGGCCAAGTGGCCATGCAGCACACGAGGACTTCGTGCGTCCTCGCGACCACGCTCGCGGGCGAGACGGGAAGAAAGGGCGGCGGCGGGCGGAGGCTCACCCGGGGGCGGCGGTGGTCGACGGCGGAACTCCGGCGGCTCGGCGGCGCGGTCGAGGCGCGTCCGGGGCATGCTCGGCGGTGTCTTCCTCCTCCGGAGCACTCCTCCCGGCGTCGCCCTACTCGCAGCAGCCCTACGGCCGAGCGACGACGGCGGCGATTTCCGGCGGTCCCGGGCGGCGAAAAGGGTGTGGTTAGGACGAGCATGAGAAGGGGAGAAAGATGGGTCGGAAGGGGACGGCGGGGATGCCGGCGGCGGGCGTCGTCTTCCACGCCACCCGTCGGTGGCCACGGATGGGGGTGACCACGCCGACGTGCAGCGGCTAGGGAAACGCCCTGGCGCTCTCTTGGTGAGCTCTGGGAGGTGGAGAGTAGAGTGGTGTGAGGGGAGAGGAGTGGGCTTTGGCGGGGTTTTATAGGCCGAGGAGGGAGACCAGCGGTGGGCACGCGTGGTGACCGTGGCGTGGTGACCACGCCCGTGGCGAGCCTGGCGAGGCTGCTGCGGGGCTGGGTTCGCCTCGGGAGTATGCGCCTCGGGTCTGGGGAGGTCAGGACACCATCCTGGCGCAGCCTCGAGGGTTGTGGTGCTGGATCCGTCCTTGACCAAGAATGGGTGGTTACCAAGAGACATGGAGAGAGGAGAGGACTAGGGTTGGCTAGGGCTTGTAGGGTATGGTGCAGGAGAGGTATATGGTCCTGTACCTCGTGCTGGAGGATGGGGAAGAGGCTGCAGCAAGATCTCCCAAGATTTTGGCCGTGGCAATGAATTTGCCTTTCATTTACTCTCCTCCTCCTTCCCCAAAAAAAACCATCATCAAGCATGCAACTATAGCTCCTGCCTAGGTCGTCCAGGGATAGGTGCAGGTGGGTGCAAGTCTTGGTGCCCAATGGTGGAGCAAGAGGGGAGAGAGAGAGGAGGAAGTAATGGCATTCTTTGTCATGCACAAACATGGCCGGCTTCACTCCTTTGACCAAGCACAAGAGAAAGTGAGTGATAAGTGACTAAGCATGTCGACCAAGCCATGGGTTGTCAGGTGTGGTTAGGATAGATATGTTCGGTGTGGATTAAAATTAGAGGTATGGAGATGGAGAGGATTTTAGTGCCAAAGTTGAGGAAGATAGCATTTGCCCAAAACATGGTTTGGTGAAGTGTGGATCTTGCTAGATAGATCAGAGAGGTGCAACTTGTTGTCCAATGTTTGACATTAAAGATTTGAACTCGGGATGAAAAGGTTCTTTGGAACTCTCTCTAATACATGGTAAAAAAAATAGAGAGAATAGGAAGTTGGGAGCATGATCACATGCAATAATGCATAAGCATTATTAGGTGTCAATATAGAGGTATAGTTGGTGCACAAAGGTTACTATAAAAAAATATGGCTCAAGAAATAGGAGTAGGATCACTTCTATGGCTATGGCAAATTTTGAAATGAAATTTGATTGAAAGGTAAATTTTGAAAATGTTGAGAGTAGCTAGGTGGAATATATGAATTAAAAAAAATGTCCTACTCTCTTTATTAAGCAAGGTAGAGTTCCCTCAAATTATTAAAATAAACTAGAAATGGTATAAGTACCATAAGTCTTCTGTAAAAGGGAAAGGAAAAAGAAAGTAATGTTTTTCGGAATCAATGCTTGGGAGTAATGGGATGATAAGAAAAACTCATTCCATTTCCTTGTTTTATTTGAGGAAAATATTTGAAGAGTTTTAATAAAACTAGAAGTGGTTTTGTGGTTAATACTAGGGAAGAAAACAATAGGTCTTGAGAGGGAGAAGAAAAAACTAATTTTGGGAGGATTGATCTCGAGAGTGGATGGTGGCTACATAAGGTAGCTACAATCTCTCCTCTTGGTTTTATGGAGATTGAACATGGATAAAAAATAAAAACAAGAGGTAAAAGAGGGAGAAGTGATCTAGTGCTGAAGCAGTGAGAAGGGTGTAAGATCAAGTGAAAAATATAGGTTGCTAAGGTGTTAAGGTACATGCAAGACTTGGAAGTTGTAGGGGATGTTGCATAGATGAGATCAATGTATTAAGGTGACCAATAACACTTGAGGGTGCTAAGAGATCAACTGCCAAAGTTAGAACTTTTTAAGCCTGCCAAAACAGATTTTTAACTAGGCCTCAGAGCAGACAAGGATAAATGAGTATAAGAGGTATATGGTTCAAGGCAAGGACATGGTTGGGAAGTGCTCATGACAAGGTAGGTCTAGGACCAGGTGCATTGCCTTGGATGGCAAGGGGTAGCTTAACCCAGGGGCTCCAAAATGGAACCTGGTAACAGTTTTAGGACTTAGCCAAATTTGTGAGGTCCTAGGGTTTGTGACAAGGTTAAGGAAAAACAAATTAAGGAGTGGATGATATTCAAACTTAAATAGAAGATAGGGTGAGCTAAAGTGCAAAATAGAGATGATCCCAAGATAGGTGCATTCAGGGTTCCATAGATGGAAAGGTTTTTAGTTTAATGTGTTGCTAGTTGGTTTTTTACACTAGGAGGTTCATGTGGTGGAGCAACTCAAGACAATCTAATTGAACCAACAGATGAAGGCAAAATCATCTACAAGCAAAATAAGCAATTCATAACAACAAGAAGATCAAGGCAATTCATATAATTAGTCTATAGAAAAAGTTTTTGTTCCCCCTAATTTTTGCCCTCAGGACAACAAAACATGGTTGCAAAAGTTGGGGTGTGACAGCTCTTCCACCCTTAAAATAATCTCGTCCCGAGATTACTAAGAGTAGGGGTAGAGGGGTTGTAAAGTTTAACGAAAGTTAGACTCCATTCTTCTGTAGAGGTGCCAATGTTGAGAAGGTTGTTGCTTCATCTTCTGGGAGACACGGTATATTCCCGCAGATGGCGATCTTCATGAAGAGGGTGACTACTCGGTGTTAGATCTGTAGCTTCTAAGAAATCCTGGCGGGTGTTTAAGATTCTGGGAGAGTTAGTGCACTCCAGCGGTGCTTTAGCAGGGTTGAAAACTTTTTAGAGTTAACTTTAAATTTTAGTGGGAGACAAAGTCTTCCACCCTTAAGATTTTTCATCGGGTATTCGGAAAAACTTAGAGCTTCTGCCTTGTGGTCCTGTCTGGGGCTTCTGAAGAAGTCGTCGATCTTCCGTATTTAGTTTAAGAATCATCAGGAGGCGATATGTAGTCCACGACTTTAAGAGGCTCTCACGGTGTTTATTAGACCCTAAAATGCTCGGTAAGTTAGTAAGTCAATGAAGCGCCTGGTTGTTGTCCATATGAAGGAGCATCAAAGGTTGTCGGAGACAATCTTCAGCTTGGGTGTCAGTGCTGACTTAGACCAGCTAAGAGATAAGCGGGTAAAGTACACTAATCTTAAGTCTTGAGGTATCTTCAGGAGGTTCACTTGATGAGGAGCGGCTGAACCAGGTGATGCAGGTTGGCTTTGACACTATTGCTCTCTCAGCTTGTTAGACGGTGTGTTAGAGGGTAGTTTCAAAAAGTTATCCTCGAGGTTAGCGCGATCTATACTCCAAGCGTTAGACAAAGTTAGTATGTCTTCTCGAGAGTGCGATTACTCTTGAATGTAGGGCTTCGCTTTCTTGGCGTAGTAGAGATGCTCCAGCTGATCTTGAAAGTAGTTAGTGCAGATAGGGGTCTTGGTTAGTTTTTTCCGAACGTTGAAAAACAACTACTAACGGGGTTAGAGTTAGAGCCTTTTGTTAACCTATCCAACTAACTAGATGTTAGCAATCCATCGGCGAGGTAGATGAGGGTGAAAACATCTTTGGGAGGCTTCCTAAGTTGGTTTCTCACACTAGGAGGGTTTTTCAGACCGAAGGACCAAGACAAACATACACAACAAACAGATAAAATCACTCAAGCAGCACACGAGGAAACTACAAGCAATCATCAAACAAAACAAGGCACTCTAAGTATCTAGGGATACCTAATACGTGGGGGTAGCTCAATCGAAGCGATTGAGTTTGTCCTATCCATCCTATATGTTTGGGGGTGGTCAAATATGTTGATGTCTTTAACCGACTGACATCGTCTTCAACAAGGATTCTCGAAGCAGTTGATGGTGAAGTAGCCTGGTGTTGAGTCATCGATGTTGAAGTGGAGGCGAAAACTGCGTAGAACTTCTGGTCTCAACATCCCAGGGACGTGAGGTCTTCAGACGAGTAGCTGTCGAGATACTCCCAAAGTCAACAACTTCTCGTAGCTGTCCTAAAAATTACTAGCCAAGAACCGAGGACTTGATCCCAGACGACTGCAAAAAGTGCGATTCCATGGAGGAACAAGGTCAGATCTTTGACAGACTTTGGTGACAACCAAAGACATGATCTAATTATCCCTTTATGTGCACACTAAGTCGGCCTCCAATCTTCAATAGCCGTTGTTGGATGTACAAGAGTCTTCCTGAGAGATTGATCCATCTTTGAGTTAGAGTCATCGGTCTGAGTTGGGGACACCGTCCAACATGTAGGTTTGAAGTGGATGAGACAATAGAGTAAGAAATTGTCAAACATTTTAATAAAGTGGAGAGATAAGAATTTAGAAGTTTTTTTTGAAGAAGTAATAGGAGTAGAAGCTATGCTTCCGACTAAGGAAAGAATTTGTTTCGTAAATAGTTTTTCCCAAGTACTTGTTTCCTAACTAACGTCCATGCTAACTAAGGTCTCCTACAGTCAGGATGGCTCTGATACCAGCTCTGTGGGGACCCCGGACTAACTGTCCAAAATACCCTGTTATGTATACAGTTCACGATCCCATGATCAGTGTGCCGTGAACACATAACCGAACTGATATCAAATTACATCCTTCATTACAAAACGGAATAAGAAAATTACAATAAGGTCAAATGACCAACCTTTACATAATAGCCTCGAAGGGGCCTAATCTAATCATCAGAGTCGCGAAATCACTTCAGTCAGCGTAGAGCCCAAGTCATCCGCCTTAACCCTACGAGCAGCCGGCCGGGAAGACGTTCCTAGCTCGCATAGACGTCGTCAACTCCTTCTTCATTTGTCGAATTCCTCCAAGTCTGGCCAAGTAAATAGCCAGGGACAAAGTCGTGAGTACATTTGGAATTGTACTCGCAAACCATCAAGAAGGTACTTTGCAAGAGTGCAAGATAACAAGTGCTAATCTAAGATGACAAGAGGGAAGAGATAATTTCTCTTGTGGAAATAGCATGTAGAAGAGAAGTAGTGTCTCTTGGTGGATATAGCATCCCGACATCTTAGATAGAAGGGGATACTCAAGGGGTTCATCATGACATCTCTATATCTTTGTGGAAGAAGATACTTCAAAAGAGTTCTACAACATAAAACACTAGGAGAGGGTAACCCAATTTGTTTCCTTTCCGACCATCTCCATAGGTCAACCAAACCATTCCCGTACCCTTCCGGTACTCCGAAAACAAGTTCCTTTCTTTCATTTTCCAAACAATTTTTGTAAACCAAAAACTCATCAGGCTAAGCAACAGCCATTCCAACCGTCCACGACCGCGGACGCGGCTATTCGAATAGATTTTACTCTGCAGAGTTTGCACACTTTCCCCACCTATATCCGGATACCTATCATGTGGGCATCATCCCCGCATAACAACATATGCCACGACGGATACCCGAACATAGCCTTTCGCCCATTCGACTTAGCAAGAGGTCCTACCCTATGGAGTATGTACCTCCCCGGCACCGTGGCAGCTCACCTCCCTTTGAGCGTGGCTCCACCACCAAGCCAGGAGACCCATAGTGTCTTCCGGACGGGTCAGCCCCGAAGGCCTCCCGTTATACTATTGTCCCAACCATGACAACCCGGACTCGGGGGTAACCGTACCCTTGTATAGTTATGCGGTGCCTCATGCTAAGAAGAACAAATGTCAAGCTAAGCTCCGTGCCCACGTTGGAGTAGATGTGGTTGCGCGGGTTAATTGTCACGGGTGAATACTTAGGCGCCAAAGTTTTCGAAAACAAGACTTTCTTTCCAACCATCTTTGCCAAGATCCTTTCCTTTCGTAAACACACGCTTGGGTAAGTCCAACTACACCGAAGGTTTTCAAAAATTCTTTTCAACAAGGTATTTTTCCAAGGGGTTTCCCAACCTATAGTTTTATGGATGAACTAAGATACATCAAGGCATGATGCTAGCCATCATACCACTAAGGATATGATAATTGAGGTGTCAAGGGGATCATACATACTTAGGATAAGCATGCATAGGGACATCATAACTAAGATGATTCAACAAGGGTCATGATGTTAATCATTATACCACTAAGAAGGTGACAATATAAGTGGTCAAGGGGGCATACATGCTTAGGGTAAGCATGCCTAACATCAACAAGGGGTTCAACATACTTGGGAATAAGTATGCATAGAGTAGAGGACCAAACATCACACATGATACAAGAAACCAAGTATATAATGGAACAATGAACACAATAAGAAGGATAAATAGCAAGAGATCAAAAGATGGCTTGCCTTGGTTGGCTTATTTGTCCCTGGACTTCTTCAAATTCTTCAAATCCTTCCTCTCCTTCAAACCCGATAATGTTTGAATCTATCGCCGCGAAATATAAAAAGAACACAATCAACACATTTTGCCATACAACAAGCAACAATAAATAAATAACCACTCTACTAAGGTCTTATAGATACTACAAAACAACTTTAAGAGTTTTGATTTTTGAAAACCCAATTTATTCACCTAATAAGGGCATAAGAGCCTCACCAATTATCAATTGCCTCTTTGGTTATCACCATGGCATAAATTAATTATCCCCTGGTATATAATACCACAAATAAGACAAGTGCATTGGTTAGGCATCAAAAGCATTCATATTTTATTTTCAAACATTTTTGGAAAAGTAGGAAATCATTTTTCCTATTTTATTTGGCTAACATAACACTACACCAAAAATAGGAAGTAAACAAGGTACTACTCTTTTTTGAAATCTTAAGAAAAACAATAACACTTGGTTTAAGTTGCAGGAATAAAACGTAGGTTGACCATTTTATGAAAAAGAGATGGTCAAGAATTTTAAATAAACTAAAAGTTTTGGTTCAACAATTCATGTGACACACACATATTACTAAAAGTAACAAATAAGCATGAACAGGGACAAACAATATTTTTCCTAGATGGCTAGTACTAAAACAAGACTAACCCAATTGCATTCACCCAAAAATATTAATCCTACAATTTTAGGAATTTGTTAGAGTATGCAGTACACATAGAACAAGTTTAATTGACCAAAAATCGTACAAAAATCCTAAAAATATGGGACCAGTGGCATTGGAAAGATATTTGAATTTTTGAGCTAATGCAATTGGTTTCATTTGATTTGGGTTTGTAGATCTCGAGTTATTCACATTTGATTGCCTCTGATTTTAACACAAATTAACAGCAAAATTCAAACTTTGAATTAATAAAAACGGGCGGGAAAAGCCCGGGCCACGCAGTGTGAAATGTTGGGCCAGCCCAGGAGGTTTCTTTCCAGGTGGCATTGGAAGAAAAAAAAGGGAAGGGGGCCAGGCGGGCCAGGCCTGCATGGCCTACGTGGCCAAGTGGCCATGCAGCGCACGAGGCTTCGTCGTCCTCGCGACCACGCTCGCGGGCGAACAGAAGAAAAGGGCAGGGGCGGGGCGGAGGCTCACCTGGGGGCGGCGGTGGTCGACGGCGGAACTCTGGCGGCTCGGTGGCGGGTCGAGGCGCGTCCAGGGCATGCTCGGCAGTGTCTTCCTCCTCCGCAGCACTCCTCCCGGTGTCGTCCTACTTGCAGCACCCTACGGCCGAGCGGCGACGGCGGCGGTTTCCGGCGGTTCTGGGCAGCGAAAAGGGTGTGGTTAGGACGAGCATGAGAAGGGGAGAAAGATGGGTCGGAGGGGGACGACTGGGGATGCCGCAGCTGGGCGTCGTCTTCCACGCCACCCGTCGGTGGCCACGGACGGGGGTGACCACGCCGACGTGCAGCGGCTAGGGAAACGCCCTGGCGCTCTCTTGGTGAGCTCTGGGAGGTGGAGAGGAGAGTGGTGTGAGGGGAGAGGAGTGGGCTGTGGCGGGGTTTTATAGGCCGAGGAGGGAGACCAGCGGTGGGCGCGCATGGTGACCGTGGCGTGGTGACCACGCCCGTGGCGAGCCTGGCGAGGCTGCTGCGGGGCTGGGTTCGCCTCGGGAGTATGCGCCTCGGGTCTAGGGAGGTCAGGACACCATCCTGGCGCAGCCTCGAGGGTTGTGGTGCTGGATCCGTCCTTGACCAAGAATGGGTGGTTACCAAGAGACATGGAGAGAGGAGAGGACTAGGGTTGGCTAGGGCTTGTAGGGTAGGGTGCAGGAGAGGTATATGGTCCTGTACCTCGTGCTGGAGGATGGGGAAGAGGCTGCAGCAAGATCTCCCAAGATTTTGGCCGTGGCAATGAATTTGCCTTTCATTTACTCTCCTCCTCCTTCCCCAAAAAAAACCATCATCAAGCATGCAACTATAGCTGCTGCCTAGGTCGTCCAGGGATAGGTGCAGGTGGGTGCAAGTCTTGGTGCCCAATGGAGGAGCAAGAGGGGAGAGAGAGAGGAGGAAGTAATGGCATTCTTTGTCATGCACAAACATGGTCGGCTTCACTCCTTTGACCAAGCACAAGAGAAAGGGAGTGATAAGTGACTAAGCATGTCGACCAAGCCATGGGTTGCTGGTGTGGTTAGGATAGATATGTTCGGTGTGGATTAAAATTAGAGGTATGGAGATGGAGAGGATTTTAGTGCCAAAGTTGAGGAAGATGGCATTTGCCCAAAACATGGTTTGGTGAAGTGTGGATCTTGCTAGATAGATCAGAGAGGTGCAACTTGTTGTCCAATGTTTGACATTAAAGATTTGAACTCGGGATGAAAAGGTTCTTTGGAACTCTCTCTAATACATGGTAAAAAAAATAGAGAGAATAGGAAGTTGGGAGCAAGATCATATGCAATAATGCATCAGCATTATTAGGTGTCAACAAAGAGGTATAGTTGGTGCACAAAGGTTACTAAAAAAATGGCTCAAGAAATAGGAGTAGGATCACTTATATGGCTATGGCAAATTTTGAAATGAGATTTTATTGAAAGGTAAATTTTGAAAATGTTGAGAGTAGCTAGGTGGAATATATGAATTAAAAAAAATTTCCTACTCTCTTTATTAAGCAAGGTAGAGTTCCCTCAAATTTTAAAATAAACTAGAAATGGTATAAGTACCATAAGTCTTCTGTAAAAGGGAAAGGAAAAAGAAAGTAATGTTTTTCGGAATCAATGCTTGGGAGTAATGGGATGATAAGAAAAACTCATTCCATTTCCTTGTTTTATTTGAGGAAAATATTTGAAGAGTTTTAATAAAACTAGAAGTGGTTTTGTGGTTAATACTAGGGAAGAAAACAATAGGTCTTGAGAGGGAGAAGAAAAAACTAATTTTGGGAGGATTGATCTCGAGAGTGGATGGTGGCTACATAAGGTAGCTACAATCTCTCCTCTTGGTTTTATGGAGATTGAACATGGATAAAAAATAAAAGCAAGAGGTAAAAGAGGGAGAAGTGATCTAGTGCTTGAAGCAGTGAGAAGGGTGTAAGATCAAGTGAAAAATATAGGTTGCTAAGGTGTTAAGGTACATGCAAGACTTGGAAGTTGTAGGGGATGTTGCATAGATGAGATCCATGTATTAAGGTGACCAATAACACTTGAGGGTGCTAAGAGATCAACTGCCAAAGTTAGAACTTTTTAAGCCTGCCAAAACAGATTTTTGAATAGGCCTCAGAGCAGACAAGGATAAATGAGTATAAGAGGTATATGGTTCAAGGCAAGGACATGGTTGGGAAGTGCTCATGACAAGGTAGGTCTAGGACCAGGTGCATTGCCTTGGATGGCAAGGGGTAGCTTAACCCAGGGGCTCCAAAATGGAACCTGGTAACAGTTTTAGGACTTAGCCAAATTTGTGAGGTCCTAGGGTTTGTGACAAGGTTAAGGAAAAAATAAATAAGGAGTGGATGATATTCAAACTTAAATAGAAGATAGGGTGAGCTAAAGTGCAAAACAGAGATGATCCCAAGATAGGTGCATTCAGGGTTCCATAGATGGAAAGGTTTTTAGTTTAATGTGTTGCTAGTTGGTTTTTACCTAGGAGGTTCATGTGGTGGAGCAACTCAAGACAATCTAATTGAACCAACAGATGAAGGCAAAATCATCTACAAGCAAAACAAGCAATTCATAACAACAAGCAGATCAAGGCAATTCATATAATTAGTCTATAGAAAAAGTTTTTGTTCCCCCTAATTTTTGCCCTCATGACAACAAAACATGGTTGCAAAAGTTGGGGTGTGACACGTGCCCTAGACTCTGTTGACCCGGATCCTTACATTCGTTGGCAGGACCTGAAGATGGGCCGGACAAAAGCTTCGCGCCTTGGCAAGTCCGTGCCGGAACCATCCGGTTCTTCGGACGACCTGACCTTGCTCGAGGTAATTTTCTTTTTAATCTCTTATACTTTTTCACATCGTTCCTCTGTAGATGTTCCCTCAGCTAGCTTCAATCCGCAGATCCACGAGCACGCGCCGCCCCTGCAGGCCGAGGCCGGTCCCGAGTTCGTGGACAAGCTCATGGCCCAGGGCCAGAAGAACAAGGTGCCGGCATCTGATGCCGGTTCAAGTCAGGCCCGTCCGCCGAAGCGCTTCCGGACGGAGCCTTTGGCGGGGAAGGAAGCAGGCGTGAGGCGCTATAAGCGCAAGCAGATGCCGACCTCCTCTGGGTAAGCTCCTGTTTCCCTGCTTGTTTCATTTTTACTAGGTTCTTTTTCCGGTTGCTTTTTCCCAACTCTTTCTTTTCCTTTCGTTCAGCCCTGCGCTCAAGCTTGGCCCAAGGCCTGAGGGCTCTGAGGGTACCGCGAGGACCTCAACCCCTCCTCCTCACTCAAGCCCGGCACCATCTGGTGCCGGCAACATCTCTGCCTCCCCTCTGGGAGGCACTCCAAGTTCGGGGCGTGCGGCCCCTACACCACCAGAACACCGTGCGGAGGAGAACCTTGTCTCCCCTCCTGAGAACCAAGACACCGGCGCCAGCAACATCGGCACCGAAGAAGAAGCTGCCGGGCGGGCGGAACCTCTAGTTCCTCCCGTCCTAGAAAAGAAGAAGAAGAAGACCAAGACGTCTTCCCCTTCCAGAGCCGTGCCGGAAAGTTCCGTGCCGGCAGGCTCCAACCCGGGTGACGCGCCTGGCGCTCCCCCTTCTCCAAAGACCGCTCCAACGCCACCGCCGGAAGCCCCTCGCACCGAGCCAGCCGGTGCTACTCCAACTCCGCCGCCGCCCAAGACCTCGAAGCTCGTCAAGGGAAAGGCAACGGCCTCCAGCGCCCCCTCCGGCAGCCAGCAGCCCTTGGTGCTGCACGTTTCCCACGCCGCTAGCGCTGCCGACGAAAAGGCCACCGGCCTGCTTGGCCGGATCACCGAGTTCCAGCGCGAAGGCCGGGAGCTGGGGCACTTGCTGCCCTACGTGCAGAAGTGGAACACCGCGGACATGTCCCCGGCAGCCCGCGGCCTGGGCAGGGACAGGCTGCCGGCGCCTGACCCTGTTGGAGACCGGTCCTCCGAGGAGCACTTTATGCGGCTGCGTCGGGCTATCAAAGAGCTGGACAGCGCGTGGTATGATGCCACGAATAACCTGATGGTAAGTTCCACCAACTTTTTTCAACTCTTGCCGGTTTCTCTATCTTCTCTTCAACTTTTAACTTCATGCTGGTTTCTCTTTTTGCTGAATCTTATCTATCTTCCCAGTCCCCGAGTTTCGTGTTGAGAGCGTAGCTCTTAGCACGAAACTTAGGTAGAAAACACGCGAAACCGGCATAGCCAGTCCCCGAGTTTCGGGTTAAGATCTTTGTTCATAGCGCGAAACTTAACTTAGAAATGCGCAAAACCGGCATAGCCAGTCCCCGAGTTTCGGGTTAAGATCTTTGTTCTTAGCGCGAAACTTAACTTAGAAACGCGCGAAACTGGCATAGCCAGTCCCCAAGCTTCGGGTTAAGATCTTTGTTCTTAGCGCGAAACTTAACTTAGAAACGCGCGAATCTGGCATAGCCAGTCCCCGAGTTTCGGGTTAAGATCTTTGTTCTTAGCGCGAAACTTAACTTAGAAACGCGGAAAACCGGCATAGCCAGTCCCCGAGCTTCGGGTTAAGATCTTTGTTCTTAGCGCGAAACTTTAACTAATCTCTTTTTCTTGAACAGACCACAGCTGACGCTCGGAAGATCCTCTTTGAGGAGCTTCTTTGGGAGCACCGGGATCTTGTTGAGGCACACAGCCAGTGCCAAGGTAAACTTTTTGTACCTCCGGCATCTTCTTACCGGAAAGCTTTCTCTTTCTCAACACTTATGATTTTTTGTTTGACAGCCATCCCGGAAGCTTCTATCGAGGCCCTCAAGGCTCAGCTTGCCGCCGCCAAAGGTACCGCTTCCTTTTTTCTGATTGACTTACTCTTTCTTTATTTTATCAGTTCAACTTTGTTAACATTTTCTTTCCGGGTCCCAGAGGAGAAGGACCGGCTTATCCAGCAGCACCAGGAGGAGCTGAGCGCCCAGAGGGCCACCTCCAAAGAGCTTAAGGACCAGCTCATCCAGCTTGGTCTCAAGCATAACGAGGAGATGAAGGCCGCCCTTGCCGCTACGGAGACCAAGCTGCATGAGACGCTGGAGGATGCCGGCAACGCCAGCGTGGTGTTGCAGGCTGAGCTGGAGGAGGCTGCCAAGGCACAGAAGGCAGCCGAGGAGAAGGCCGCGCGGCTGGAGGCGGAGCAGAAGGAGTACGACCTTCTGGTTACGCAAACTGACGCGCTTGCCCTTCGTAAGTTTCTTCCTTTTTCTTTTCCGGTTTCTGCTTATAAGCTTATCTCTTCCGGTTGCATTTTCTTAGCTTCTTTCCTTCTCCGTGTAGGTCTCTTCCCAGATTCTCAGGCGTTTGCCGTGAAGAGGGTTGGAGAGCGCCGGGTTGCCCAGGGCTATGAGAATCTGGGTGCGCCATGGGACCCCTATGACCACTTGGTTGCGCTAAACGCGCGGGTTTCCCATATGCGCGCCATAGATCGGAACCTTTCCGACATCCCTGATGTGGCCACCCAGCTCTTCCGGACTCTTTGGCCTGGAGAAGTGGTGCTAGACACCTTCTCCCTCATCAGCGACCGCATGAAGGGTGCCGGTAGAAGGATCCGGGAGTGGCAGTGCTCTGCTGCCCGTGCCGGAGCAGACTCCGCACTTCGCGTTGCCTGCTCCTGGTATCCGGAGCTAGACCTGGACGCCCTCGTCGGAGTGCGCGAAGGAGCTGAAACCGACCTGGTCCCGGTCCTCACCGCTAAGCGGCAGGATCGTGCGTACCACATCGCGGAGTACGCTGACATGCGCACCTTCATCGCCCCTCCTCCAGATGTCAAGGACTATCTGAGCGACGAGGAGGAAGGTGAAGACGACGAGGAGGCCGGAGCTGATGATGAGCCTCTGGATGGTCCTGGCGCTGGCGACACTCCTCCCGAAGCCCCTGCTGCTTGAATATCTGGTGTTACCTGTTTGCTTATGAAGTGCTTGTTGGTCCTGCTTGACTCAAAACATTATCCGTTAAATTCTACCCCGGTATGCCGGGGTTCGTGATGTAAAACTTTAAACTCCCTTTTGGTTGTGGCACAACAGTTTTATGCCGGTATGCTATACCGGTAGTTAATTACCTTATGTTTGTCTTAACATATTTGCTTATGGTTTTGCTTTTATCCTGCACTGCAAAGATTTCGGAATTGTTTCCGCATCCAATTCGATGCATACTTGGCTCTTTTACCTTGGCTCTGCCTGCCTTCTCTGGGCGTTCTTTGGTGTATGAGCACAAGGTTCCTTTACCAAACAAGCATTTTCTTGAACTTAGAAATAACTTCGAAATTTTGCAAAAAACCGGCTTGGCCGGGGTTAGTTAAACTTTTCCGGATTGTTTGTTCCCATTCTCTCTTTTCGCAGTTCGCATGCTTAATTTCTACCAGTTTATCTTGCTTGCCATGAAGCCGGGTTGCGGACAGCAGCAGAGTCGAAGACTCCGGTAGGTTTAGCACGCTACTAAACCGGAAAGAAAAAATGTTCACTAAGCAACCGGTGAACTGAAAAAATAAACATGTTGCATGCAACTTAGGTAGAGGTAGTCCCCGAGATTCATTCGAGGTTCCGACATCTTTTATTCATAGCATATAAGGTACAAAAAGGAACTTCTTACACCACAACTTCAAGAGTAGAAGGGACGCAACAGAGCTACGTTCCATGGACGCTTGCTCTCCTCTCCGGACCTGTCCGCCTTTCCTTTCTTCCTTTCCTGTGCATCGATCAAGTAATAGGCATCATTGTGGAGAGCTTTGCTCACAATGAAGGGACCTTCCCATGGTGGTGAAAGTTTATGCCGGCCTTCAGTGCGCTGCACTAGGCGTAGCACCAAATCTCCTTCCCGGAATACTCTCGGGTTAACCTTCCGGCTATGATAGCGTCTGAGGTTTTGCTGGTAAATGGTTGTTGTCGCCAATGCCAATTCTCTTGCTTCTTCTAGCAAGTCGACATCATTTTCTCTGGCCTCTTTTACCTCTTGCTCGGTATAGAGCTGCACTCTTGGTGAGTCATGGATGATGTCGGTCGGTATGACCGCATCTGCTCCGTAGACCATAAAGAATGGAGTGTATCCGGTGGACCGGTTTGGAGTTGTTCTTATACTCCACAACACTGATGGTAGCTCATCAAGCCAACGCCCTGGTGACTTTTCCACCGCTTCGATGAGTCTTGGTTTGATACCAGAAAGTATCAATGCATTCGTTCTTTCCACCTGGCCATTGCCTTGTGGGGGTGCTACCGAGCACAAATCCAACCGGATGTTGTTATCCTCACAAAATCTTTTGAACTCACCTTGAGCAAAGTTGGTTCCATTGTCTGTAATGATGCTATGCGGGTAACCATACCGCAAGATAACATCCTTTAGGAACTTCACCGCCATGTGCCCATCACATTTTGCGATAGGTTTCACTTCTAGCCACTTGGTAAACTTATCTACCATGACCAAGATGTGTGTCATGCTGCTCCTTGCAGTTTTGAATGGGCCAACCATATCAAGGCACCAAACAGCGAATGGCCATGTTAGCCGTATGGTTTTCAAGCCGGACGCTGGGGTATGATTTTGCTTGGCGTACCTCCGGCACCCATTGCACTTTCTAACCAAATCCTCAGCATTTTCCAAAGCAGTGGGCGAATAGAACCCATGCCGGGGAACACTTTTGCTACCAGCGCCCTTGATGAAGCGTGGTGCCCACATTCCCCTTGATGAATCTCTTCAAGCATTTCTTTTCCCTCTTCCGGCTCCACACATCTTTGAAGGACACCGGTAACACTTCTCTTGTACACCTCGCCATTGATGAATGTGTATGCTTTGGACCTCCTCTGGATCCTTCTGGATTCATTTTCGTCATCCGGCAAGGTGCCGTTGATCAGGAATTCCTTAATAGGTTTAACCCATGATGGTGCTTCTCGAACTAGAAACACCGGTACGTCTATCTCCATGTTATCCACCAGCATTGTTTCTTCCAGTATGGTCGCGACAGTCCCCGAACTTACCGGAACAGTCCCCGAGCTTGCCGGAACAGTCCCCGGGTTTCCTTCATCGATATCCATGGGCACTACATGTGATTCCGGTACGAAAATTGATTCCGACTCCGGGCTTGGTTTGATCGACGGTACTCTTAAGTGTGCCAAGGCTATTCCTCCTCCAGCTACGGTTCCTCCTCCAGCTACGGTTCCTCCGCCGCCAGCGACGTATACCGCGGTTACATAATCCGCGAGCCAGTCTTCCGGCTTAGTTGTGCCATCATATGTTTTTGTGTCACGGGGCAACTGGAAGTTGCGAACCGGTGGTCCTCCTTTCATGATTCTTGGACGAAAGCACTTTGGGCCTGGGGGTCCTTCTGCCTCGATCATTTCCGACAAGTATACTCTGTCCAGACGGTGCCTCGCATCCCGTTCTGGCAGGTATCTTTCTCCCAAGCGTTCTGCCAATGGGTTCCGGTATGCTGCCGGTCTTGCTGAATCAACCTCATCTTCATATTTCGGTACCGTGGCCCTTGCCTGCCGGTACCTTGGAGGATCTATCTCCTCCTCATCATACGCTGCCCTTGCGGCTCGATAATTTTGCCCGGTTTCGTGTCTACCGGCATGATTGTTTCCGGCATAGCCTCCTTTGGCGTAGCCTCGGTCTGCCCCTTGGCTTTTTCTACCGGCATTGTGTTGCCCGGCTTGTTGTTTTCCGGCAAGAACCAGATCATACACAGTCATCTGCTGCACATTCATCTCTTTTTCTCTTCTTCTGTCCGGATGGGGGGACGAAGCCTGCCCATGGGACTTGCTACCGGCATTCTTTGTTGAACGCGCGGATTTCGAAGCCACAGCCTTGTTTAGCTTAACAAGCTGCTCAACATGTTGCTGCTCGATAGTCTCAAGCAGTTCCCGGACGCGCTCTTGTTGCTTTACCAGTGCGTCCCCAGAAAGCGATTCACACAGCGCTATCGCGGCTTTAGCAGCTTTCATCGTTTTATCCGGGCTACTGTACATAGGTTTCTCTACAATGCTCACAGATGCAGAGGTACTTTTGCCGGCAAGAATTTCTTTGCGCAGATCCTGATCTAGATTACGAGCCTTGAGCCAGTTCTCCGGTATCCTAGCAGCATGAGCGCTAACAGAAGCAAAGCCATGGGCAGCGTTGTACTCACGTATGGTTAGGTTCAGCTCTCGCTACGCCTTGAGGATGTCCTTGCCGCTCTCGAGCACCTTCTGGCGCTGCGCCTCCAGCTCCGCCTGAGCCGCTGCCGGGTCGATGTTCTGCGCGATGGGGGTGGCGAGGACGTTCATCGCCGCTTGGAGTGGTGTTTCCGGCGGCGCGGATGATGCTCCCGCAGCGCCTGCATCACGCTCCAGCGGTGGCTTGGCCGCGCGGGTTGAAGCCGCACGCCCAGCACCTTCTTCCACAGCTCCTTTGCCGGCGTCGACCGCGCCTGCCATCATCGCGTCCACGCTGCCTGGAGCGCGGCCAACATGTAGCCATCTTGGCGGATCCGGCGCCACCAGCACCGGCGAGGGGTTCTGGCGCACAGGGACGGTATCGAAGTAGATGCGGTGGCTGCCGAACTCGATGATGCGGCCGTTCTTGGGGAAGATGCCGCCGTTGGCGAAGCATCCCGCGTGATGAAGTCCATGGCGTAGATGCGCTGCACCAGCGCGGACACCGTACGCTGGCCGGCGACGTCGAGGATGCCCGCCCGAATGTGAACTCCATCAAGCGCCACTTCATGCCCCACGGTGGGCGCCAACTGTCATCGTGGTGAACGAGCAGATGCCATAGGATGGCTTGAGTTGGGGCCGAATGGACGCTAGAGGATTCGGGTGAGGGTTTGTGATTAGATGGGATGAACTTCCAGATGCTTTCCTCAAGAACACATCCAAAGGCAGGGATGCAAGAAGAAACACACAAGGAAGAACTCTGCTCTAGATCACTATCTTCATTGATCTCAACATGGTTACGGAGTTTACGGGTACAAGGCTCATCTAAGGCTGATCCTCTCGAATACGGGTGTGCCCCCTCTCCTTATATAGGGGAGAGGGTGGCTTACAGAGCAAGAAACCCTAATGACATCTTTGACTGGACAAACTACTTTACAAAGTAACTTTAATCATAGATGACGCCGGGGTCTTCTTTAATCAGGGAGGCTGACGTCCTCCGGCTTCTTTCAGCGTCATCCCTCTCTTTGGCGCCAGGGCTTCGATTAAAGCCACTTTGCTTACCTCAGCCTTGTCCTCTAGCTGCGAAGAGAATCTTTGACCGGTCTTGTCGACATGCTCTTCTTTCCGGTAGCCCGGTGTCTTCTTCATCCGGTTCCGGTATACCCCTCTGGGGATACCGGCATGGCTTTGCTTAGCCAAACGCTTATCTTTGCGCTCCGGTAAGAATATTAAACCGATATCTTGATGGCCCAAACCATCCGGTTTGGCATGCCTTTGGCATACCGGGGGTCATCCCCCCAACAACGATGGTGATGGAGATGATGTCCAGCTCGATGACGGTGACGATGGCGTCGATTTCCCCCTCCGGGAGGGAATTTCCCCGGCGGATCTCAGCCTGCCGGAGATCTCTTTTCTCTCTGGTGTTCTCCGCCCCGCAGAGGCGGCTGTGACTCTTCGCGACTATCCCCCTGGAGCTTAGGTTTTCGGGACGAAGAAATACGCGAAGGAGAGGAGGCCAGAGGAGGCTGTGGGCCCCCTCCTCACAGGGCGGCGCGGCCAGGGCAGGGCCCGCGCCGGCCTATGAGGTGGGCCCATGGCGGCCCTCCTCGGCTCCCCCTTCTGGCTCCCTTCGTCTTCTAGAAAAATCAGGGAGGACGGCGCTTTTTCCAGCAGAATCCTGACTCCGGTGCGCGATCCTCCAATAATCATGAAACATGCAAAATAGATGAAATAACATAAGTATCATCTCCAAATATGAAATATATCAATGAATAACAGCAAATTATGATATAAAATAGTGATGCAAATTGGACGTATCAACTCCCCCAAGCTTAGACTTCGCTTGTCCCCAAGCGAAACTGAACTCGGTAAACAGGACCACATGTTTATGGAGTGAAGAGTCGATAAATAAAATACGGACAAGAATCATTCACACAAGACATTCTAGTAAACAACTTCCTCATATAATTCAACTTGGAACAAGTATAAGGTAATCACAAATAAAGGTGCATAAGAAATCATAGTTGGTGATGGCAAACTTCGTTCTTGGTCAGAGAACAATTAACAGGTTATACTGAAGGAGATATGCCCAAGAGGCAATAATAAAGTGGTTATTATTTATATCTTTATTTTTATGATAAATGTTTATATATCATGCTATAATTGTATTAACCGAAACATTAGTACATGTGTGATATGTAGACAACAAGAAGTCCCTAGTATGCCTCTTAAAGTAGCTTGTTGATTAATGGATGATTAGTTTCATAATCATGAACATTGGATGTTATTAATAACAAGGTTATATCATTATATGAATGATGTAATGGACACACCCAATTAAGCGTAGCATAAGATCTCATCATTAAGTTATTTGCTATAAGCTTTCGATACATAGTTACCTAGTCCTTATGACCATGAGATCATGTAAATCACTTATACCGGAAAGGTACTTTGATTACATCAAACGCCACTGCGTAAATGGGTGGTTATAAAGGTGGAATTAAGTATCCGGAAAGTATGAGTTGAGGCATATGGATCAACGGTGGGATTTGTCCATCCCGATGACGGATAGATATACTCACGGGCCCTCTCGGTGGAATGTCGTCTAATGTCTTGCAAGCATATGAATAAGTTCATAAGAGACCACATACCACGGTACGAGTAAAGAGTACTTGTCGGAGACGAGGTTGAACAAGGTATAGAGTGATACCGAAGATCAAACCTCGGACAAGTAAAATATCGCGTGACAAAGGGAATTGGTATCGTATGTGAATGGTTCATTCGATCACTAAAGTCATCGTTGAATATGTGGGAGCCATTATGGATCTCCGGATCCCGCTATTGGTTATTGGTCGGAGTGAGTACTCAACCATGTCCGCATAGTTCACGAACCGTAGGGTGACACACTTAAAGTTGGATGTTGAAATGGTAGAACTTGAATATGGAATGGAGTTCGAATATTTGTTCGGAGTCCCGGATGAGATCCCGGACATCACGAGGAGTTCCGGAATGGTCCGGAGAATAAGATTCATATATAGGATGTCATTTTATGTGAATTAAAATGACGCGGAAGGTTCTATGGAAGGTTCTAGAAGGTACTAGAAAAGTCCGGAAGAAACCACCAAGGAAGGTGGAGTCCACGTGGGACTCCACCTCCATGGCCGGCCAACCCTAGTGGGGGTGGAGTCCCAAGTGGACTCCCCTTAGGGGGCCGGCCACCCCCATATGGGAGGTGGAACTCCCACCTCTAGTGGGAGTCCTAGCTTGGGTAGGTTTCCCCACCATATGGAAGGTTTTTGGTTCGGGTCTTATTCGAAGACTTGGAGACCAACACTTGGGGTTCCACCTATATAATGAGGGGCCAAGGGGAGGGGGCCGGCCACCAAAGAACCACAAGGTGGCCGCACCCCTATAGTGGCCGGCGCCCCCTCTCCCCAAACCCTAGCGGTCTCTCTCCTCCACCACATCCCGCACGCTTAGCGAAGCTCCGCCGGACTTCTCCACCACCACCGACACCATGCCGTCGTGCTGTCGGATTCAAGAGGAGCTACTACTTCCGCTGCCCGCTGGAACGGGGAGGTGGATGTCGTCTTCATCAACAACCGAACGTGTGACCGAGTACGGAGGTGCTGCCCGTTCGTGGCGCCGGAAGCGATCGTGATCAAGATCTTCTACGCGCTTTTGCAAGCGGCAAGTGAACGTCTACCGCAGCAACAAGAGTCTCACTCTTGTAGGCTTTGGAATCTCTTCAAGGGTGAGACTCGGTAAACCCCTCGTTGCTACCGTCTTCTAGATTGCATCTTGGCTTGGATTGCGTGTTCACGGTAGGAAATTTTTTGTTTTCTATGCAACGTTATCCTACAGTGGTATCAGAGCCGTGTCTATGCATAGATGGTTGCACGAGTAGAACACAATGGTTTTGTGGGCGTTGATGCTCTTGTTATCTTTAGTTTGAGTACTTTGCATCTTTGTGGCATAGTGGGATGAAGCGGCCCGGACTAACTTTACATGACCGCGTTCATGAGACTTGTTCCTCGTTCGACATGCAACTTGTATTGCATAAGAGGCTTTGCGGGTGTCTGTCTCTCCTACTATAGTGAAGATTCAACTTACTCTTCTGTTGAAAACATTAGTATCAACGTTGTGGTTAATGTTCGTAGGTAGATTAGATCTCTCTCGAAAACCCTAAACCACGTAAAATATGCAAACCAAATTAGAGACATCTAACTTGTTTTTGCAGGGTTTGGTGATATGATATGGCCATAATGTGATGATGAATATGTATGAGATGATCATTATTGTATTGTGGCAACCGGCGAGAGCCTTATGGTTGTCTTTAATTTTCATGTTGAGTAGTATTTCAAAGTAGTTGTAATAGTTGCTACATGAGGTGAACAACCATGAAGACGGCGCCATGGACCTTGACGCTACGCCGACGATGATGGAGATCATGCCCGTTGATTATGGAGATCATGTCCGTGCTTTGGAGATGAAGATCGAAGGCGCAAAGACAAAAGGGCTATATCATATCACATATGAACTGCATATGATGTTAATCCTTTTATGCATCTTATTTTGCTTAGAACGCGGCGGTAGCATTATAAGATGATCCCTCACATTAATATCAAGATAATAAAGTGTTCTCCCCTCGTATGCACCGTTGCCAAAGTTCGTCGTTTCGAAGCATCTCGTGATGATCGGATGTGATAGATTCAACGTTCATATACAACGGGTGTAAGCCATGTTGCACACGCGGAATACTTGGGTTTGCTTGACGAGCCTAGCATGTACAGACATGGCCTCGGGACAACGGAAACCAAAAGGTTGAACACGAGTCATATGGATGATATGATCAACATGTTGATGTTCACCATTGAAGCTACATCATCTCACGTGATGATCGGTTTTGGTGTAGTGGATTTGGATCGTGTACCACTTAACAACTATGAGGGATGTTGTATTAAATGGGAGTTCATTAGTAATTAGATTAGAACATGAACTAATTATCATAAACATAGTCTGAGTAGTATTTTGAATTAATTTTGTAGTATTGGCATCCGTTTTCTACTATGCGCTAGTCTTGTTATTGAGATAGAAATACTTGTTAAAATCGACAAGAAACTTTACGGATTGGTACCGTATTGTTAAAGAATCAAGAATTGATTAAGTCCTACTGCAAACTTTTAGTAAACCTCACATTGTTGATTCAAAGAGCTATGGTTTCAATTAGTAACTAAAGTTATCTTGTCTCCAGTAAACTTGAAGTTCAAATCTGTTTGAAAAGTAAGGAGCTGGAAATTTAGTTTTCAGAAATAATCAAGGTATGAGATATATGTGATATCTAAGACCTTATTGCAAGATGATAGAATATAATTTGGTGAGACTACATAAACTCATAAGTTTTATGGGAATGTATGAAGGTTGAAGACGCCAGGCGTCACAATCCTCCAACTATTGGGGCACTAACGATATTCGCATATCCATGAAGTTATCATCCTTAGTATGCACCGTTGCTAAGACTCGTCGTATCGAAGCATCACGTGATGATCGGGTGTGATAGATTCTACGTGTGCATACAACGGGTGCAAGCCAGATTTGCACATGCGAATACTAAGGTTAAACTTTATGAGCCTAGCATGTACAGACATGGTCTCAGAAAGTTGTCATGAATTGATGGATAAAATTATGAGTGAAATTGTTCATTGTATTACAAAGTTACTAATAGTGAAATCTAGAACACTGGTCATATGATGATCAACTTCAAAATAAGAACCTCAAGGTTATTGGTATTAGACCAACAAACCTAGAAGTTATTGATGTTGAAGTGTTTTTCTGAATAATGAGGAAAACTAAAAGAGAAACTGCAAAAGATATTTTGGCCAGAAAGAAAGAAAAGACTAGAAAGTCTAGCTCAGGTGTATATAAATGATATACATGTTATGGTTGTATTCCTAGTTAGGTCACACTATGAAATTCTTGGGTATTAGTACTATATTGGTTGGTATGAAGTGTCATACAAAACAACGCAATACAAGAATACAATGGCCTAAGTGATCGACAAGGAATATGATAGGAATGCACGTCTAGAACAAAATAAAGTGTTATTATGTTCGTCGTTGGCATTCTATCTAGCCCTTAGAATTTATAATAAAGAACTTAATAATTGTTATTTTGCTCTGGTCAAATGAAAACAATGAGTTGTTAAAATTATGACATTACTCCATGTATGATGGATAAGTTATTATAAATCTTAATGGTGAAACACACATACATAACACTGACGCCAAAATGCCATAAGGCAAATGATTTGAATTCCACTTATTTGTGGAACCGCCATTTAGGTCATGTTAGAAAGGAACGCATGAAGGAACTCCATGCAAATGGATTTTTGGAGTCATTTGATTTTTGAACCATTTGGCGCTTGCAAATCTTTTCTAAAGAGAATGATTAAAATACCGTTCATAGGCCAAGAGTTGAACGGGCAACAAACTTAGTGGAAAAATACATAATGATTTATATGGTTCACTGAGCATAGTTGTGTGTGGGAGATTCTTCTACTTCATGAAAACTTTCAACAATGAATTGAGTATATATATGTGGATATATTCGATAAGGAAGAAGTTTGAAACATTTGAATGGGTTCAAATAAATTTCAACATGAAGTGGAAATCATCGTAATAGAAAAGTCAAATATCTATGATTGGATCATGGTGGAAATATTTGAATTACGAGTTTTAGCGAATATCTAAGAGAGTCATGAAATTGTTCTACAACTCACATTTCTTGGAGTATCATAATGATGATATAGTATCCGAGAGATGTATCCAAACCTTGTTGGATCAATGATGAGATAAAATATTGATGCCATTATATTTTGTGGATTATGCTTTAGTGACTACCGCTTTTACACTGTATAGAGCATCATCATGATCCGTTGAAATGACACCATACGAGTTATGGTATGGGTATAAACCCTAATAGTCTTTTCTTTAAATTTTTGGTCTAAGAGTTTACAACCAAAATCGGATGAATGTCTTTGTTGGTTATCCCAGAGATTTAATTGGGAATTCTTCCCACGAGACAAAGACAAAAATGTTTGTCAATGTTTTTTATTTCCGAGAAAATTGTTTCTAGTGAAGTATTTGAGTGGGAGGACAATATAATTAGATAAGGTTTATGAACCTGAGCATAATGATCAGAGTAGTGCAGCATCGGAATTGGTTTCGGAAGCGGCCACGACAATCATGGCTCCCATGACTACAAAGTGTTTTAGCCATGGAGATCGAAGTACATATTGAACCTTGTAGGTATGGTTTACTTTGTGATCAAATAAATGATTTGTGGACAAAGGATTGATTTTGAAACAACAATAAACCAAGTACAAACAAAGAAGTTATGATGGGCCCTAATTCCGTTAAAAATGGCTATACGCCATGAAATCCAAAATAGATGAATACTTTTTGAAAGTAAATGGATCTATAAAATTGATGGACTTGGATGGAATATCCTTGAAGAAGCTCGACTTGTTGAAAAATTGTTTACAACAAAGTTTAAAGAGTTGACTACGATAAGATTATATCTTTCGTAGCAATGCTTATAGTCTATGTGGATTATTCTAGTAATCACTACATATTTCTTTTATGAGATATGCTAGTAGGATGGCAAAATACACTACTTAACAGAAGTGTGTATTAAAGGTGTATACAAGATACAACCAATTGATTTGCTAGTCCGTAAAATACTAGATAGGTATACGAACTTCAATTGGATGAAGTGAGTATCACGGAGTTGGAATCTTCACCAGATGAAATAGTCAAAGAGTTTTTGATTTCATCAGAGACGATGAAGAGACTTGCATTTGCAAGAAATTAAGTGGGAGCGTTGAGACATATTTATAATACTTATGTAGATGACATATAGTTGGTTATAAATGATGTAATTATATACTTGATTAAAAGGTTTCATTGAGAAATTTACTTCAATGAAAGGATATAGACAGAAACAAATTTTGTGCCAATAATCATGAAACATGCAAAATAGATGAAATAACATAAGTATCATCTCCAAATATGAAATATATCAATGAATAACAGCAAATTATGATATAAAATAGTGATGCAAATTGGACGTATCAACTCCCCCAAGCTTAGACTTCGCTTGTCCCCAAGCGAAACTGAACTCGGTAAACAGGACCACATGTTTATGGAGTGAAGAGTCGATAAATAAAATACGGACAAGAAGCATCATATTCATTCACACAAGACATTCTAGTAAACAACTTCCTCATATAATTCAACTTGGAACAAGTATAAGGTAATCACAAATAAAGGTGCATAAGAAATCATAGTTGGTGATGGCAAACTTCGTTCTTGGTCGAGAGAACAATTAACGGGTTATACTCGAAGGAGATATGCCCAAGAGGCAATAATAAAGTGGTTATTATTTATATCTTTATTTTTATGATAAATGTTTATATATCATGCTATAATTGTATTAACCGAAACATTAGTACATGTGTGATATGTAGACAACAAGAAGTCCCTAGTATGCCTCTTAAAGTAGCTTGTTGATTAATGGATGATTAGTTTCATAATCATGAACATTGGATGTTATTAATAACAAGGTTATATCATTATATGAATGATGTAATGGACACACCCAATTAAGCGTAGCATAAGATCTCGTCATTAAGTTATTTGCTATAAGCTTTCGATACATAGTTACCTAGTCCTTATGACCATGAGATCATGTAAATCACTTATACCGGAAAGGTACTTTGATTACATCAAACGCCACTGCGTAAATGGGTGGTTATAAAGGTGGAATTAAGTATCCGGAAAGTATGAGTTGAGGCATATGGATCAACAGTGGGATTTGTCCATCCCGATGACGGATAGATATACTCTGGGCCCTCTCGGTGGAATGTCGTCTAATGTCTTGCAAGCATATGAATAAGTTCATAAGAGACCACATACCACGGTACGAGTAAAGAGTACTTGTCGGAGACGAGGTTGAACAAGGTATAGAGTGATACCGAAGATCAAACCTCGGACAAGTAAAATATCGCGTGACAAAGGGAATTGGTATCGTATGTGAATGGTTCATTCGATCACTAAAGTCATTGTTGAATATGAGGGAGCCATTATGGATCTCCAGATCCCGCTATTGGTTATTGGTCGGAGTGAGTACTCAACCATGTCCGCATAGTTCACGAACCGTAGGGTGACACACTTAAAGTTGGATGTTGAAATGGTAGAACTTGAATATGGAATGGAGTTCGAATATTTGTTCGGAGTCCCGGATGAGATCCCGGACATCACGAGGAGTTCCGGAATGGTCCGGAGAATAAGATTCATATATAGGATGTCATTTTATGTGAATTAAAATGACGCGGAAGGTTCTATGGAAGGCTCTAGAAGGTACTAGAAAAGTCCGGAAGAAACCACCAAGGAAGGTGGAGTCCACGTGGGACTCCACCTCCATGGCCGGCCAACCCTAGTGGGGGTGGAGTCCCAAGTGGACTCCCCCTTAGGGGGCCGGCCACCCCCCATATGGGAGGTGGAACTCCCACCTCTAGTGGGAGTCCTAGCTTGGGTAGGTTTCCCCACCATATGGAAGGTTTTTGGTTCGGGTCTTATTCGAAGACTTGGAGACCAACACTTGGGGTTCCACCTATATAATGAGGGGCCAAGGGGAGGGGCCGGCCACCAAAGAACCACAAGGTGGCCGCACCCCTATAGTGGCCGGCGCCCCCTCTCCCCAAACCCTAGCGGTCTCTCTCCTCCACCACATCCCGCACGCTTAGCGAAGCTCCGCCGAACTTCTCCACCACCACCGACACCACGCCGTCGTGCTGTCGGATTCAAGAGGAGCTACTACTTCCGCTGCCCGCTGGAACAGGGAGGTGGACGTCGTCTTCATCAACAACCGAACGTGTGACCGAGTACGGAGGTGCTGCCCGTTCGTGGCGCCGGAAGCGATCGTGATCAAGATCTTCTATGCGCTTTTGCAAGCGGCAAGTGAACGTCTACCGCAGCAACAAGAGCCTACTCTTGTAGGCTTTGGAATCTCTTCAAGGGTGAGACTCGGTAAACCCCTCGTTGCTACCGTCTTCTAGATTGCATCTTGGCTTGGATTGCGTGTTCGCGGTAGGAAATTTTTTTGTTTTCTATGCAACGTTATCCTACATATACTTATCTATCGAGCAGCGCTCTCATGTTAAAGTTTATATGGCACAACTTGCATACTCAATCATAATAATCTCCTCATAATCATTGATAACTTTCAAAGCTATATTCATTCGGATAAAACTTGTACTAAACAAGGAAGAGTAAAAGACATGATGAAGTAAATCACAATATAGATGGTTTGATCACAACAACTCAAATACTTGCTTAAGATGGAGAGAAATAGGTTTACTGACTCAACATAAAGTAAAAGACAGGCCCTTCGTAGAGGGAAGCAGAGATTAAATCATGTGCTAGAGCTTTTTCAATTTTGAAATCATATAAAGAGAGTAAAAGTAACATTTTGAGAGGTGTTTGTTGTTGTCAACGAATGGTAGCGGGTACTCTAGCCCCCTTGCCAGACAAACTCTCGAAGAGCGGCTCCCATAAAGTTTTATTTTAGGTTGGCACTCCTTCCAACCTTTGCTTTCACAAACCACGGCTAACCGAATCCTCGGGTGCCTGCCAACAATCTCATACCATGAAGGAGTGCCCTTTTATTTTAGTTTTATTTAGGTGACACTCCTCCCCTCCTTTGCTTTCTCAAGCCATGGCTAACCGAATCCTCGAGTGCCCTCCAACAATCACATACCATGGAGGAGTGTCTATGTATAAAGTTATGAAGGTTAATTAATCGGGGCTGGGAACCCCATTGCCAGCTCTTTTTGCAAAGTTATTGGATAAGCGGATGAAGCCACTAGTCCATTGGTGAAAGTTGCCCAACAAGATTGAAAGATTAAACACCACATACTTCCTCATGAGCTATAAAACATTAACACAAATAAGAGATAGTAAATTTTGAATTATTTAAAGGTAGCACACGAAGTATTTACTTGGAATGGCAGGAAATACCATGTAGTAGGTAGTTATGGTGGACACAAATGACATAGGTTTGGGTTAAGGTTTGGATGCACGAGAAGCATTCCCTCTCAGTACAGGTTTTTGGCTAGCAAGGTTAATTAGCAAGCACAAGTGTTGAGGGAAACAAACAAATATACATGTGATAGAAACAATCATGCATCTTCCTTGTAAGCACAAACAATTTTAACTTCAGAATAATAAGCTAAGGAGCTAACAAGAAAAGAAGACAATGAAACAACTACATGTATTTCTCTTTCTACTTAAACCTCAAGTGTTATTGCTATTGACCAATGCTAAGTTTGCCAAAACCAAATAGATTTATTCAATGCTCCCAAAGTGATACCAATACTAATAACAAGATCAATCATATAATAGGGATTGCAAACTAAAATAAGATGTGCAATATGTAAATGATAAGACTTCTCATTAATATTCCATAATGATAACTCACACCAAGGGATACATAGACAACCAACTAAAGGAGAGATACTTCCACACTGCAACCCATCTTATATGATAACTTCCCTACTCATGATATGACACTACTTGATAATAAAAAGTAAAAGGTAGTGATGATGTGATACCGCGGCACTCCCCCAAGCTTAGAACAAACCAAGGGAATGCCAATACCGATGATGAATTACTCCTTCGGCGATGGTGGTGATGAATTCCTCCCGCGCTTCTTATAGATCTCCTTCAGCTTCAGCTTCTCAGTTTGGCAATTCTGCACTAAGACTCAAAGAGATTCATTGTTATCTGAAGTTGGCGGTGGCGGCCTTGTGATGGGAATCGAGTAATATTCCAGCATTCTACGGAGTCGGTAATTCTCCTCCTGAAGTATCTCCACTTCTCTTCTTAGAGCACGGTATTGATCACAAAACTCATCGGTAGCCCGTAGAGCTTCTTCCAACACAGGGAAAGAGTCGAGGCTAAGAGCAGGTGGTAAGGGTCCCTGCAAGTTATGAGAGAAAGAACGTCGAGTGTCAACAGATCCCACCAAGATTTGCTTACTCCCAACGGCTTGTTGCTCTTGTTTTGACGACACCCTCTTCACTTCTTCCTCCGAAAGCCCCTTGCCCTTGTTGTTGTTGGAGACCATGGTGCTTCTAGATTGAAAACAGATCCTGGCAGAAACAGCTCGAAACAAAACACGTCGAGAAAACGATATACGGACCTCCAGGGGTCCGGGGGATTATATAGCAGGAATTTTTACGACGCAAGGAAAGTAACAGGTCGAACCAGAGTCGGAGAGGGGCGACGAGGCGGCCAGCTCATAGGGCGGCGCGGCCAGGCTGGGGCCCGCGCCGGCCTATGGGGGCATGCCCTCGTGCGTCTCCTCCACTCCGTTTCGATCTCGTAATTTTTCATATTTTCCAAAAACAGCAAAAATATTGTTCAGAAAGTAAATCGCGAAATTTTTATTACCAGTACTGTTACCTATTCAAAGTCGAACTCTGGCGGACTGTCAATTTGACCTTTGATGAAAGCCTCCGGTGTTTCCACTTGAATAACATCAACATCTTCATTATAAGAATCACCTGAGATATAATGCTTGAGTCTTTGTCCATTTACCACTTGTGTGGCATTGCCTTGGAGAGAGCTAATTTTAATTGCTCCTGAACGATACACATCCTCAATGACATATGGTCCTTCCCATTTCGAGAGTAATTTCCCTGCAAAGAATCTGAGACGAGACCGATACAATAGGACTTTATCCCCAATATTAAATTCTCTTTTGATAATTCTTCTATCATGCCATTTCTTAACTTTCTCTTTAAAGAGTTTAGCATTTTCATAAGCTTCACTTCTCCATTCATCTAGAGAACTCAATTGTAGCAACCTCTTCTTACCGGCTAGTTTAGGATCTTTATTTAGTTCTCTTACAGCCCAATAAGCTTTGTGCTCTAGTTCTAAAGGTAAATGACAAGCTTTTCCATAAACCATTTTATAAGGTGACATGCCCATGGGATTTTTATAAGCAGTTCTATAAGCTCAAAGTGCTTCCTTCAATTTACTAGCCCAATTCTTTCTAGTTTTATTAACAGTCTTTTGCAAGATAGATTTAATCTCTCTATTTGATAGTTCTACTTGCCCACTAGTTTGAGGATGATAAGCGGAAGCAATTCTATTATTAATACCATATTTAGCAAGAGTTTTCCTAAAACCACCATGAATAAAATGAGAACCCCCATCAGTCATAATATATCTAGGAACTCCAAATCGAGGAAAAATAACATCTAAAAGCATTCTTAAAGAGGTCTCACCATCATCACTTTTTGTAGGTATGGCTTCCACCCATTTAGTAACATAATCAACAGCAACAAGTATATGAGTGTTACCTTCTGAAGAGGGAAAAGGTCCCATGAAGTCAAATCCCCAACAATCAAATGGTTCAATAACAAGAGTATAATTCATAGGCATTTCATTGCGTATGGAGATATTACCAACCCTTTGACATTCATCGCAAGATAAAATAAACTTCCTTGCATCTTTGAAGAGAGTTGGCCAATAAAAACCTGATTGTAGAACCTTTTGCGCGGTTCTATCTCCGGCGTGATGTCCTCCATAAGCACTACCATGACATTTACTCAATATCTCTTGTCTGTTCATATTCGGGAACACATCTTCGCAGAATACCATCCACTCCTTCTTTATATAAGTGTGGGTCATCCCGGAAATAATGCCTCAAGTCATAAAAGAATTTCCTCCTTTGTCTGGGCTGAAAAGGTTGGAGGCAAGTACTTGGAAACAATAAAGTTAGCATAATCAGCATACCAAGGACTGTCTCGCGAGCTCATCTTTATTACAGACCAATTGTTCATTTGGAAAACTATCATTAACGAGAACGAGGATCATAAGCAATATTTTCCAATCTAGACAAATTATCAGACAACAGGATTATCAACACCTTTCCTATCTACAATATGTAAATCAAATTCTTGCAACGAAGTACCCATCTAATAAGCCTTGGCTTAGCATCTTTCTTTTGCATAAGGTATCTAATTGCAGCATGATCAGTATGAATTGTAACTTTTGAATCAACAATATAAGATCTAAACTTATCACAAGCAAAGACTACAGCTAACAATTCCTTTTCAGTAGTAGCATAATTTCTTTGAGCAGCATCAAGAGTTTTACTAGCATAATGAATAACATTCAATTTTTTATCTACTCGCTGTCCAAGAACAGCGCCTACAAACAAAATCACTAGCATCACACATAATTTCAAATGGTAAGTTCCAATCAGGAGGTTCAACTATAGGAGCGAGTTGTTAAGGCTTTTTTAGAGTTTCAAAGCTTCCTTACAATCATCATCAAAAACAAAAGGCACATCTTTTTGAAGAAGATTAGTAAGAGGCTTTGAAATCTTGGAGAAGTCTTTAATAAACCTCATATAAAACCCAGAGATGACCAAGAACACTACGAATACCTTTAACATCCCTAGGATAGGGCATCTTCTCAATTGCTTCAACTTTAGCTCTATCAACTTCAATACCTCTCTCGGAAATTTTATGTCCCAATACAATTCCTTCATTAACCATAAAATGGCATTTCTCCCAATTAAGAACAAGGTTAGTTTCTTCACATCTCTCGCAAAACTTTATCAAGGTTCCGCAAGCAATTATCAAAAGAATTCCCATAGACGGAAAAATCGTCCATGAATACTTCTACAATACTCTCGCAAAAGCCATGAAAAATAGCAGACATGCATCTTTGAAAAGTAGCAGGAGCATGATGTCTACGTTCCCCCTCCTTTCCTGTAGACAGTGTTGGGCCTCCAAGAGCAGAGGTTTGTAGAACAGCAGCAAGTTTTCCCTTAAGTGGATCACCAAGGTTTATCGAACTCAGGGAGGAAGAGGTCAAAGATATCCCTCTCATGCAACCCTGCAACCACAAAGCAAGAAGCCTCTTGTGTCCCCAACACACCTAATAGGTGCACTAGTTCGGCGAAGAGATAGTGAAATACGGGTGGTATGAATAAATAGTAGCAAGTAGCAACGGTGCCGAGAAAATAGCTTGTCTGGCGTGTAGTTGATGGTGGTAGTATTGCAGCAAGTAGTAACACAAGAAAACAATGAAACAAGCAGTAGTAACTCAGCAGTATTTAGGAACAAGGCCTAGGGATTACACTTTCACTAGTGGACACTCTCAACATTGATCACATAACAGAATAGATAAATGCATACTCTACACTTTTGTTGGATGATGAACGCATTGCGTAGGATTACACGAACCCTCAATGCCGGAGTTAACAAGCTCCACAATTTGTTCATATTTAAGTAACCTTTAGTGTAAGATAGATCAATATAACCAAATAGATCACATCAATACCATCATAGTGATAATTAACTCCACAATCTACAAGAGATCATGATCATAGCCTACGACAAGAACCACACGGTGCACACACTAGTCACCTTTACACACGTGCGGGAGGAATAGAACTACTTTAATAACATCACTAGAGTAGCACATAGATGAATTGTGATACAAAACTCATATGAATCTCAATCATGTAAAGCAGCTCATGAGATCATTGTATTGAAGTACATGGAGAGAGATTAACCACATAGCTACGGTACATCCCCGAGCCTCGATGGAGAACTACTCCCTCCTCATGGGAGCAGCAGCGGTGATGAAGATGGCGGTGGAGATGGCAGCGGTGTCGATGGAGAAGCCTTCGGGGGCACTTCCCCGTCTCGGCAGGTGCCGAAACAGAGTTCTGTCCCCCGAATTGGAGTTTCGCGACGGTGGCGGCGCCCCTGGAGTCTTTCTGGAGTTTCGTCAATTGGTATCGAAGTTTTAGGTCACGACGGCTTAAATAGGCGAAGAATTGGAGTCGGAGGGTCTCTGGGGGGCCCACACTATAGGGGGGCGCGGCCCCCCCCTGGCCGCGCCGGGGTGTGGTGTGGGGCCCCGGGGCTCCCCTCCGGTCCTTCCCGGGTGTTACGGATGCTTCCAGGTGAAAATAGGAACTTGGGCGTTGATTTCGTCCGATTCCGAGAATATTTCGTTACTAGGATTTCGAAACCAAAAACAGCGAAAAACGACAGCGGCCTCTCGGCATCTCGTCAATAGGTTAGTTCGGAAAACGCATAAAAATGATATAAAGTGTGAACAAAACATGTTGGTATTGTCATAAAACAAGCATGGAACATCGGAAATTATAGATACGTTGGAGACGTATCGGCATTCCCAAGCTTAGTTCCTACTCGTCCTCGAGTAGGTAAACGATAAAAGATAATTTCGAGGTGACATGCTACCAACATAATCTTAATCATACCATTGTAAAGCATATGAGATGAATGCAGCGATTCGAAACAATGTAAGTGCAATGAGTAAACAATTGAATCATATAGCAAAGACTTTTCATGAATAGTACTTTCGAGACAAGCATCAACAAGTCTTGCATAAGAGTTACTCATAAAGCAATAAATTCTTAGTAAAGGTATTGAAGCAACACAATGGAAGATTAAGTTTCAGCGGTTGCTTTCAACTTGTAACATGTATATCTCATAGATAGTCGTCAATGCAGAGCAATATAACAAATGCAATAAGCAAGTATGTAAGAATCAATGCACGAGTTCACACAAATGTTTGCTTCTTGAGGTGGAGAGAAATAGGTGAACTGACTCAACAATAAAAGTAAAAGAATGGTCCTTCAAAGAGGAAAGCATCGATTGCTATATTTGTGCTAGAGCTTTGATTTTGAAAACATGAAACAATTTTGTCAACGGTAGTAATAAAGCATATGTATCATGTAAATTATATCTTACAAGTTGCAAGCCTCATGCATAGTATACTAATAGTGCCCGCACCTTGTCCTAATTAGCTTGGACTACCGGATCATCACAATGCACATGTTTTAACCAAGTGTCACAAAGGGGTACCTCTATGCCGCTTGTACAAAGGTCTAAGGAGAAAGCTCGCATTGGATTTCTCGCTATTGATTATTCTTCAACTTAGACATCCATACCGGGACAACATAGACAACGAGATAATGGACTCCTCTTTTATGCATAAGCATGTAACAATAATTAATAATTTTCTCATTTGAGATTGAGGATATATGTCCAAAGCTGAAACTTCCACCATGGATCATGGCTTTAGTTAGCGGCCCAATGTTCTTCTCTAACAATATGCATGCTTAACCATAAGGTGGTAGATCGCTCTTACTTCGGACAAGACGAACATGCATAGCAACTCACATGAAATTCAACAAAGAGTAGTTGATGGCATCCCCGATGAACATGGTTATCGCACAACAAGCAACTTAATAAGAGATAAAGTGCATAATTACATATTCAATACCACAATAGTTTTTAAGCTATTTGTCCCATGAGCTATATATTGCAAAGGTAAATGATGGAATTTTTAAAGGTAGCACTCAAGCAATTTACTTTGGAATGGCGGAAAATACCATGTAGTAGGTAGGTATGGTGGGCACAAATGGCATAGTGTTGTTTGGCTCAAGGATTTGGATGCATGAGAAGTATTCCCTCTCGATACAAGGTTTAGGCTAGCAAGGTTGTTTGAAGCAAACACAAGCATGAACTAGTACAGCAAAACTCACATAAAAGACATATTACAAGCATTATAAAACTATACATCGTCTTCCTTGTTGTTCAAACATCTTACTAGAAAATATCTAGACTCTAGAGAAACCACTCATGCAAACCAAATTTTAACAAGCTCTATGTATTTCTTCACTAATGGGTGCAAGGTATATGATGCAAGAGCTTAAACAAGAGCACAACAATTGCCAAGTATCAAGTTATTCAAGGCATCATACCAATTACTACATGTAGCATTTTCCAATTCCAACCATATAATAATTAACGAAGCAGTTTCAACCTTCGCCATGAATATTATAAGCTAAGAACACATGTGTTCATACGAACCAGCGGAGCGTGTCTCTCTCCCACACAAGCATTTATTCAAACAAAAACAAAAACAAGAAACATACAGACGCTCCAAGTAAAGTGCATAAGATGTGACGGAATAAAAATATAGTTTCAGGGGAGGAACCTGATAATGTTGTCGATGAAGAAGGGGATGCCTTGGGCATCCCCAAGCTTAGACGCTTGAGTCTTCTTGATATATGCAGGGGTGAACCACCGGGGCATCCCCAAGCTTAAAGCTTTCACTCTCCTTGATCATGTTGCATCATACTCCTCTCTTGATCCTTGAAAACTTCCTCCACACCAAACTCGAAACAACTCATTAGAGGGTTAGTGCACAATAAAAATTAACATATTCAGAGGTGACACAATCATTCTTAACACTTCTGGACATTGCATAATGCTACTGGACATTAGTGGATCAAAGTAATTCATCCAACATAGCAAAAGAGGCAATGCGAAATAAAAGGCAGAATCTGTCAAAACAGAACAGTTCGTATTGACGAATTTTAAAATGGCACCAGACTTGCTCAAATGAAAATGCTCAAATTGAATGAAAGTTGCGTACATATCTGAGGATCATGCACGTAAATTGGCTTAATTTTCTGAGCTACCTACAGGGAGGTGGACCCAGATTCGTGACAGCAAAGAAATCTGGAACTGCGCAGTAATCCAAATCTAGTACTTACTTTTCTATCAACGGCTTAACTTGGCACAACAAAACACAAAACTAAGATAAGGAGAGGTTGCTACAGTAGTAAACAACTTCCAAGACACAAATAAAAAACAAAATACTGTAGCAAAATACCACATGGGTTATCTCCCAAGAAGTTCTTTTCTTTATAGCCATTAAGATGGGCTCAGCAGTTTTGATGATGCACTCGCAAGAAATAGTATTTGAAACAAAAGAGAGCATCAAGAGGCAAATTCAAAACACATTTAAGTCTAACATGCTTCCTATGCAAAGGAATCTTGTACACAAATGAATTCATGAAGAACAAAGTGACAAGCATGAGAGGATAAAACACGAGTAGCTTCAAGATTCTCAACATAAAGAGGGGAAACTTAATATTATTAAGATGCATATAACCATATTTCCCTCTCTCATAATAACTTTCAGTAGCATCATTGATGAAATACACAATATACCCATCACTTAAAACATTCTTATCATGGTTCATATGCATAGAAGTATCATTAATTTTGGCATAAGAAGAGTTATTCTCATTAATAGTAATTGGAGCAAGATTATTATCAAGAATTTGAACATGGTAAACAAGTTGCATATTAAAAGAATTGTTTTTGGTAATCCAATCATGACTATGACAAGTTTCATAAGGATAATTATAACCTATATCATAGCATTCTTTATAATAATCATCAAAGATCGGAGGCACAGTGTTATCATAAGAAATAGAATAGTTATCTTTCACAGTCGGTTTATCTATGACCATACCATCATTGTTATTAGAAGGAGATGTATCAAACACATAATGATCAGTAGCAAAAGGATTTTCAAACACCTCTTCCCCAAGCTTACAGCTTTCTATATTATTATGGGAGGAAGCATGGATAGCACTGACACTATGGCAATTATTATCATCATTTTCAGAATTAGTTTCCCAGAGATTTGCAATATCAAAAGTAGTGTGCTCATTCAAATCATGATCACTAATGTATGTAAAGGGCATAGGAAGATCATCATATTTAGATTCATTATCACAATAATCATTAGGAGCAACATACTTACGGTTACTTAGCGTTATCTCATTCACGCGGGGATACGCCGTTACCTCTTTCTTTTTATTCTCCTTCTTCTTCTTCTTCTTCTTCATTCCCTTCTTCTTATTCTTCTTCTCTTCCTTCTCCTCGTTCCCTTCTTTAGGAGGAAGAGGCTTGAAGGGTAGCTTGTCCGCATAACCTGATTTACTTTCAGAAACAATAGAAGAAACTTGGGAGGATCCCTCCTTTTCATTAATTAGTTGAAAACACACAGCGGTCCTATCATATTTTGGCAAGGTGTCATCTTCTAAAATATTTTGTATGTAAGTATTTGTATAGCTATTATCAATGCAATAAGAAAAACACCCATGCAGGACATCATCAATATCAAGATCACTCATATGTAACAAAGAGATTTTTCTCGACAATTCTTCACACCCCAAAAATAAAGTAAGTTCATCATGCTGATTAGGAGTAATTTCATCATCACAATACAAATTTGCAGCACTCATTGGGTTCAAATTATCATTGGAGGAGCATTGAAAATTAAAATGACCCACTTCATGGCAAACTTCACAAATAAAAGGATAGAGGGCACAAACTTTTTTACCAAGATCATCTAGAGCCCTAAACCACTTTCTAGTTTTTTCATTAATATGATGGATGCAATATTCATCTTTGACTTGATTAATTCCACAAGGTCTATGCATTCCACAAAAATTAACATGCTTATAAGAAATAGCATTTTTAGGAGTTTGAGCATGCTTATTGCAATAATTAACAACAATTTCATTCTTCATGCAAGCCTCTTTAAAAGGTTCATGATACTTATCAAAATTATTTTTAGGCAATTCAAAATGAGAAGCAAAGGCTTTATAAAGATTTGCAGCAACTTGAGAGTCAAGACCATAAGTAGCACTCATATTTCGAAATTTATCGGTATCCATAAAAGCTTCAATGCATTCATAATCATAATTTATACCTGAATCTTTACCTTCATTGTTCTCCCATCCTTCAGCGTTGTCCTCAATCCGATCAAGAAGATCCCACCTAGCTTCAACCTCCTTGCTTGTGAAAGATCCCTCCGAACACGCGTCCAGATAGTCCTTGTGTTGTCCTGAAAGCCTCGCATAAAAATTATTAACAATAACATTACGGGGGAGCTCATGAATGGGACATTTGAGCATTAGTGACTTCAATCTCCCCCACGCTTGAGAAATACTCTCTCCATCACGAGGATAAAAGTTATAAATATAATTCCTATCAATATGCACTTCATGCGGAGGATAAAATTTAGAATAAAAGAGAGAGGCAATTTCCTCCCAACCAAGAGAATGCCTATTCTCCAACAATTTATACCAATGCGCCGCTTTACCAGACAGCGAAATGGAGAATAGCTTCTTCTTCACTTCATCCATAGAGATACCTGCACACTTGAATAACCCGCATAATTCGTGCAAAAACAGTAAATGATCTCTAGGATGGACAGTTCCATCCCCTTTATAGTGATTGTCCATAACACGTTCAATAATTTTCATAGGTATTTTATACGGAATACTTTCAACAGGTGGATTCAAAATATCAGAAGCATCATTAGAGTTATCGCATATGGGAGATAAAGCATTATCAGAACAGATTTTCTCCCCTAAAGATGGGAAGCTAAAAAGATCACAAAAACTAGCTTCCCCAAGCTTAGACTTCTCCATAGCATTAGCAGTAATTGCATTCATACTAATAACATCGCTACTAACATGCAAATAAGGTTCCATAGGTTTTTTAATTTTCGCATCAAACAATTCTAAATCAGGAAAAAGATTAAAAAGCTCACCAATTTTTTTGTTGTTTTCCATTATGCCTAGCTAGTGTAAACAAGAAACAAAAAGTTGCAATTGCAGGATCTAAAGGAAATAGCTTCGAGTACTTACAATGGCGGAAAATAGCTTGGTAGCCGAAGTCCGGAGTGTGAGTACATTTTACCTTTCCTCCCCAGCAACGGCGCCAGAAAAGTGCTTGATGTCTACGTTCCCCCTCCTTTCCTGTAGACAGTGTTGGGCCTCCAAGAGCAGAGGTTTGTAGAACAGCGGCAAGTTTTCCCTTAAGTGGATCACCCAAGGTTTATCGAACTCAGGGAGGAAGAGGTCAAAGATATCCCTCTCATGCAACCCTGCAACCACAAAGCAAGAAGCCTCTTGTGTCCCCAACACACCTAATAGGTGCACTAGTTTGGCGAAGAGATAGTGAAATACAGGTGGTATGAATAAATAGTAGCAGTAGCAACGGTGCCAAAAAATAGCTTGCTGGCGTGTAGTTGATGGTGGTAGTATTGCAGCAGTAGTAACACAGTAAAACAGTAAACAAGCAGTAGTAACTCAGCAGTATTTAGGAACAAGGCCTAGGGATTACACTTTCACTAGTGGACACTCTCAACATTGATCACATAACAGAATAGATAAATGCATACTCTACACTTTTGTTGGATGATGAACGCATTGCATAGGATTACACGAACCCTCAATGCCGGAGTTAACAAGCTCCACAATTTGTTTATATTTAAGTAACCTTTAGTGTAAGATAGATCAATATAACCAAATAGATCACATCAATACCATCATAGTGATAATTAACTCCACAATCTACAAGAGATCATGATCATAGCCTATGACAAGAACCACACGGTGCACACACTAGTCACCTTTACACACGTGCAGGAGGAATAGAACTACTTTAATAACATCACTAGAGTAGCACATAGATGAATTGTGATACAAAACTCATATGAATCTCAATCATGTAAAGCAGCTCATGAGATCATTGTATTGAAGTACATGGAGAGAGATTAACCACATAGCTACCGGTACATCCCCGAGCCTCGATGGAGAACTACTCCCTCCTCATGGGAGCAGCAGCGGTGATGAAGATGGCGGTGGAGATGGCAGCGGTGTCGATGGAGAAGCCTTCCGGGGGCACTTCCCCGTCCCGGCGAGGTGCCGGAACAGAGTTCGTCCCCGGGTGGAGTTTCGCGACGGTGGCGGCGCCCCGGAGTCTTTACGGGTTTCGTCAATTGGTATCGAAGTTTTAGGTCACGACGGCTTAAATAGGCGAAGAATCGGAGTCGGAGGGTCTCTGGGGGGCCCACACTATAGGGGGGCGCGGCCCCCCTGGCCGCGCCGGGGTGTGGTGTGGGGCCCCCAGGGCTCCCCTCTGGTCCTTCCCGGGTGTTCTGGATGCTTCCGATGAAAATAGGAACTTGGGCGTTGATTTCGTCCGATTCCGAGAATATTTCGTTACTAGGATTTACGAAACCAAAAACAGCGAGAAAACGACAAGCGGCCTCTCGGCATCTCGTCAATAGGTTAGTTCCGGAAAACGCATAAAAATGATATAAAGTGTGAACAAAACATGTTGGTATTGTCATAAAACAAGCATGGAACATCGGAAATTATAGATACGTTGGAGACGTATCAGAGCATTACATAAACCAAAAGGCATACGTCTATAAGCATAAGTTCCATAGGGACAAGTGAAAGTGGTTTTCTCTTGATCCTTAGTTTTAACAGAAATTTGTGAAAACCCAGAATAACCATCAAGAAAGCAAAAATGAGTATTTTTAGATAACCTTTCTAACATTTGGTCAATAAAAGGCAAAGGGTAATGATCTTTCTTAGTAACCTTATTGACTTTTCGATAATCGATGCACATTCTATACCCTACAACTACTCTTTGAGGTATGAGCTCATCATTATCATTAGGCACAACAGTCATTCCTCCTTTCTTAGGAACACAATGCACAGGACTAACCCATCTACTATCGGCAATAGGATATATAATACCAGCTTCAAGAAGTCTTAATACCTCATTTCTTACCACATCCTTCATCTTAGGAATTAGACGACGCTGATGTTCAACAACAGGCTTTGCATCATCTTCCATATTAATGGCATGTTGGCAAATAGAAGGAGAAATCCCCTTCAAGTCATCAAGAGTGTAGCCAATAGCACATCGGTGCTTCTTCAGTATTTCCAATAACCTTTCTTCTTCAAACTCTGAAAGCTTAGAACTAATAATAACAGGATATATTTTCTTATCATCAATATGAGCATATTAAAGATTATCAGGCAATGGTTTTAAATCAAAGACAGGATCTTCCTTTGGTGGTGGTGTTGTACCCGGATCTTCTCTTGGTAAATCATGCTTAAGAATAGGTTGACGAAGGAAAATTTCATCAAGCTCATTTCTTTCTTCCCTAAAAACTTCACTCTCACTATTCTCCAAATCTTTGCTGCAAAGGATTATTAGGAGCAAGAGCAATAGATGCACACTGTTCAACTCTAAAATCATTATTAGGCGAATCAGCTTTATAAGGAGTTTTGGCAAATTTAGATAAGTTAAACTCATAAGATTCACCAGCAAATTTAGTCAAAATTTTCTCTTTCTTACAATCTATAACAGCTCCACAAGTATTTAGAAAAGGTCTACCAAAAATGATAGGACAATACTTACTAGCAGCAGAACCAAGTACCAAAAAGTCGAGCGGGATATTTAATCTTACCGCATAGAACTTCCACATCTCGAATAATACCAATTGGAGAGATAGTTTCTCTATTAGCCAGCCGAATAACCACATCAATATCTTCAAGTTCACAAGAACCAATTTCGTGCATAATCTCCGTGTAAAGCTCATAAGGAATAGCACTAATACTTGCACCAATATCACATAAACCATAATAACAATGATCACCAATTCTAACAGATAGCATAGGAACACTAGCTTTCCTAGATTTATTAGGATGTGAAACAATATTAGAAGCATCTTCACAGAAAATAATATGACCATCTTCCACATTTTCAGTCACAAGATCTTTAACAATTGCAATAGCGGGTTCAACTTTTATTTGCTCTTCAGGTTCTATAGGTTTCTTTTCACTTTTATGAACCGCACTATTTATAACAGAGTACTCCTTAATTTTAGCAGGGAAAGGAGTTTTTTCAATATAAGCTTCAGGAATAACATGATCAACCGTTTCAACTACAACACATTTATTTATAGATGAATCAATTTTATCTTTATACGGTTCATGATACTTATCAAAATTCTTCTTAGGCAATTCATAATGAGAGGCAAAAGCTTTATAAAGATTTGCAGCAACTTGAGAATCAAGACCATAAGTAGCACTCATATTACGAAATTTATCGGTATCCATAAAAGCTTCAATGCATTTATAATCATAATTTATACCTGATTCTCTATCCTTGTCGTTCTCCCATCCTTCAGTATTCTCCTGGATCCGATTAAGAAGGTCCCTTTTAAACTCTTCTTTGTTGCGTGTAAAAGATCCAGAACAAGAAGTATCTAGCAAGGTCTTGTCTTGAAAAGAAAGTCTTGCATAGAAATTATCAATAATAACATTACCAGGAAGCTCATGAATGGGGCATTTGAGCATTAAAGACTTCAATCTCCCCCACGCTTGGGCAATACTCTCTCCATCATGAGGCCAAAAGTTATATATGCGGTTCCGATCTTTGTGAATTTCACTTGGAGGATATAACTTAGAATAAAACCGGGGCACAATATCATTCCATTCAAGAGAATCCCCATAATCCAGTAATTTATACCAATGCGCCGCTTTACCAGACAGCGATATAGAGAATAGTTTCTTCCTCACTTCATCCATAGCAATACCAATAGCGCTTCACTCCCCGGCAACGGCGCCAGAAAATAGTCTTGATGACCCACAAGTATAGGGGTGTATCGTAGTATTTTCGATAAGTAAGAATGTCGATCCCAACGAGGAGCAGAAGGTGTTGACAAGCAGTTTCGATGAAGGATTCAATGTAAATGCTCACAGACAAGTATTCAGAGAGTTTTGATGTAGCAGTTGAATAAAGTACGAGTAAGTAAAGTGCGAGAGTAACAATTGCAGCGAGTGGCCCAATCCTTTTTAGCACAAAGGACAAGCCGGTTTGTTTACTTATAATGACCAAACGTTCTTGAGGACACACGGGATTTTAGTCTAGTGCTTTCGCTACATATGGCTAATTAATCTTCATTGTTTTGATAAGTGTTGTGTGGGTGAACCTATGCTAATGCACCACCCTTCCTAGGACTAATACATACTTGTGATTATACCCCTTGCAAGCATCCGCAACTACAAGAAAGTAATTAGGATAAATCTAACCACAGCCTTAAACTCTGAGATCCTGCTATCCCTCCTGCATCGATATACCAACGGGGGTTCAGGTTTCTGTCACTCCGGCAACCCCGCAATTGGCAAACGAATACAAGATGCACTCCCCTAGGCCCATAAAGGTGAAGTGTCATGTAGACGACGTTCACATGACACCACTAGAAGAATAACACCACAACTTAAATATCATAACATTGAATATTACTCAACCATACTTCACTACTAACATTTAGACTTCACCCATGTCCTCAAGAACTAAACGAACTACTCATGAGACATCATATGGAACATGATCAGAGGTGATATGATGATGAATAACAATCTGAACATAAACCTTGGTTCAATGGTTTCACTCAATAGCATCAATAACAAGTAGAAATTAACACCGGGAGAGTTTCCCCTATCAAACAATCAAGATCCAACCCAAATTGTTACAGTAGTGATGATGTGCAGCGGTGGAGACGGCGGTGATGATGATGTAGATGATGACGATGGTGATGGAGATGATGTCCAGCTCGATGACGGTGACGATGGCGTCGATTTCCCCCTCCGGGGGGGGGGAATTTCCCCGGCGGATCTCAGCCTGCCGGAGAGCTCTTTTCTCTCTGGTGTGTTCTCCGCCCCGCAGAGGCGGCTGTGACTCTTCGCGACTGTCCCCTGGAGCTTAGGATTTCGGGACGAAGAAATACGCGAAGGAGAGGAGGCCAGAGGAGGCTGTGGGCCCCCTCCTCACAGGGCGGCGCGGCCAGGGCAGGGCCCGCGCCGGCCTATGAGGTGGGCCCATGGCGGCCCTCCTCGGCTCCCCTTTCTGGCTCCCTTCGTCTTCTAGAAAAATAGAATTTTTCATATAAATTCCGTCAATTGTTGATCTTCCGAAATATTGCATTCTGACGGCGCTTTTTCCAGCAGAATCCTGACTCCGGTGCGCGATCCTCCAATAATCATGAAACATGCAAAATAGATGAAATAGCATAAGTATCATCTCCAAATATGAAATATATCAATGAATAACAGCAAATTATGATATAAAATAGTGATGCAAATTGGACGTATCAATACTCCCCAACAAAATGTGGTCACCGAAAGGAAGAATCGAACCTTGATCGAAGCCGCTCGAACCATGATGATGGAATACAAGTCTAACTACAATTTTTGGGCGGAAGCTATCTCTACCGCATGCCATGCTACTAATCGCCTGTACTTTCGCAAAGGTCTTGAGAAGACACCATATGAGATCCTCACCGGCAACAAGCCAAATGTGTCATACTTCAAGGTCTTCGGATGCAAATGCTACATACTTGTTAAAGATACACGCCTATCCAAGTTTGATTCAAGAGCTCAAGAAGGAATTTTCATTGGCTATGCTACGGATTCTCACGCCTATAGAGTCTTCAACAAGTCAAGCGGACGTGTTGTAGAATCTTGTGATGTGACATTCGATGAAGATGATAGATCTTTGGAGGAGCAAAGTGCTTCTTGTGAGAAAGGAGATGCAATTCCCCCGGATACCATAGGAAGGATGGGTGTTGGCATTCGCCGACCTCAAGAGCTACCTTCTATGAGTACCGGGGAAGGACCAAGTTCCACCCAAGTGGACCCATCTACACCACAAGGCCAAGCTTCTTCCGTTGATCTTACAAATGCAAGTCAACCTCTACAACAACCTCAAGTTCAACCTCAACCTCAAGATCAACCTAGACATCTACAACAACAATCAAGTCCAAGTTCACCTCAACAAGCTCAAGAACAACATTCACCGCAAGCTCATCTACCTCAACAACCAACATCAAGTGACCAAGGTCAAGCTTCAAGTTCTTCTCCGAGTGGCTCGGGGATAATCTTTATGGACAATACTATTCCCAATACCCCCGAGCCGTCCGGATCTCATGACAATGATGCCCCTTTCAACGACAATGGAGGTCAAGGCGAGGACCTAAACCGTGATGAAGGCCAAGAGGACTCACAAGAATCATCTCCTTTAGCCGACACTCGCCGTGAAGACCCTACTACAAGACACTTGCGTCTCAAGTCTCATTCCTTGCAAAATATCATTGGTGATCTAAAGAGAAAAGTTACCACCCGGAGGCAACTAGCAAACTTTTGTGAGCACCACACCTTTGTCTCTAGGGCGGAACCACTTAAAGTTGATGATGCTCTCAAAGATCCCGATTGGTTGAATGCAATGCAAGAGGAACTCAACAACTTCAAGAGGAATGATGTATGGACTCTCATGAAGCGACCCGATCATTGCCGCAATGTTATCGGCACCAAGTGGATCTTCAAGAACAAGCAAGATGAAAGTGGCACGGTCATCCGCAACAAAGCAAGATTGGTGGCACAAGCCTATTCTCAAGTCGAAGGCGTGGACTTTGGTGAAACCTTTGCACCCGTTGCAAGGCTTGAGTCCATCCGTATCCTTTTGGCCTTTGCCTCACATCATGGCTTTAAGTTGCAACAAATGGATGTTAAGAGTGCTTTTCTTAATGGTCCTTTACATGAGGAGGTATATGTGAAGCAACCCCCGAGGTTCGAGGACCCCCATTTCCCGGACCATGTCTTCAAGCTCAAAAAGGCCCTATATGGTCTCAAACAAGCTCCTAGAGCTTGGTATGAGCATCTCAAGGAGTTGCTTGAAGACCGTGGTTTTGAAGTGGGGAAAATTGATCCCACTCTTTTTACTAAGAAGGTCAATGGGGAGCTTTTCGTATGCCAACTCTATGTATATGACATCATATTTGGCTCTACTAACACAAAATTCAATGATGAGTTTGCTATGTTGATGACAAATAGGTTTGAGATGTCAATGATGGGTGAACTCAAGTACTTTCTTGGGTTCGAGATCAAGCAAATGCAACAAGGCACCTTCATCAATCAAGCAAAGTACCTCCAAGACATGCTCAAGCGCTTTGATATGAAGGGTGCCAAGGGGATTGGAACTCCGATGCAACTCAAGTGTCAACTCTCTCTTGACGAGGCCGGCAAGGCGGTGGATACCAAGCTCTACCGTTCGATGATAGGTTCGCTTCTTTACCTTTGTGCCTCTCGCCCGGATATAATGCTAAGCGTTGGTATGTGTGCACGGTTTCAAGCAAATCCGAAGGAAAGCCACCTTGTGGCGGTCAAAAGGATCTTTCGATATTTAGTTGATACCCCACACTTCGGACTATGGTACCCAAGGGACACGGACTTTGCTTTGATGTGTTTCACCGACTCCGATTGGGCGGGCGACAAGAATGATAGGAAGTCTACATCCGGAGAGTGTCACTTTCTTGGAAGATCTTTGGTGTGTTGGTCCTCGAAGAAGCAAAATTGTGTCTCCGTCTCCACCGCGGAAGTCGAGTATATTGCCGCGGCAAGTAGTTGTGCTCAAATCTTATGGATGAGGCAAACCTTGCGGGATTATGGACTCGAGTATAGCAAGGTGCCTCTTTTGTGTGACAACGAGAGCGCAATCAAGATCGCCTACAATCCGGTTCTCCATGGCAAGATGAAGCACATTGAGATACAGAACCACTTCATCCGAGATCACATTGCTCGCGGAGACATTGTACTATCTTATATTGGCACCAAGGAGCAATTGGCGGACATCTTCACGAAGCCCTTGGATGAGAAGCGTTTCATTGAGTTGAGGCATGAGCTAAATATCATTGATCCATCGAACTTTGCTTGACCGTCGTGCACACATACCACTCCTAACCGTTATATCTAGATGAAAGGCACGCATGAATGATGACCCACAAGTATAGGGGATCGCAGCAGTCTTCGCGGGTAGTATAACCCAATTTATTGATTCGACACAAGGGGAGACAAAGGATACTTGGAGGCCTTAACAGCGGAGTTGTCAATTCAGCTACACCTGGAAACAGACTTGCTCGCAAGAGTTTATCAGTAGTAACAGTTTTATAGCAATAGCGATAGTGAAATAACGACGACAGAGTAACAGAGACAGCAGTAGTGATTATAGTAAACAGCAGGATTAAAATACTATAGGCACGGGGACGGATAACGGGCGTTGCATGGATGAGAGAAACTCATGTAACAATCATAGCAGGGCATTTGCAGATAATAATAAAACGGTTTCCAAGTACAAAGCAATCAATAGGCATGTGTTCCAATTATAATCGTACATGCTCGCAATGAGAAACTTGCACAACATCTTTTGTCCTACCAGCCGGTGGCAGCCGGGCCTCAAGGGAATCTACTGGATATTAAGGTACTCCTTTTAATAGAGTACCAGAGCAAAGCATTAACACTCCGTGAACACATGTGATCCTCACATCACTACCATCCCCTCCGGTTGTCCCGATTCTTGTCACTTCGGGGCCATTGGTTCCGGAGAGCGACATGTGTATACAACTTGCAGGTAAGACCATAAACAATGAATATCATGATGAAATAATAACATGTTCAGATCTGAGATCATGGCACTCGGGCCCTAGTGACAAGCATTAAACATAGCAAGTCGCAACAATATCATCAAAGTACCAAATACGGACACTAGGCACTATGCCCTAACAATCTTATGCTATTACATGACCAATCTCATCCAATCCCTACCATCCCCTTCGGCCTACAGCGGGGGAATTACTCACTCATGGATGGGGGAAACATTGCTGGTTGATGGAGAGGCGTCGGTGATGATGATGGCGATGATCTCCTCCAATTCCCTGTCCCGGCGGAGTGCTAGAACAGAGACTTCTGGCTCCCGAGACGGAGTTTCGCGATGTGGCGGCGTTCTGGAGGCTTTTTGGCGACTTCGACTTCTCCTCGTGCGTTTTTAGGTCGAAGGCAATATATAGTCCGAAGGAGGGCATCGGAGGCCGGCTGAGGGGGCCACACTACAGGGCCGCGCGGGCCCCCCCTGGGCCGCACCGCCTTATGGTGTGGGGCCCTCAGGCCTCCACCTGACTTGTCCTTCTGGCTCCGTCAGTATTCTGTGAAAATAGGGCCTTCTGCATAAATTCCGAGGATTTTCCTGAAAGTTGGATTTCTGCACAAAAACAAGACACCAGAGCAGTTCTGCTAAAAACAGCGTTAGTCCGTGTTAGTTGCATCCAAAATACACAAATTAGAGGCAAAACAATAGCAAAAGTGTTCGGGAAAGTAGATACGTTTTGGACGTATCAATGAACATAGGGGGAGTGTGGTTTAAATCCATTGAGCTATCCCTCCCCCCATAATGCATAAAGAAATACAAAACATTTGCTATTTGTCAACTAAGTGACTTATGAGCTTCATGTTGAGTTGTAGTCCGTGAGTCCTAGATACATCTAGGCAACCTCACACTACTATACTCTTACACGGTGGCTTCGGCCACCAACACCCCCTCTTTGAGGGGTTTTTTGGTTCTTTGTGACCTTGTTGTGTCTTTCTTCTTTGCTTTATTTTTCTTGTTTTTGGAGAACCTCTTTCAAGCTTGTTTTCTCGTGATTTTTCAAGCTTGGTTGTATGTTCTTTTTCTCCATCCTTCTAGTTTCGTTACCCTCCTTTTTGGTGTTCCGATGCCAAAGGGGGAGAAGTTCCTAGGTGGATGAGGACCTTTGTTGTTTGTAGCCATTTGGTTCTAGTTGTTTATATTGTCTTATGGCTACATCAACAACCCTATGGAGGCATCTTATTGTGAGTTTGGGTATTCTCAAGGCTATGGTATGATAACTTCACCCAAATCTCCGTGCATGATCTTATGTTGCCTCCATATTGTGCATATGCTACTTGAACATGTCATTTATCTATGTTGCATATGTGCTTGGTTTGTAAAAACTAGGGGGAGTGATGTCTATATAACATGTGTATTTGTATTCAAATACATATTCATGATATGCACATCTGTAGGGGGAGCTCCGTCAAGTTTTTGCAAATCTAAGTATCTCATCATAATATCATATGTTATTGTCAACTCTTGTGTTGTCATCAAACACCAAAAGGGGGAGATTGTAAGAGCAAAATTCACACCCCAAGTTTTGTGTGTTTGATGACAACACTTGAGTAATCTCACCGTGTGCCTTGAGTATCATTGTTAGATTTGCAAGAGCACGGTGACCTCGCCGGACACATCAAGATCGGAAGACTGAAGCATAGTTGATAGGTTTTCTTGTTTTGTGTGTGTTTAGCGAGGTGACATGGTTGGAGAGAAAAAGGGAAGAAAACCAGTTTTAGCCAGGCCGGTACTACCGGTACCAGTAGCAGCAGTACCGCTACCCCTATAGGTACCGCCCCACGGTACCGCTCTGAGTTCTGCGCCGAAACTGACCCACAGTACGAGTTGCGGTACCTCTGCAGTACCTGTAGCGGTAGTACCGCTCACGCGCGGTAGTATCGCTCACGGTTCCGCCCAGGTACCGTAAACGAGTTACGGCTGTACCGCCCTGGTACCGCCCTGGTACCGCTTCGAATCCAGTAAGGTTTGGACCCTGTTGCGGTACCTCGAGCGGTAGTACCGCTCTGCGTCCTTTGATCAGATCTGGGGGGATTTCGAACTCACAGCGGTAGTACTGCTTCCCTGAAGCGGTAGTACCGCTTAGGCAAAAACTGGACATAACGGTTGGATTTGGAGGATCCTATTTAAGGGCCCCTTCTTCCCCAACACGATTTTATCTCTTCCCCCTCTCTCTCCTCCATTGTTGCTGAGCTTAATCCTTGAGGATCTCCTTCACCATCCAACCAATCTTGCCCAAACTTTGAGGATTGGTGGAGGAGGCCCCGATCTATAGTTCTACCAAGAGAGATTTCACCAATACTAGCTATTCCTTAGTGGATCTTGGTGGTAGGGTTCCTTTAGTGGAGCATTGGAGAAGAGTTCCTTGGTGGAGCATTGGAAGGGTTCCTTTGGTGGAGCATTGGAAGGGTTCCTTTGGTGGAGCATTGGAGAAGGGTTCCTATGGTGGAGCATTGGAGATGTGCAGCTATGGAGTCTAGCTTGGTGATGTACTAGCTCCATAGGGTGTTGGGAGCATCCTTGTGTGTGGAGCTCGCCCCAACCTTGTGAAGGAATCACCGCCTCGACCGGTGCCTTAGTGGAAGAGGGAGACCACCTTCGTGGAGCTCTCTCGAGGAAGAAGGTGAGGCCTTCCTTTGTGGTGTGGCCGCCTAGTCTCTTGTGTGAGACTAGCACCTCCTCAACGCAGACGTACTTCCTATTGTGGAAGGAACTGCGGGAAACAAACCTCGACTTGCCTCGCGCCCCCGGTTGTCTCACTCCTTACTCTCGTTATCTTGTTGATTCCTTTACTTGTTGCACTTGCCCGATAATCATTGTAGGATCACCCCTATTGCTAAAGTTCTCACCTTTACCTTCCGTTGCATAAAAATTGAAAAAGACTAAAACTTGCCGTAGCGCCATTCACCCCCCCTCTTGTTCGCTACTATCCATTCACCTATGATGAGGAGGGAGTAGTTCTCCCTCGAGGCTAAGGGCTGTACCGGTAGCTATGTGGTTAATCTCTCTCCCATGTACTTCAATACAATGACCTCATGAGCTGCCTTACATGATTGTGATTCATATGATGAGCTTTGTATCACTATTAATCTATGTGCTACTCTAGTGATGTTATTAAAGTACTCTATTCCTCCTCCATGATGTAATGTTGACAGTGTGTGCGTCATGTAGTACTTGGCATAGGTTATGATTGTAATCTCTTGTAGATTATGGAGTTAACTAATACTATGATAGTATTGATGCGATCTATTCCCCCTTTCATAGCATGACGGTGACGAGTGTGCATGCTATGTTAGTACTCGGTATAATTGCAATGGTCTATTATGCACTCTAAGGTTACTTAAATATGAACACCGGATGTTGTGGAGCTTGTTAACTCCGGCTTGAGGGAGCTCTTGTAGCCCTACACAATGAATGGTGTTTGTTATCCAACAAGAGAGTGTAGAGTGTAGCATTTATTTATTAGTTATGTGATCAATGTTGAGAGTGTCCACTAGTGAAAGTATGATCCCCAGGCCTTGTTTCTAAGCATCGAATCTCCGTTTATTTACTGTTCTACTGCATGTTTACTCGCTGCCATATTTATTTCAGATTGTTATTACCACTCATATTCATCCATATCACTTGCATTTTACTATCTCTTCGCCGAACTAGTGTACCTATACATCTGACAAGTGTATTAGGTGTGTTGGGGACACAAGAGACTTCTTGTATCGTAATTGCAGGGTTGCTTGAGAGGGATATCTTTGACCTCTACCTCCCTGAGTTCGATAAACCTTGGGTGATTCACTTAAGGGAAACTTGCTGCTGTTCTACAAACCTCTGCTCTTGGAGGCCCAACACTGTCTACAGGAATAGAAGCGTGCGTAGACATCAAGACACGTGAAGTCGACGCACATGCAAAGGACCTCCGTGTTTTTCTTCGGGACCAGCACTGGGTTTGCTACCCATGTGGCTTATGTGCGTAACTCTTTGATAAATCCTGCTTCTCTGAGCCGATTAATTTCTGATAGCATAGCTTTGCGGTTTGGTTCCGAAAAACGCTGCAAAGGTTGTTTGATTGGTCTAGCCATTGGATCCAAGTTTAGGGGGTGCTCGGCAAGTTCCCTGGGTACTACTGGCATATCAGCTGGACACCATGCGAAGATTTTCCAGTGCTCACGGAGGAACTCGACGAGCGCGCTTTCCTATGCGAGGTCCATGTTTGTTGCGATAGCTGTCATTTTCTTGGGATCTATTGGGTGAATATGTACTTCCTTGGAGTTTTTAGGGGTGTCAAAGGTTGGATCCTTGAGCGGCCTTCCTCCGTCTGGCAACACGTCATAATCAGTTGTTAGCCTTGACGCCATGTACTCTGCTTGCATCCCGAAAGTTTCTGACAGTCGATGAAAATCCTTGTCACACTTATCAACTAGCGCAAAACTGCCTTTCACTATGATTGGGCCTTTGGGTCCAGGGAGTCTCCACAACAAGTATGTGTAATGTGGTACTGCCATAAACCTGGCATAGGCGGGTCGCCCCAACAAAGCATGATACTGTGACGGGAAATCCACGACTTCAAACTCCAACCTCTCTCTTCTGTAATTTTCTCGGGTTCCAAACTGAACGTCGAGATTGATCTTTCCCAATGGGTAGCTCGGCTTTTCTGGTGTGATACCATGGAAACACGTATCAGTTGGTAACAAGTTTGCCAAGGATATGTTCATCTTCCTCAGTGTATCTGCATACATGAGGTTGAAACTACTCCCGCCACCAATGAACACTCGTGAAACATCGAATCCCGCGATCACCGCTGGTAAGATCAAAGCAGACTGTCCTGGTCGTGGAACTTGTTGCGGGTGATCAGCTATGGTGAAGCCGATGTCTTGTCCTGGCCAGTTTAGGTACTCGATTGTTGGTGGAAGCATCTTCTCTGCCATAAAAACTTGTCGCGAGATTACTTTCGGAGCTTTGTTGGATGGCCTGCCTTTTTGAATCATCAAGACCGCACCACTTGTGTCGATATAGGGACCTGGTTGTGGAGCTACCGTCAACTGCAACTGGTGCCGATTTTCGTCCGTGATTGCGGGTGGAGGTGGAAGGTGAATCTCACTCCTTGGACCACAGGGGTTTACGTTTCTTGCACAACGTCGTTGGTATGCGCTGCATATCGATGTAGTGCTAGAAAAGTTCGGCAGTCCTTTTGCAGATGCCCTGACTGCCTCTTTCCATTGTTGTCGAGGAAAAAGTGCATTTGGCATGATCCGTTTAAGAGATCCTCGGGTGATACATACGGCCTCTGAAACCTTGGTACATTATTTTGCCTGTTGGGACGGGAGCCATCCTTGTAATCGCTTCGGTGCTCGACACTCTTTTGATAATCATCTCGATTATTTCCCCCGTTGTTTCCTCGGAAGTCAGCCGATATTTGGCCGGGAGCATCATAGTCTGAGAACTGTCGAGAGAATTGTTGCCTATTTTGAAAGTTTCGGTTGCGCTCACATCTTCTCCATCTGCCCAGCGGTTCGCTATTTCCATGAGTGCTGCTATTGTTTTCGGGTTGGTTCTTCCCAAATCCTCGACGAAGTCCCTCCTTCAGATTCCAGCAACAAATGCATCTATTGCTCTTTCGTCAGATATGTTTTTTGCCGAGTTTTTGATGATGTTCCACCTCTGTATATACATCCTCATTGATTCATCATGCTTTTGTCTACAGGCCCTTAGCTGCTCCAGTGATGCGGGTTTTTTGCACGTGGACAAGAAATTCTTCACGAATATGTCCTCGAAATTTTCCCAACTGTCGATGGAACCAGGAGGCAGCTTTTTTATCCATGACCGTGCTGCTCCACTCAAGTGCATCTGGATGCTTTGCATGGTCGTTGCTCTGGTTCAGCCCATCAGTTTCACCCTCTCCAGGTAGTCGATTAACCAATCCTCAGGATCTTGCAGGCCATCGAACTTTTTGTAATTATTGGGTAGCTTAAACCCGGATGGGACCCGAGTTTTACGAACTCGCTGCGTGAAGCACGGGAGCCCACACATATCCTCCTCGTCAACCTCTGGTGTGTGCCGACGTTCTCTTCTTTCATGCCGCGCTCTATCAACCCTTGCCTGCGTTGCTGTATCTCTTGCCCCACTCGTTCTCGGAGGGTCCTGCACTACTGTTGTAGGTCGTGGACTATTTTGCCTTGCAGAGCATTCGGGAGGCATGCTTGTGCCCGCGAACGCTGTTCCCATGACTCCGCAGCCTGCCATGGCCATGTTATACAATGCTTCTCTCGGATCTCCGGGAGGTGGTCTGGACGCCAGGATGAAAGCCTGTGTCGTCATATACCCAGCTTCTGGTGTCTTTGAAATAATATTCCCCCTTGTATCTATCAACATAAATGACATGTCGAGGTTTTGGACTAGGTTCTCCCCCTTGGCCTCAGGTATATGCTGCAACCGAGACCTTGCCCTATTGTGAGCTTCTCTGTGACTATCTCCTCCCGAAGTGCCTGATTGTCGACTCAACACAGCTCTTCTCCTGCTTGACTCGGAAGCCGCGGCTTGCCTCCTATCCAGCGCAACTTTCTGTTTTTCGAGTTCTCGTCTAGCACGGGCGAGTCTATATTGGTATGCTTGTAACTCTTCAGCTATGGCGGCCGTAGTCATCGGCTCCGTGCCGTCGATAGCTTTTGCAACTCGGTCCCAAACTGCTTGCGGAAATTGTACCATCTGTCGTGTTGCAGGTCCAACATATTTGGTTCCCAAACCTCGCGTAAGAACATCGGGATCGATGTACGGATTTCCCGCATCATCGAAAGCCTCTGATGTCTCCTCTTGTGGGCGACTTGCTTCTACAATTACATAGATTTGATGGTATTTTTAACTTTGACCTTTGTTGGGATTGGTGACACCGTCGTAGAGATCGGCGAAGACTTCCCCAACAAAAGTAGATTTGTCGATGAAGCTGAAGCTGTCGACGCTGTCTGAGTCGCTTCTTATACTGGAGTCCATAGACAACTCGAAGGACATGCTGCCGAAGATCTTGGCGAGTTTTTCGCTTGCCATAGTTTGACGAAGCGTGGCGGCGAAATCTCCTCGTCGCCTATCTCGAACGATGACGATGACTCCGAAAGATCGGAACCGACTGCCGACGATCCGAACGAAACCGGAACCTCGAGACGATGCGATCCTTCTTTTCCAACGCGGAAGTGGAACCTTCCGAACGTCATCTCCATAGGCTCCTCCAGATACGCATATGATCCAAACGGGAGGGTGGGTGAGGAATAAAATCGACTAGACCAGTTTCGATCTGTTTACCTCTGTCCAACGCGCTGCTTGCCACTGAAGACGTCGACGATGTTGAGCGTGACATCGAGATCAACTTCTTGTCGCCTCTAATCCCCACGGTCGATGCCAATTGACAAGGTATCGACTTGTCAATGCCTACAGATTGTAGACTAGGGTTTTAGCAGGAAGTAGAGGGCAAGTAGATCTCGAGGGTTCAGCCGGAAAAGTACTCGACTGCTAGAAAACTAGGGCTGTGTTGACAATGAAATCGATCCCCCATTTCTCCCTCGACTCCCCCTTATATAGGAGGTGGAGCCGAGGGTTTCGTGATGTACAAGTTACAAAGTTCGGGAGACTCTTTGAGTTCGTCCCGTAATAGTTACAAGTTGAGTATTCCTAATACAACTCTATCTTTCCAAACTATCTCTTAATTGGGCTTCCGAGCTTCATAAACTTCGGGTCGTGGACCTTCAGTAAACCCCGAGTACCATCTTCGGTAGGCCCATTGGGGATGCCTATGTGAAACGCCGCAAGAGGGCCGCCACGGAGCCACCCAACTGATAAAAGCTAGAGTGGAATCCTCACGCGTACAGGACGCCCGCGTCGAGTGAAATCCACGGCCCCGGCGGAGAGTCGCCGACGAGACCGCCGGCCCCGTCCGTAGCTAGACTAGTAGTAGACTCACCGCCGGCCCCATCCGTAGCTAGACTAGTAGTAGTAGATTTAAGAAAAAAATGTAATGGCTAACTTTAATGAAGAAAAAACTATCTCTCTATGACACGCGGGCCAGAGGCGGACAAGGGGCGGACGCGGGCGGCCAGCAATCGGCATCCGCGGTCACGCAAACTCATCCCAGATTTGGGTCGTATTTGGGTCGTCCCGGACGTCGGCCATCTGTTTTTGGGATGGGTCCACGCGCTGGGCCGCGTTTTTGTCCGGTTGGACCGTTCCCGCCACGTTGGAGATGCCCTTAGAGCGGTGTTGTCCGCTCCCATCAAACATGGAACATAGGTGAGTCGTTGGATGATCTGATTGTATGGCTAAGATTAGTAGAGATAATAATAATATACGTATTTGGTATTTTAACAGTCAAAATACCAATAAAGTTCTGCTACGCTGAAACACCTCAGTTTAATTTAACTCCATCACATTTCTGTCTAAGAGCATCTCCAGTCACTGGGGCTCCCCGGGCCGAAATTCGGCGCTATTTAGCGCCGGATTGGATGAAAGTTTGGTCCGGGCAGCGCCGAAGTTCCAGCCGTCTCCCCGGTAGACACCCAGGGTTCGGCGATTTTTTAAGGAAAACGTCCCTAGATGCCAAATTTTGTGCATAATTCGGTGAATTTGACCAGTTTTGCCAACATTTGGCTTATAACAAATAAGCGTTTACAGTTCAATAAAACAAGACAAGTTTTCAAACAAATCAATTGGAAACTAGTTGGTTTTTCCTCGAAGCGTCCATATGTGCTCCACCAGATCATCCTGCAGCTGTTGATGCATTGTGGAGTCTCGAATCTCCTGACGCATAGCGATGAACGCATCCCACGATGCCAGCACCTGGTGGTTAGGCTGTCCAAGAGGACCCTCTCTGTCATATGGTGCAGCTAGCTCACTCGGAGGAACCGGATGCTTCCGGCTCATCCGGAAACGGCGCCTAAAAACAGCCTCACCGTGCAATGGATTATCGACGAAGTAGTCGGCGTAGAGCATGCAGTAGTCCTTCATTCACTGTCTCGGGTTGTACTTCCGGCGACCTGGTGCCGACCCACCACGGCGACCAATGACCGACTCGGCGTACAAGCCGGACAGGCAAGCTAGGATCAGCAGGTGCTCCTCGTCTTGGGAGACGGCTGCCGTTTCTTCTTCAAGAAGCTCGGCGAACATCTGCTTCTCCTCCTCGTCGGAGTCCATGCCCGGACAGGCAATTGGACGAACACCTGTCGGGTGTATCGACGAGGAGCGTCGCGAGGGAGCTGCCCGACGGCGGAAAATAGGCAGAGGAGGAATGACAGGTGGCGGAATATAGGCTGCTGGGTGGAGGAACAGCGGAGTTGACGCAATAGGCCGGCGGATTGGCGAGGGGTGGTGCCGGCGGCGACAGAGCAACGAGAGGGGAGGAGGGATTTGCGTCGACAAAGTGGTGGGGTTCCTCTGCTCTCTCGCCGACAGAGCGGGCCCGTCCCAGCTTTTCTCTCTTCCGTAGTCCCACTAGTAGAAAAATGGGCATCCGTTTTAGCCTTTAGTACCGGTTCACTTACGAACCGGTGCTAAAGGGGGCATTAGTACCGGTTCCTCTGCCCAGGCGGGCGAGGAACATCTATACCGGTTTGTTGCGGGCATTTTATACCGGTTCGTAACACGAACCGGTACGAAAGGTTATCAGCACAGTATTCAGGCGGAGGTGGGGCCAGGGCTGGACCTTTAGTACCGGTTCATCTTAGGAACCGGTACTAAAGGGTCTCTGCCCTATTTCTTCCGCGTGCCGCCGCGCCCGACCCCTGGATGCATCTCTCATTTTTGTCATTCTCCTTCTCTCCTCTCACATTTCCAAATATTTTGCACCTCTCACACTCCAATAATCTTCATTTTTCTCCACCATTTTAACAAGATTAACGGCACCCATCTATCTAAGGGTTAGCAATATCATCCTTCCTTCCGGTGTTCCTAATTTAGCTCATTTCTTTGATAGTTTTAACTCATACTATTTTTCTAGTGCTAGCAAGGTGTTCGATGAAATGCCTAAGTTAGGGATTTTATTTTTGTATATGCAATTTGAGCTGAAATTATGGTATATTTTGTAGGTTTTAATTAGTATCATCCCCATCCTCACCTCCGTCGATCGCCAGCGTCGTCCCCTAGCCGGCACCGTACAACCTCGGTGAGCCTCTTCTTTTTTATAAAAAAACTTAGTTTTATGTGATGAACTTGAATATTAATTAAGTTTTTCACTCATATATCCACGATGTTGTGTAATTAATGATTTTTGATATACATATAAAATGCAGATGAGTCGACAATGGATGTACGGTGACCGGTGCCATCCCGACTTCATTAAATGGCATGCATTATTTTCTGGAACGTTGCTTGAGGCAAACGAGCAGTCGAATGGTTTCATCTATTGTCCATGTAGTTCCTGTAAGAATACAATGGATTACTCTACCTCAAAGACCATTCACGTCCACCTGCTGCAGAATGGTTTCATGCCCAGCTATAATTGTTGGACCAAGCACGGAGAAAGAGGGGTTATATTGGAAGACAACGAAGAAGAAGAGGATAGTGACAACTATCCTATGTTCACTGAAGACGGTGATAGTAGAATGGGGGGAGACGAAGCTGAAGAAGAGCCCATTTTTGATGAGCCGATTTTTGATGACCCCGATGACGATTTGGGTCGGGCCATTCTTGATGCGAAGATAAGCTGCGGAAGTGAAAAGGAGAGGTTAAAGTTGGAGAAAATGTTAAAGGATCACAAGACACTGTTGTACCCAAATTTCAAAGATGGCCAGAAAAAGCTGGGTACCACGCTGGAATTGCTGCAGTGGAAGGCATAGAATGGTACTTCTGACAAGGGGTTTGAAAAATTGCTGAAAATAATAAAGAAGATGCTTTCAGGGGAGAACGTATTGCCCTCTAGTACGTACGAAGCAAAGAAGGTTGTCCGCCCTCTAGGATTACAGGTGCAGAAGATACATGCATGCATCAATGACTGCATCCTCTACCGCGGGGAGTACGAGAATTTGAATGCATGCCCGGTATGTAGTGCATTGAGGTATAAGATCAGGCGAGATGACCCTGGCGATGTTGAGGGCGAGTCCAACCCCAGGAAGAGGGTTCCTGCGAAGGTGATGTGGTATGCTCCTATAATACCACAGTTGAAACGTTTGTTCCAAAACAAAGAGCATGCCAAGTTGTTGCGATGGCACAAAGAGGACCGTAAGAAAGATGTGATGCCGAGACACCCCGCTGACGGGTCGCAGTGGAGAAAAATCGACAGAGAGTTCAAGTCATTTTCAGATGACGCAAGGAACTTAAGATTTGGTCTAAGTACATATGGCTTTAATCCTTTCGGTGAGCAGAGCTCCAGTCATAGCACCTGGCCAGTGACTCTATGTATCTATAACCTTCCTCCTTGGTTGTGCATGAAGCGGAAGTTCATTATGATATCAGTGCTCATCCAGGGCCCGAGGCAACCCGGCAACGACATTGATGTGTACCTGAGGCCATTGGTTGAAGAACTTTTACAATTGTGGCGTGACGAAGGTGTACTTGTGTGGGATGAGCACGAACAAAAGGAATTTAACCTACGGGCATTATTGTTTGTAACCATCAATGATTGGCCTGCTCTTAGTAACACTTCAGGGCAGTCAAACAAGGGATACAATGCATGCACGCACTGTTTAGGTGAGACTGACACTATATATTTGGGAAACAAGATTGTGTACCTGGGGCATCGTTGATTTCTTCCAAAACAACATCACGTAAGAAAGAGAGGAAAGCATTTCGGAGGTGAGGCAGATAACCGAACGAAGCCTACCCGCCCTACTGGGGAAGTTATATATGATATGGTCAAGGATTTAAAAGTGATCTTTGGAAAGGGTCCCGGCGGAAAATATGTTCCGCATGATGTTGACGGACACGTACCCATGTGGAAGAAGAAGTCGATATTTTGGGAGCTACCCTACTGGAAATTCTTAGAGGTTCACTCTGTAATCGACGTGATGCACGTGACGAAAAATCTTTGCGTGAACCTGATAAATTTCTTGGGCGTGTATGGGAAGACAAAAGATACACCGGATGCACGGCAAGACCAGCAAAGTATCCACGAAGGAAACAACCTGAATCCAGAGAAGTATCAAGGTCCTGCTAGCTACGCTCTTACGAAAGAGGAGAAGGAGATCTTTTTTGAAGTCTTGAGTAGCATAAAGGTCCCGTCTGGCTTCTCGTCGAATATAAAGGGAATAATAAACATGTCAGAGAAAAAGTTTCAAAACCTAAAGTCTCATGACTGCCACGTGATTATGATACAATTACTTCCGGTTGCATTGAGGGGGCTTCTGCCGGAAAATGTTCGAGTACCCATTGTGAAGCCATGTGCGTTCCTCAATGTAATTTCTCAGAAGGTGATCAATCCACTTACTCTACAAAATTTACAGAAGGATGTGGTCCAATGTCTAGTCAGCTTCGAGTTAGTGTTCCCACCATCCTTCTTCAATATTATGACACATCTCCTAGTTCACCTGGTCGAAGAGATTGGCGTTCTCGGTCCTGTATTTCTACACAACATGTTCCCCTTTGAGAGATTCATGGGAGTCTTAAATAAGTACGTTCATAACCGTGCTAGTCCAGAAGGCAGCATCTCCAAGGGCTATGGAACAGAGGAAGTCATTGAGTTTTGTGTTGACTTTATTCCTGACCTTAAGCCGATCGGTGTTCCTAAATCGCGCTATCAGGGGAGACTGCGTGGAAAAGGCACGCTAGGAAAGAAAGAAACATGTATGGACGGACATTCTTTCACTCAAGCACATTACACAGTTCTACATAATTCCATCTTGGTGGCTCCGTACAAAGAGGAACACAAGGATATCTTACGCTCTAAATACCCGGAGCAACGTGAAGATTGGATTGATGGAGAACACATGAAGACTTCCGGCGGTTGGTTGCAAACACGTCTCATGAATGTCACCGATGACGAGCAGCTGTACTTGTTGGCCAAGCAACCATCTTCTACTATATCGACTTTTCAAGGGTACAAGATTAATGGGAACACATTTTACACTTTCGCCCAAGACAAAAAGAGCACCAACCAAAACAAGTGGTGTCCGCTTTGATGCGGAAGATGGCAATGGGAACAAGGTCACATATTATGGGTACATGGAGGAGATATGGGAACTTGACTATGGACCTAATTTCAAGGTCCCTTTGTTCCGGTGCAAATGGTTCAACCCGAACGACGGGGTACGAGTAGACTCAGCAGAGACGGAATGACTACAGTGGATTTCAAGAATCTAGGGTACGACACCGAACCATTCGTCCTAGCCAGTGAAGTGGGTCATTTTTATGTGAAGGACATGTCTAGCAAACCGAAAAAAGGAAAGAAAGGCAAGAGGACACATCATACAATGAGCCAAAGTGGCACATAGTTCTTTCAGGAAAAAGAAACATCGTGGGAGTAGAGGACAAGACAGACATGTCAGCAGATTATAATAAGTTTGATGATATTCCACCCTTCAAGGTAAAAAATGACCCAAGCATCATCTTAAACAATGAAGATTGTCCATGGTTGCGTCGCAGTCGAAGAAAGGGAAACAGACGAAGAAAACTCAGAAGACTAGCTAGATAGGGATCATAACTTGTGTATCTCAATATGGAAATCACTTTTCTGTAATGATGTTACTGTATATAAGATATTAACAATGGAGATGGTTGGCTTGTTTTACTAGTTAAGTAGTTTTCACGGGCTTGCAGGCAAATTTTTCCGAGGCGGAACTTCCGAATATGCCATATATAGGGCATGTGCACCAAGGGCATATTCGAGAAGTTATACCACGGGAAATTTCCCAACCCTTTCCCCAACATTGCTAGAGGAGATGGAGTCTTTCACGGGCTTGCAGGGAAATTTTTCCGAGGCGGAACTTCCGAAGATGCCATAGGGCGTGTTTACCAAGGGCATCTTCAACAAGTTCCGCCACGGGAGATTTCCCAACCCTTTCCCCAACATTGTTAGAGGAGATGGAGTCTTTCACGGGCTTGCAGGGAAATTTTTCCGAGGCGGAACTTTCGAAGATGCCAAAGGGCGTGTGCACCAAGGGAATCTTCGACAAGTTCCGCCACGGGAGATTTCCCAACCCTTTCCTCCATCCATGGTGATGAAACTCTCCATCCATGTTGGCTTGTTGAGCTGCTTGCCATGGCGTATCGATGCTTGTTTTATAGGCACGACGCCGCTTCTACATTGTCTTCTTCCTCCGACAGGGCGTCGTGCGCTACATGCTTTATCTCATCGAGCAGGGCGTCCTTATCCTGCCGACAGCTTTAGTACCAGTTGTACCCACCAGCCGGTACTAAAGGTTACCCACGCGTCCTTATCCCACCGACACTTTTGTTACATGACAGAAAAACCACCTTTAGTACCGGTTGCACCCACCAGCCGGTACTAAAGGTTACCCACGCGTCCTTATCCCACCGACAGTTTTGTTACATGACAGAAAAACCACCTTTAGTACTGGTTGCACCCACCAGCCGGTACTAAAGGTTTGCCGCGCCATTGCGTTCCTGCCTATTTTCTTCATGCGCTTTCCACCGGTCCCCGCCTCTGTCTTCCCGCCTCCGTCATCCCGCCATTTTTTCACTATATAAATGTAGGCTTGGCCTCCATTTACATATCACATCTAGACTCATATCTGCAAACCACATCATTCTCTCCCATGGCTTCCATCGTATCTCTAACCCCCGGGAGGCGGAGGCGCTTTGCGCCTCGAACTACCCCCGCCCGCCGGGCTACCGCGTCCCGACCGGCTGGTTGCTAAGCGTCGGAGGCGTACCGGTCCCTCCAGTCCCTCTAGGTGTGGCGCGCGAGATGGCCATCACGAACCACTACTACTTCGAGCTCACGCCAGAGCAGCGGAGGAATCCCCAGTGGCATCCCAACTACAGCCCGACTTGGGAAAGCTTCTTCATCAATCGGCGTGAGAGGGCGCTTGCCAGGCACGAGGAGGGTGGCCCACCTCCCTCGAACTTCAACGAGGCCGGCCGTCGGCTGTGGTGGTGCGGCCGGACTCTCCAGGCTGTCATGGCCTACCGTGGCCCCCGCCTGCGCTACCCTCAGTCCCAGCCCATACGTGCTCTCCCACCGAGGTTCGACTACCGCGACCCGATGCCAGTGACGATGATGACGACGAGTACGACGACTATAGTGGCGAGTACTATAGGGCTAGGCACGAGTATGACTGAATGACTCCAACAGTCAAATCTGGCCATGTATCTTAATTTTTAGTTGAGCTATGTACTTTTAATTCGAGTTCAATCGTAATAAAATTTTATTCCCGCCCCTTTCTTTCCCGCCTTTTTCTCCCACGCGCAGACCACGCCGCACCACGCCGTCAATAGAAACAAAAACAAACATAAAAGATAAAAAATAGAAATAGAAAAGAAAAGAAAAGAAACATAGAAGAGAGGAAAAAAGAAATAGAAAAGAAACAGAAAAAGAAATAGAAAAGAAACAGAAAAGAAACAGAAAAGAAATAAAAAAATAGAAAAGAAACAGAAAAGAAATAGAAAAAAAGAAATAGAAACAAAAACAAACAGAAAAGATAAAGAAATAGAAATAGAAAAGAAACATAGAAGAAAAGAAAAAAAGAAAAGAAAAAGAAACAGAAAAGAAAACAGCAAAAGAAAAGAAAACAACAAAAGAAAAAGAAAAACAAAAAAAACCGGTTGGTGGTACCAACCGGTACCAAAGGGTGTTCCCCTCTATTTCACTTAGCCGCGCGGGCAAACTTCCCCCAAATCCCCAAATTTCTCACACGCGCAGACCACACCGTCGCTGTCGCCGAGTTCCGCGCGCTCGCCGTCGCCGTCGTCCACGCCGTCGCCGCCGTCCCTCGTCAGCGCCACGCCGCACCATGCCGTCACCGTCGACCGCACACAGCACCAGGCTGGCCTCTCCTCTCTCCGCGCGCCAGTGCAGGTATGTCCTCCGCCACGGCACCGTCGTCGTTCCCCTCGCCTGCGCGCTCCACTGCCGTCGCCGAGAAGGTTGCCGTCGCCGTCCAGAAGCTACTGCGCTCCCTCTGCCTCGGCGCCGGCCAGGTCACACCCGGAAGGTGTTCGACCTTATGCCGAGGCACACGTGCACGGCGTGGTGACCGCGTGGTGGTGGAGGCCGTGCGCCAGGGTGAGCCCGGACACACGCAGAACCGTCCGCGACACGGCCGCCACGGCGAGCCCGTGCTCCGTGAACGCGAGCCGCAGCCCTCGGGGCACTTGCACAACCGCTTGAGGAGGAGGAGTGTCCTCTCGGTTACGTGGCGGTCGGCGTCCGGGAGAAGTTCCACGAGCACGCGCACGGGTCCCACCTCCACCACGTCCTTGCCGCGGCGAGCTCGCCCACTGGAGGGCGAGCACGCTGTGACATCTATGTCGAGCGCGCGCGAGCTGAGCTTCGAGGAGGCCCCGTCGGAGAGAAGGTCCAGGAGGGACTTCACCATGTCTTCTACGTCAACGACTGCGGCCCAGTTGCGGCCGCCACTGGCCTTGGAGACCTTGTCGAGGATGGACATGGCGTGCAACCTCGCTTCAGCGCTGCCGCGCTGGACCAGCGCGACCATGGGCCTCATGCACTCCGGTTTGAGCACCAGGTCTACTGACGCATTTTCTGAGAGCGGTGGAGGCGCCAGAGTGTCGGTGGGGCTGGACGGCGAGGAGGCGCGGTCGCGCCAGGTGGAGATGATGCGCTTGAGGGTGTGGTTCGGCGTGAGGTCGAAGGAAGCGAGGCACTGCATAGTGGCAGGGCACGTCGTCTTGTCGTACTTGAAGAACCACCGCTCGATGCTGCGGCGCTCGTAGGTGACGCCGGTAGACACCGTGACGAGGTCCTCCATTAGCCCTTTTCGGTTTATTTTTCTTTCATTTAAATTACATAAAACAAAAATTACATCAATAGAGAGAAGAGCGAGAGGAGGAGCGTTGAGTGTTAGGGTTAGGGTCGAGAAAAAGAGAGAAGAGCGAGAGGAAGAGCGCCGAGTGTTAGGGTTAGGTTTTTTTGCTTTATTCATTTCAATTGTTATCCATCTAGCAATCTGTTATACGATCATGAAATATAATTGCTTTCTTAATTTTGCAGTGACATTGAGGTATGGCGGACGACACCTTCATCCGAGATGAGGAGGGGGAAGAAGCGGTGCAGAAATTGATCTATGAGAGTGCCCGTGGTACGGAAGCCGATGGAGATGATAACGAGTTTGAAGACTTTCTGAATGATTTCAGCGAGGGACTTGAGTCTGAACAAGTTAGAAGAGACAACGAAGTGTCGATAACAAACTCCGGCTAGGTGTATATCTATGTATCACTTAGTCTATGTTCATCGATCCCTAGATGCATTCATTTATTTGTATTGCACTTATTAACGAATAATTTTTTCTTTTAGCCTTCTGCATCATCGAGCAAGTCTGTTAAAACAAAACGAGGCCCGACGAGAGTGTTAAAGGGTGAGGGCAGGTTAGCCCTCACAGCATTTAAGGCTAATGGTGAACCGGAGCATCCCAAAGAGTCCTGCCACAAATTTACAAATCAAGCCAGAGTTCTTGTTAGGGACCATGTACCGATCAGCATTCAAGAGTGGAATAAGCTGAAGAAAGCGGGGACTCAAGATAGTTATGTCAACGACGCGATGAAAACTTTTCTTTGGGACACTCTACTGACACGATTCAGCCTACCGGAAGACATGACAGAAGGCCAGAAGAATAAAGTCAGGGAATGGACATGGAAGAAGATGGCCATACAATTCCGGACACTGGAAGAAAAATTTATGGGGCAAATATAAGAATGAAGATCCAAGTATTCGATGATAATCTAGTGAAGATAAAAGATCACCGGCCCGCATTTAAGGAGTATAAGCAATCGTCTACTTTTGTGTCCCGATCGGAGACAAATACGAAAAATGCTGCAAAGAAGAAACTTTGGCATCATTTGGGGTCAGTGGCTACAAGACTCGCCATTCCGAAGTGGACAACGTTTGAGAATAAACCGATGGATGCAGGAATCACTCCACAGACATGGGACTGGCCCGAACGGTCCAAGTTCTGGTTGTTCGCGCATGGGGCAGGGTTGGACCCAAATACAGGGCTGATCGTTGCAAAGGGAAAATGGAAGGAAAAAATTGAGGCAATCGTACCGAAGCGCGTAGATGCAATTGAAAAGGTCAGAAAGGGAGAGTACATTCCCGATAGAGAGAATGACGAGCTAACACTCGCTCTGGGGAACCCTGAACACGTTGGACGGGTACGAGCTCGCCCAGGTCTCACCATGAAGGAAGCGTGGCCGGACAGCGCTGACACTTATAGAAGCCGTTCGCGAAAGAAGAAGAAGGACGCCGACACGTTAACAGAATTGTTAACTAGGGTGGAGGCGCTTGAGAAAAATCAGAGGGAACCTGATCAACCGATGTTTGTACAGGATCCACAAGCCGATGCTGCCCCATCTCAGCGAAGAAGCAGTGTCGGTTCCTCGCATCTTGACGGATGTGGAGGAAGCTACCCCGTGGATTATGTCACGGAGAAGACAGATTGCGCGCTACATATGTTATTCGAGATCGCGTCCGTTAAGGTGGCGGTCGGCTATGTGTACCCAAGTGAAGATGGAGGAATGCACCATCATATGCCCATTCCACCTGGTTGTGTTCGTGTCGGGGTGGATGAAGTTGTTCCGGGTTTTGAAATAGTGGAGCTTGATATTCCTAGAGGTGAAGATGAGAGGACACTGGCCAATGTCAAGCACGGTTTCGCCCTATGGCCGAAGAAGTACGTCGTCCTTTTGCAAAGGCCACCGACTCCTCCACATGAGCAGCAAATGCCATCGACTCCTCCTGGTAGCAGTCCTCGTGAGCAGCCAAGTCCACACGTACCTGAGAGGGACCCCAGCGTGAGTCCACCATCTCGAGATTCTCCGTGCAAGACAGCGCCCGTTAAGCGGAACGGTACGCCGCCTCGGAAGAGATCTAGAAAGGATAAACCACAGCCGCCCATTGAGAAGTTACCTTGGGAAAAAAGTGAAGAGGAAAACAGGGAAACCGTTTGGTCCGAGCTGAAAGCCTTTTTTGCACCGAAAGTGCCAGAGATACCTTTTGAGAAGACACTAGATCCGGTGAAAGTTGTGTGTACCGTTGAGAATCTATATGACCCTGTACCATCGCCGCCATCTGACTATAGGCGTTCTATTGAAAGGTCGTATGGCAACATGATCGAGGCGACAAAACCCGTTCAATCGGGTGTCAAGGAGATAAAAGGGATACACCAAGTCTACCAGCTCGGACAACAACCCGTTCAATCGGCCCCCCATCTCGTGGTGTATGACGAGAAGGCCGTTCAAAGTTCTTGACAATACACCGATTACCCCTTAGCTCAAGTACAATATAAATATGTTCAAGGGAAAGATTTGGTCGAGAATCTCAGGAAGCTACCAACAAGAATGCGTAACTTGCATACGTGGTACCAACTTGCCACAAAGGGAGGGATCGAGACTATCATGGTGCGAGTTAAGGAAGAGCACTACTTCCAAGAATACTCGTGAGCGTTGACTTCGCGAGCTTTTCCAGCTTATACAATCTTCGGGCCCTCGACAAATCTATCATCGCTGCTATTGTCCGTAAGTGATTTATTTATATAATTTGAGAAGTCTTTAGCTCAGCTCCTTCATTATCTGCAAATTATAATCTTTTGTGCGCTATGTTATGCAGATCGAAGATGCTCGAATGCAAAAGGGATGAAATCATGGACATTGAGTTCATTGACCCGGACACAATGCATGTCAGGACCATAGAAGAACCCCTCTATAACAGGGATACACCGGAGACTTTTCTAAGGTTTTTGAAGCGACAATGTGACAAAATGATAATACTTTGGCCTTACAACTTCCAATGAGTGTTACTCTCTTATGACACTACATATTTAAACTTGCGCAGGTTTCACTTTATTCTTATCGTCATTAAAATGTACGAAGGAGAAGTTGAAGTCTTTGACTCACCAACCAAAGAGCCTATACTATACAAGTCTTGTTTTCTTATGCTCAAAAGGTATTTCAAATTCTTATCGGTTTTTTTTGTGAATTTCCTGATATCAACTGATTGATAACTCTTTTGTGCATTTTCTTTTGTCGGGCAGCGTATGGGTAACTTTCATCAAGGAAGATCAGTCCTTTCAATAGGCACCGAAGCTGATATGGCGTGCGGACAAAGTAAGTAGTAGTTACCTAGGTCCACACACCTTTATCATACTTGATTATTGTTTGACTGAATTATATTCTTGTACAGAAATGCGCGAAACAAGCACAGGGGACTGATCTATGTGGATACTACGTTTGCGAGTACATCCACAGAATTGTCAGCGAGAGAGTGAATAATGAAAGAAATAGAGAGGTACGAAAACAATATTCACAAATTTATTTTGTTACCATAAGTTATGCTGAGTTTCATGTATTCATTTGTATCTTATTCTTTTACAGTTGAGAAGAAAGCGGGAGAAGATCTCAATCGAGGAGCGCTTCAAAGCAATTGGCGAGGAATTGACGGGATTTTTCCTTCGGGAAGTCATACCACCATCCGGAGAGTTCCACTATGCATAAAGATCTTCTCCCGCTCCTCGATTGCTTTGTGTATATATAGTTCGACCCGGAGTGTACCACTATGGTACATGTAATAGATAGTATGCCTCGGAGAGTACCACTACGCATGAAGATCGATCTTCATGCATGTACTACTTTATTCTGGTGCATCGACTTGATATGCATCGAAGAGTACTACTTATGCAATTACATGTGTGTTATATTATATGCACCAACTTGATATGCATCACCTTGATCTTCATGTACTACGTAAACCCAAACGCGTTTCTGGTGCATCGACGTGATACGAAACGCTCCGATACCCCTAAACCCCTCCTAAAACCCTAAACCCTGAATTCTCTGCCGCGGCAGAGATTTCTGCATTTTCTCTACCGCGGCAGACAACCTTTGGTACCTTACAAACCGGTACGAAAGCTCCCTCGCCGTGCGCTCTCCTGGGCGCCCACGTGGAGGCGCCATTTATACCGGTTCGTAAGGAACCGGTATGAAAGGGGGGGACCTTTTGTACCGGATCTTTTATACCGGTTGAGAAACCGGTGCAAATGGCCCTTACCAACTGGTATAGATGAGCTTTTTTCCACTAGTGTCCCCGATCGCACCCGAGGGGCCGGGGATGGCCTAGGCTCTCCGGACGGATGAAAGGCCTAATCCGGATGAAAACGAGGAACCGGGGGCGCGATTGGGCCGTTTTCGTCCATCCGGAAAAAAAAGGTGGAGGCCTCATCGGGGAGACGGCTGGGGATGCTCTAAGCCATCAGCCTTGTTTTCCCAAGGGCGTGGTCTACCATTTGTCCACTTGCCATACTCGATGTTCACGATCCGATTTTTAACAACTACTTATTTAGCAATATCAATTCTAGCGCAAATATTTGAGTGCAGATGAAATCAGCAAAATTCAAGTAAGTAAAATCACGTAGTTTAAATTCAAATTATCCAAATTTGTAAATAGAGAGCTAGCACCATTGGTTGCCTTGATGTATCCACGTGTGCTCAACTAAATTGTCTTAAAATTGTTGATGCAGATACACGTACAAAAATTCTAAATCAATATCAAGATTGGCGAGTTAGATCATGCTCATCCCTGCGATCATATTGTCCATGGCCTCCCGTAGTTGCGAAGACCAAGTCCTTCTGGATGGTGAACAATTGCTCAACGACCTTGGAGCATTTCAAATGCCCGTTCTACGTCCCTCCTCGCACCTTCTTGTTGTTGTGCAAAGAGAGATTTCTTGTTACTCGTGCGTTGAAAATATCTTCACAAATGTTAGCCCAAGGAGGATACTGAACAATTAGCTAGATAGTATCCTTATCCTAGTGGTGACCATTGGCTTCATAGTTGCACTCCCGAGCATTGCCTCACCTGCATGACCTTTATATTGCCCTTGCAAAGCATATGAACAATTGTTCCATTCACGTACAAACAACCGATGCTTTCATCCCGGAGAAACTTCTAGCCTGCCCTCCTATAGCCATCAATCATGTTGTGCCTTGAGCCTTTGGTCCTCTCCGGTATTCTTTTGTAAACGTTGCCACCACGGAAGCAAAAAGAAAAAAGAAACATTACATGTCAGCAAGGCATGTGGCTCACCCATGCAAGTCATCAGTCTGATCATCTGCAGCTCCATAGACCAGAGGTAAGCATCTACATAGCAACAGTGCATTTCTGAATAGACGACAACACAACTAGCCGACCACAATGCCTCTTCAACTTGAAATATTTTTTTTGAATGTTAGCATGAGAGCTGCTAAATTCCTTGATTAGATAGAAAGTTTGGTACAAAGAAGAGAAGGGTGGAAAAATAAAGGCAAGGCTCAAGTAACCCAAAACAAAAAAAAAGACCCGCACAACTCAACCCGGATCAAAAGGGATCTTTGCTCCAGCCATATTCCAAAGAGCTGCCTCATCTCTAATTCGCGCTATCAAAGCTTCCATACAGAGCTCCTCTTTCTGGAAATTTCGGCTGTTTTTCTCCTGCCAAATCTCCCAAGCTTCCAGGGGTATAAGAGATTGCGCTCCTTTCCTTTTATCCGCCGTAGTGCCAAGACGGCAAAGGTTCAGCCATTCCGAGAGTGTTGTGGTGCCCTCCCAGGACACGGGTTGCAAAGCTGGCAAGTTTGAGCATGTCGCCAAGGCTGACCAAACCCTCCTCAGCCAAGCACATTCAGTAAGGAGATGCCATGGCGTCTCGAGATTCATGAAGCAAAGTGGGCAGAAGTAATTATTTTCCCATCCCCGACGCTGCAACACATCTGCCGTGAGAATACGATCAAGGGAAGCCGTCCACATGAAGAACTTGCATTTTCCAGGAGCCCAACATTGCCAGATGGAGGTGCAAAAACTGATGATATAGAGCCTGAGAATTGTAGGAGATATGCAGAGCGGGTAGTGTATTCCCCGGAGGCCTCACCACGCCATCGTATGTTATCTGTAACAGTTGCACATCATCAATCAGACGAGCAAGGTTCAGAAGCTCATGCTGCATATCAAAGGTGAGGCCACGACTCAGGTTTGAGAACCACCTGTTGTCCTTCATCGCATTCTTGACTGTCCTGTTTTTACGAGATGCAATGGAAAATAGGGAGGGGGCAATCTACCTAGGAGACACACCCATCAGCCAGCTATCATGCCAGTCCCCAATGGAAATCTCCGTTGCGGCAGCAAACAATTCCTTGTCGAACTCATCATAGGGAAGCCTAGAGCCAACCCATGGTTTATCTGGCAATTTCCAAGCCGACCAAAGCCATCGCAGTCTCAGGGCACGGCCAAATTTTGTCAAGTCATGTACACCCAGCCCACCAAGTTGCTTGGGTCTGCAGACGATCGACCATTTAACACGACGGTGTCCGCCGTTACAAGTTCTTTCACCCCTCCACATCCAAGCTCTGTACTTCTTCTCAATCTGATCTAGCACCCAGGCCGGTACTATGTGGGCTGTCATTATGTATATAACTACAGATGACATCACACTTTTAAGCAGAACAAGGCGGCCTTCTCGCGAAATGAGGGAGCCTTTCCAAGCAGCAAGGAGGGCATCTATTTTTTCGAGCAGCTCTCGGTAGTTTCCCTTTCAAAGTTGCTGCAGCGATAGTGGCATACCCAAGCGGGAAATCCTTGACAGAGATATTGAAGGGACCAAGAATATGATCCAAGTCAGTATGATCGGGCCTGGGGCCAGGCCGGCCGGCGTGGTGGCCGGTTCGGCCGGGCGTGGCGCCGGTCTGGACCTTCTCTTCCTCCGCGCATGCCTGCCTCTCCTCCCTCGCGCGTCCATGGAATGTCTTCATGTCCAGCTCCATGTCGAGCTACTCATTTTCTCCTCGTGCGATGCTTGCTCCATCTTCGTACCTGATCATACATAAGTAAAAGGACTTAGGCAGTATAAAGTTCTCATTGATCAAAGTACCATTTAGGAGTGAATTCACATGTTCCTTAAGTAGCTTCGCACGAGGCCTTGTAATGGGTCCAATCCTAACTTCATTGGACTTGAGCTTCACAACAACTTCATCTTCATCTTGTAATGACGTAGGTAGTAGTTTAGTAGGGATGTCCTCATCATGTACCGTTGTTCCTCTTGGGTCTTTGGACCCTAGACGGATTAGTGATCTAAGGGTGTGTTTGGTAGCCCGACCAACCTCAGATAATTTCACCTCAGCCTAGCTCAACTAGCCATTTCTTGTTTGTTAGCCCGGCTCGGTCCATATTGAGAAGCTCAAATCGAGCTTCACAACACGCCTAGGCTCGACTCATCCTGCTAAACACTGTGCGGGCACGGCCGAAACCCCCAGACCCCCAGCCCCCACCTTTTCTTCTCTCATTTCCCCAAGCTCCCGCTCCTCCCTCCCGCTCAGCCAACCATGGAACCCCGCCCCGCCACGGCTGGTCGAGGACCCCACCCCCATCTGCAGCGGTCGCCCCGCTTCGCCGGTAGCAGGTCGACGACCCTGCCCCCATATGCAGCGGCCGCCCCGCCGGCAGCTGGTCGAGGATCTCACCCCAATCCGCAGCGGCCGTCCTGCCCCGCCGGTAGCAGGTCGATGACCTCGCCCCCATTGACAGCGGTCGTCCCGCCCCGCCGGCAGCAGGCCGACGACCTCGCCCCCATCTGCAACGCGTCTTCCCGACCTCGATTTGCACCGGACGGACCTCTGCCTCCTAGCGCCTCCACGCGTGCTCCTCTCACCGGCGCCAATGCACAGGAGCAAGGCCGACACATGCCGACGAGCACACTGCTAAGGATCGGATTGCTTTTGATTTTTCTATGTAAGGTTCTATGTGTAAGAAACTTGGGCTTGTTTGCAATTTCAGTTTCTCATTTATGGGATGCTATAAAATCATCTTAGCTAACCATGTCTAAACAGACATAGCCTACCAAACAACTTCTCAACTCAACATATCTCAATAGATACGACGTGCCAAACATGCCACAAAATCTCAACCCAACTAAGATAGGTTCAACATGTATGAGTAGAGATAGACAATCTAGAGTGACCTGGGCTACCAAACACACCCTTAGTGGTGTTCTTGGGTCTTCAATTAAGTTGCGGAGAATTCTCAAGTGTGAGGTTTTCGTGGCGGTTTTTTACATCCTCCAATTAAGTTGTGGAGATTGCCCCAAACTTTGTGCGTGTTCGGTGACCACCCTCAAGGTTCCATAGTAGATCGAGAACTTCCCTTTTGGCGGGAAGGCTCGAGGAGAATACGGTGAGGTCTTCGTGGCGTTTGGAGTACTTTGGCATCCACACCGCTCCAACGGAGAGTAGCACTTGCAAGAGCGTGAACTTCGGGATACATCGTCGTCTCCGCGTCAACTCGGTTATTCCTATACCCGATCTCTTTACTTATACAACATACTTTATGATAGTCTTCGTGCTTGAAATTATATATCTTGCTATCACATAGCTGCTTGTATTGCTTAGCATAATTTATTGGTGCACATAGGTGAACTATACTATATAGGTGTTGGATTTGACAAAGTACACACTAGTTTTATTCCGCATTTGTTTAAGCCATAATTGTAAAAGTTTTAAACCGCCTACTCACGCCCCCCTCCTCTAGGCGACATCTATGTCACCTCATCGGTCTGAACATGGTATCTAGACCCCCCTAAAAAGATAATATGGGTGCGTCCAAATATTTTTTATTGATGCCACTGGAGATGCTCTTACATAGGACCGGAGTCCGAACATTTTTTAATTGATACCGCTGAAGATGGTCTTACATAGGACCGGACGGGGGTGAATATTCTGGGTCCACGTTGCTCTCTCTGCGCCCGCACGGCGACCTAGTAGCACATGGCGTCGGCGTCGATCGGGGATCCAATACGTACGTACTTGGGTCCATCGGCTGGCGTTCCCTTTCACAGCATACCTTTCTACAGAGACCGAATCTGATTACCAACTGTTCAATATTCCAATGTTCCATCTCATCAGTTGCCCCGATAGGTCTGCACATCACGTCGTGCCTGAGAATTAAAGAAGTGAAAGGGAAAGATCAATAGAGGTGAGGTCTTTGCCCTTTTGCAGTAGTCTACACTCACCTAGCTAGCTGCCAGTTGCATGACCTAACATGATGCCAACTTCCAGTCTGAAAGCATGCGTACGTATTGCGGAAAATTGAACCTTGATACTAATCAAGGCGATGACTTGCAGTCAGCTCCCCCTCACGACTTTGATTATTATTAGGGGAGACTTGACTACATCTTACACATCTCATACTACTGTATATAAACATTATCTCTTTTGTTCTCTCTCTCACATGCCCCCACACATCTCATACTGCTATTGAGAGACAAACCCGGCGGCCGACGCTCCAATCATGGATTGGTCCCTGAATACTGGTAATTTTTTTCTCCTCTGTCTAGCTACTTGCTACATTTTCAAAGTTTTCTTATTTCATGTTCGGCAGCGGTTTTCTTTAGTTATTTTTTGTCAAAGAGAGAGGATCACCCCCAATAATTTTCATTACTGGAAGCCAACAAACAAAAGAGTTTTATGCCACGTACGTGTCACAAGCTTAAATCTTCTTCCGTAGGGTGGAAAGGTGGGCAAAGTAGAAGAGGACATGCTTAACCGAATCTTGGTGATGTCAGCCCACTTTTTTACCAAGTTAGCGAAAATTGTGTTACTAGTTTTGAAAAGTTATGAATCAAACTACATGTACCCCACAAATAAAAAAAGGGACAGAGCTACGTAGCTGCCGCCCTGAGGATTGGAAAATTGAGCGGGCGATTGAATGTTCGGACGGAACCTTGTCGGAACTGGTTTTCCCAGCTCAAGCGATCCATGCTGGGAGCATGTGCATGCATGCATGTCAAAATCACCCAAAGCGCATATGGTGAATGTAGACTAAATGACAAAACTGCTGATATCATCAGCAGTAAATGCAAAATTCAAAATTCAAAAAGTTCAATTCCATGCATCAATGGAAAAGACAACCTTCAGTTCAATTCCATGCAGTTTGAAAACAGAGTATACATTAGTCAAAAAGTAAAGAGAAACATCTTTGTGGGAGCATATGGATGGATCCAAACCTTCACCAAATAGTGCTTTGAAGTGAAGTGTGGTCATGGATATGACATGAGACTATGCAAATGCATCTATCATATCAAACCCAAACTGCAAAAGGTAAAACAAATCTGAGAATAAAGCTGAGCCACTGAACTCCGGACCAACGAAAAGCCATGGCTGCATCACAGAGCTCGATGAAGATGGAGACAACGAGGAATTCCGACAAGTAGAGACACAACGCTTAGAATGGAAGGGAGGAAATCTAATCCACAGTTTTCCCCGCATGATTTACTCATAGGCATCCAAACATCTACAAGTGCAGAACCAGATGGCAAACGAATTTTTGCACTGGTAACGCTGCAATAAAAGGCCAAAACATACAGATATCATACATTAGCGATGCACGTCAAACAAAATCTTACAAAGCATCAAATGACTTGCACTATTGATGTACACGCATTTCACAATACGCAGCAAACAGAAACTGGATATGGCACTGAAAAGATGCACGTTGGCCACAAATAGACCTTGCTTTAGGGTATCTCCAGCGGCGCGACGCATTTTAGCGTCCGTGCGCGTCCGTTTGCGACGACCCTTTTGGTCGAAATCGACCGCGCGTCGTTTGCGTCGGGGGTGGCTCCAGCGGCACGACGCATTTTTTAGGACGAGTCCTTTTTTTTAAACATGAAACATAGTTTACATACGTAAAATAAACCTAAAACGCCTACTGCTCCTCGCCGCTGTGCTGCTCGTCGTCGCTGTCGATCACGATGAAGTCCGGTACGACCCAAGGCCAGTTGGCATCCGGGGGAGCGTACGCCGGGCGCGCTGCCGGTGCTGGAGGTTGAGGAGGCTGCGGCTGTGGCAGCGGTGGAGGAGCCAAGTACTGCGGCTGTGGCGGCGGTGGAGGCGCCCAGTACTGCGGCTGTGGCTACGGTGGAGGCGCCCAGTACTGTGGCTGTGGCTGCGGTGGAGGCGCCCAGTACTGCGGCTGTGGCGGCGGTGGCGGAGGCGCCGCCGACTCCAGGAGCGCCCGTCGAAGTGCTTCATCCGCCGACGAGCCCGGCGGCATGACGCCGGTGGCGTAGCGGGGCAGCGGCGGCCGCACAGGCGCGTCGTGCTCGGAGACGAGGACGGCGACCTTCGCCATCTCGTCGTCCGTCATGTTCTCCGGGAACTCGAAGTTCCGGCCCTCCGCCAAGGCCTGCTGCCATTCGTGGAAGACGACAGCGACGTCGCTGTCGTCCTTCGCCTCCTCGCTATGGTACGCGAGCGCCTCGACGTAGTCGTCGTCGTCGTCGTCGTACACACCGTAGGCTTCATCGTCGTCTTCGGCGTCGTTGTGCTGCGTCTGCTGACGTCGCGTCCGCGCCTGCTGACGACGCATCGGCGCCTACTCACGACGCGTCGGCGCCTGCTCACGACGAGCCGCCGGTGCAGGGCCGAAGGGGTAATCCCTGTCGCCCATGAAGCCTGCCCTTCGTCTCCTGTCCGTCTCGGTGGACAGGCACGTACGCCAAAGCTCGGAGTCGATGGCGTACGCCGGATCATCGCGGAGGTCCGCCGGCAGATACCGCCTCCTGCGCCGGATCTCCGCGGTCCGATCGAGCTCGCGCGCAGTGACCGGAGGGATAGGCACCCGGCGGCAGCTGAGCCGCCAGCCACCAGTGCAGCCGCACGCCGGACCAGGGCGTCGCCGCACGGCATCCATTTGCCGTGCATGAGCCTCCCCACCGAGACGGGGAGCGGGATCTTCTTGCTGCCGCTGCCGGAGGCCTCGAAGTCATTCTTCTTCCCCATGGCGCTGCGGCGGTGGTGGTGGTTGTGGAGGTGTGGGCGAAGTAGCGGCGCGGCCGGTGGGCTTTTATGGGCGGGCGCGCGCGGAATACGATGCCATTGAAGGCGGCGCAGAAGCCCAACCGCCGCCCGCCAGTGCGCGCGCAGAACAGGCAGCCGCCCCATTGATGCCGAAGGCTGCGGCGCAGACGCGGAAGCGCTGACAGCCTGAATCTATGGCGAAGGCTGCGGCGCAGACGCGGAAGCGCTGACCGCCTGAATCGATGCTTTCGATGCACACTCGCTACCAGGCGGGCCCGGTGGGGAAGCGAGCGGACACTTTGCGCGTCCGCCGAGCGTCCGCCGCGACGCAAACCTGGCGCATATTTGGGCCAGGTTTGCGTCTCCGCGGACGGCCCGGTCACTTTGCGTCGCCCCGCTGGAGGTGGTGCCAGACGTATTTCCGGTCACGGCGGACGAAAACGATCGCTCAGCATCCGTTTGCGTCGCGCCGCTGGAGATGCCCTTAAGCGGGTAAATAATCCATGCTGACGCGCCACTGGAGATGCCCTTAAGCGGGTAAATAATCCATGCACATGAAACAATGTCTTACAAAGCATGAAAGGACTTGCACTATCGGCGTACAAGCAAACAGAAACTGAATTTGGCACATCATTTGGCACAGAAATGATATACATTGAGAACCAACCTGAGATTGGATGGTTAGGAGGGCAGTGGCACCTCCAGCCCACCAGAGTTTAAATCCCAGATTTGACACTTTGATGTCTCATAAAGGCGGAATTTTCTTCAGTGGGAGGCGACGTTCCCGTCGACAGCGAGGCGCCTGTGGTGACTTCGTCAATCTCAAGACCCGCCGGAACAGTTCTTCAACGCAGTCTCTTGGAGGTGCTCATAGGGGTAGGGTGTGCGTGTGTGCGTTCATAGTGGTGAGTGTGTGCGCGTATGTATGAGCGTCTTTGATTGTACTGTGTTTCGCAAAAGAAAAAATGATATACATTGGCCATAGTAGAACCTTGCTGGTCCACTAAGCGGGTAAATGCAACTAGTCAAAGCAGAAACAGCTAGGCGATCATGAAAGAAAGCACAATTATCATAACCAAGTCTAGATTAAGCATTTCATCAAACAGCTCTAAGGCACATGATGCAGTAACGTGTACTTCCCTCATCCTACAGCTTTTCACACGGAAGAAAAACGTGTTTTTGTACTGCGCTCAACTACAGCTTTTCTGTCCCTCTTTGCTTTTATTCATACGGAAGGAAAACATGCTAAGGGCATGAGCAATGGTGGTATACACAACTAGTTGCTCCATGTAAAAAAGTTGTTAGAAGCAACATGAGCAATTTTATATCTTCAATGGAAGTTACAACTTTAGTCAGAAAAAAGAGAGATGGAACCCCATAAGTATGACACTATGTATCTCTTCCTCTCCAAAAAACATGCTTTTAAGGCTGAAGATCCCACTTCCTGAAGAGGAGACTGCCTTCTCATCCGAACCTATTTTGGACCACCGAAACCTAATTAAAGGTGTGAGGTCAGAGCAGTCCATTGGTCATGCCCTAAGCAGCGTGCTCCACTACCGATCGTGTCCATCTCCACGATCCTAGCTTCGTGCTCAACAAACAAGACCCAGTCCTGGTGCCGCACAAGTCGCAGCAGCCAGCGCCAACAGAAGCCTGAATGAAAACGGCCAAGTGCCTAAACTGACGACGAATAACAGCTGTGTCGAACAGATGGACACTTATGCAAAATCAGAAACTAGTCCTACTGACAGGGATTAAGGCAACAGCTGGAAGTGCGTAATTGTCTATTAATCCGGTATGGAGGTAGTAGTACATAATTTAGACTAAAAACCAAGCATTCACGAGATGGTATAAATATAGATTGAATAGATGGACCATCAGATGGTGGTAGAATTCACATGCAAACATAGTCGCCAAATGAACTCCGTGACTCACTAACTCTAATTGGGCATTGCCTTTATTTAGTACTAAATTTGATGCGAAGATTGACGAGTCAAATCGTTTAAAGTAGTGGACTAAGCTACTAAGTAACTACTGATATATTTCCAAATGATCGGGGGAGGAAAAGCCATTTCTGAATAGCAAACTGCCCCGCACATCGCACCTGTCACGGTGTCACTGGTAGAAAATAGGGATTCCGTTCAGAAGCTGCCCAAACACCAGTCTCAGTTCGAACGGCTAGGACGCCGCACGGTTTTAGTTTCGATTTAAACGGTATATTTAGTCTTCCAGTTGGAGGCACTAACCAGGACTAAAGGGATTGCGGCAAACCTAGCCAATGCGAGCCTCTTTAGTCCCGGTTGGTGTCTCCAACCGGGACTAATAACCGGGACTAACGAGTCTCGCACCGGCGAGGCCTGCTGCAACCCCTTTAGTCTCGGTTGGTGTCTCCAACCGGGACTAAAGGTTTTTTTTTGTCTCCACCCCTCTTCCTAGTGGATCGTCTTTTTTAGCTTTGTAAAATACAATTTTTTTTATAGAAAATAAAAAATAAAAAATCCTTTAAGATGTAGGTAGGTTAGGTGATCTAGTTATTAAGAAAAATAACAAACATGAATTTTGACTTCTTTTGCAAAAAAGTGTATTTTTTGGTAAAATGGCAATATCTTTTGCATACACAACTCGGAAAAAAGTTTAATATATGAAAATCTATCTACGCAAAAAGTTACATCCGATTTCACCCGGCTATATCCGGTTAGCCAATTTTTAGATTCTCAAACTGCCAAAGGTAAATATAATTTTTTCAGATTTTAAGTTTTGCAAAAAATATAAAAAAAAAATTATTGTTATTTATTTATTCAAGATTATTATTACTTCATTACTTTTATTTATTAAAGTAATTATTTGGAATTCAAACAATAAATAAGTGTGATATCGTGACCAAGAGGTTAATAGGATTGATATGATACTAATATCAATAACACGTGTGCAAAGTACTTGGAAGGAACTCAGGAGCAGTTTGAGGATGGATGACCAATCAGGAAGTTTGACCACGAGTAAATAATTTGACTAGAGATTAGGTGTCGCCCCAGCGCGCACACACATCCCACGTGGAGAGCCTTTAGTCCCGGTTCGTAACTCAGCCGGGACTAAAGAGGGGGGGGGGGAGGAGGGCTTTTCCCGATTCTGTAGTCCCGGTTGGTTTTCCAACCGGGACTAAAGGCCCTTACCAACCGGGACTGAAGCCCCGTTTTTTACTAGTGCGCGACGCTTCCAGAGCGGCAACAGGGTGCCAAGCCCAGCAGCCATCGGGGCCTCCTCCTCTAGTGCTCTCCAATCGCCATCGTCATGGGGTGCCACCGGTGACGGGACCACCCTACTGCAAGGTGTGACGGAGATGACAAGGCGGCGCCGGATGCATGGTGCACGAGCGCGGTGGCTCGCCATGGAGGATATTAGCACGGCGCTCCCTGGATGGCGGGGCTGGCGCGGTGCGAGCTGGCCGTGCTTAGAGCATCCCCACTCGTTGGCGCTCCCCACGCCCAAATCCGGACGAAACAACCGCCGGATTGGATGAAATTAAGTCGTGGGGAGTACCGTATTTTCGGTCGTCCACCTGGAGTTCGGCGGACATAGTTTAAATTCAAACAAAGCGGGACGCTACAAGTACGGCCAGTTGATCGGCAAAAGGAGCAAAAGGATCAGCCACAGATCGGCGATCGGAGGGAAATTACACGGAAACAGGCTCATCGGAAGTCCCGGCCGGCACGGCGGTGTCCGACGGACCAGTTTCCTCACACGCCGTGGCCGAAGCGGCTGCGGCAGCCGATGAGGAAGCAGCGGCAGTGGATGTTGAAGCAGCCGCAGTCGACGAGGTAGATGGTGAGGAAGCCGAGGTAGGAGCCGGCGGAGACGACGAAGGACTGGCCGGAGTGGCTCGGAGGATGTCGCTGCGGTGGCCCTGGTACCAATTCCTCGTCTCCTCGTCCATCGGTTCCATGTTGCCGCCGCCCATCGGGAACGCCAAGTCTGTGTTCCTCTTCTTCGCCGCCACCGTCGTCTTCAGCGAGGCGATCTGGACGCCTTGGTTGGCGAGCATCTCCCGCCACCTGCCGTCGAACTTGTCGTTCCTCCCGTCGGCGTGCGACCTCAAGTCGGCCCAGCACTTGTCGATCGACGCCTGCATCCTGTCGGCGGGATTGTCCGTCTTTCTGAGCTCTTTGAGCTTCTTCTGGCCGAGTTCAGGGCGCCCTTCCGCCACGCAAGCCGCCGGAGCGTCGGGGTTGTACTGCTCGGTCTTGCTCTTCGAGAGGGTCGTGCGGGTTTCCTTCCACTTCTCGCAGTTCTCGAGGCGGGCGTAGACGTTCAGGAACTTGAACTGCAGGCTGGTGTCGTCCGTGTAGATGTCCAAAGCACGGAGCAGCTGGGGAAAAAAGAGCACAACGATACGGGTCAGCCTCACGATGATGTACCTCGGTGATGCAGGGTCGACGGAGCATACCTTTTGCTCCAAGTCGTGGCCGCTGATCGGCCTTTTTTCGACCTCCTCCTGTATGCCGTGCCATTTTTTGCAAGCCGTCTGCATGATCCCCCAATGGGTGGCCATTGCCTTGTCTCCCCGGTACACGTTCATGTTCATCTTGTTGAAGTAGGGATCGACGAGTTTGCGTTCCTCGTACGCCTGCCTCACTCGAAGCCAGTATGTGTCGAACGACTGATTGGCCCCGATTATGCCGTTCGTGGACACGGTCATCCAAGCTTCGGCGAGGCACTCCTCTTCCTTCGGCGTCCATTTGATACGCGGTTCGGCAGGCGGTGAGTCCTTCTTCCTCTTCTTCTTCCCCTTCGACGAGGTTGGCGGCGGCTTGAGTTGGCTCTTCTTCTTCCTCGTCTTCTTCTTCGACGGCTTGGCTTCCGTCGGCAACATCCTCCCGATGCTCGTTGTGCGCCGCCACAGCTGCCGTCGCCCTCGCCTCCTCTTGCGTGAAGAATCCCGGGCTCGCAGCGGAGGCCATGGAGCCGGAGGTGATCATCTCGTGGATCTCCTCTTCGTTCGGCGCCGCCATCGCACCGAACGGGAGCGGCCCTCGTCGCAGGGCCGGCGAGGTGCCCTCGAACTGGCCGCCGCTGCCGACGTCAAGCTCGGGCAGCGACGGCGTGGACCTGGACGGTTGGACGTAGGCGCCCTCTTGGAACACGGCAGGCGGCGACGGCGAGTACATCGAAGGGGAGAAGGACGACGGGGAACTGGTTGTACCTTGCGTCGGCCATTGGCCGGGGAACATGCCGCCGCCGCCGCTCATGGCCATGCTGATCTTCCTCGCTTGTTCGTCCTGGGCCGCCGCCGCCGCCCTCTTGGCGGCGGCTCTTTTCACCCTCTCCGCCCTGCCGCTTGTTTCCACCTCGCGCCGTTTCTCGTCAGCCGCCCACTCGGCGTTCGTCATGCCCGGCGGCCGCTCCTTCTTCGCCCGCGGCTTCCTCACCGGCGCCTTCGGCGGCACTGTGGTGGACGAGAAGACGAGGAGGAGAGCGGTGGTGGACGAGAAGACGCCGCCGGGAACTGGAACTGGAAGATGAGGAGAATGGACAAATTCAGCGGGAGAGAATGGGGATATGCAAGCAAATTGGAGGGAATGGGGATATGCAAGCAAATTGGAGGGAAAATCGACATGATTTGGTTTTCCTTTTTTTTCGAAATGGGGTATATCCCCAGCCTCTACATCAATCGATGCACACAGCTCTCTTTATTACCCAAAGTATCAAAATATCAAGTATCAAAGTTTTACAACTCAAAGATCATACAACCGTGTACACATAAACTAGCCAACGAAACAGTATAGTGACACGTTTATGCATCTTGAAGTCGTTTAGTAGGTGGCCAACCAGCCTGGCTGTAAATAGCCTGTGCCACCGCTTCCAGCCGGCGGCATCCAGCATGCATAGGCTCTCGTTGCGCCTCCGGTAGTAAGAGAGACCAGTCGTGGATCCAGTGTGATACCATACGGATAACCTGTAAAAAATTAACATTTGTATTCCTGTTAAAGACAATGTCATTACGGCTATTCCATATAGCCCACATCAACGCGCTAAAACCAACTCTAATTCTAACTTTAGCGGTCTTACCCACCCCATTTAACCAGTTCCCGAACATGTTTGTGACATTAGTCGGTGGGGGTATATTAAAGGTAAACTGAATAACTCTCCAAATAAGCTTTGCGAAGGGACAATCAAAAAACAAATGGTTTATTGATTCCGATGAATCACAGAACACACATTTCTTACAACCATTCCAATTTCGGCGAGCTAAATTATCTTTGGTGAGGATAACTTTTTTATGAAGAAATCACATAAAAATCCGAACTTTTAGTGGTATCTTAAGCTTCCAAATATATTTACGAAGAAAAATCGTATGACCATTCATATAGTCCGCGTACATTGACTTAACCGAAAAAGATCCAGAAGTTGTTAACCTCCACACCAAGGCATCCTTCTCGTCGAACAAGGAAATAAACATAAGTCATTGGACCAAATCGATCCAAGCAGCCCACTTATTTCCTGTCAAAGACCTTCTAAATTCTAAATTCAAAGGTCTATTTGTGAGAACTTCAGCGACTAAAGCGTTCTTTCGTCTGACGATATTATATAACGAAGGATACTGACTCGCGAGAGGAGCATCTCCCAGCCAAGTGTCTTCCCAGAAGCGTACTTGCTGGCCATTACCTACTAAAAAAGTACTCCGTGAAAAGAAATCGTCTTTCACTCCCATGAGTCCTTTCCAAAATGGAGAGTCGGATGGTTTCGCAGTCACTTGTGACAAGGTCTTGGTTTTAAGATATTTGTTATATAATAGTTCCTGCCAAACTCCTTGTTCGGTAAGGAGTTTATATAGCCACTTGCTTAACAAGCATCTATTTTTTAATTCCAAGACTTCCACCCCTAGCCCTCCCTGCTCCTTGGGCCTACAAATAATGTTCCATTTGGTCAATCTATATTTTCGTTTTAGCTGATCGTTCTGCCAGAAAAAACGAGATCGATAGAAATCTAATCTTTTTCTTACCCCTTTAGGTATTTCAAAAAAAGATAGCATAAACATCGGTAAACTTGATAGTACAGAGTTTATCAAAACAAGCCTATCTCCGTATGAAAGAAGCTTACTTTGCCAATATCCCAGTTTTCGCTCAAAGCGAGTTTCGACAGGATTCCATTCCTTGTTCAAAATCCGTCTATGATGAATTGGTATACCGAGATATTTGAGCGGAAGTGACCCAGCTTCACAACCAAAGATCTGTGTATACTGATCTTCCACCTCTTTGGCTTTACCAAAACAAAAAAATTCACTTTTGTGAAAATTTATTTTTAGCCCAGACAATTGCTCAAAGATACAAAGTATTAACTTCATATTTACTGCCTTCTCTAGGTCATGTTCCATGAATAAAATTGTATCATCAGCGTACTGTAGCAATGAAACTCCTCCCTCGACAAGATGAGGTATAAGTCCCCCTACTTGGCCATCGTCTTTCGCTCGGGCGATTAAAATGGCCAACATGTCTGCGACTAAATTAAAAAGGAGCGGAGACAGGGGATCGCCTTGTCTCAGCCCTGTCATCCGGATTTGGTTTTCCTGTCGCCGACTACGCGGGTCCACACGACGTTTCACGCCAAAATCTTTCGTCCGGAGTCCCCGAGCGCGCCCCGGGGGATCGGGGATGGCGTGGGCTCGCCGGATGGATGAAGGGCTAAATCCGGACGAAAACGAGGAACCGGGGGCGCGACTGGGCCGATTTACACCGTCCGGATGTAAAAATGGCTCGCCGGGGGCCTGTTCGGGGGGACGAGTGGAGATGCTCTTAGTCGCGGTGGTTGCGTCATCGATCTTGCTCAGTCGCTCGCAGGCTTGCAAGATCTTGGCAGGAGCAGCCATGTGCTGCTTTGTGCGATGTTGCAGGCGGCGGTGATGTCTGGTGGGGCGGATGCTGCCGGCAGAAGGACTGGAAGGTCCATGCGGTGGCAAGTCTCATCTTCAGTGACTACACGGTCAGCGTGGTCGGGACGATGCAGGCTGCATGCGCCAGTCGTTGGCGACTGCCTAGAGGGAGGTTGTGGATGGAGCCACGGGTCTGAGGATGTTGCAATAGGAGGGTCGATTGGTCGGATTGCGTCTCTCGGTAGAAGAATTTTGAGGTATAGCCGGGTGAAGACCCATCTCGACCATGGCTGGAGCCATGGACGGTGGCGTCAATGCACGTTGTGACTTTCTTGGAGGCATCGATGGGTGCTCTCTCTGAGGCAACTCTAGGGGAAACCCTGGACCCGACTGGGTCGGATGATGGTGGCGTTTTTTTTTTTTGTCATTCCCCTCTTGAAGGCACGAGTTATCATGCTTGATCCGACTAGAAGGACCAGCGGATAGCGATTTTGTTGGCATGTTGATTGGAAACGATGGCGGTGGCGAGCGGAGCTGGTTCATGGATGAGTTTTGGTAGTCGGTTCCTACCAACGTGTTTGAGGGGTTTCCTATACCTTGCTTTGTCTTCATGGAGTCGGCTGTGTCGAGTAGGAGCCCTGGTGGTGACTATGGCCTGGGGCGGGTGTTCAGTTGCAGGGGCTTGGTTGGTGCAAACTCATCTTGTCTTCTCTTGAAATGTTCTCCGTCGGAGTTGGAGCTATCTCATCGTTGACTCCAGTGGTTGACTTTTTGGCATGGATCGACATGGGTTCCGGCATCTGTCGCTGCGAGAGCTTCGTCGGTGGACGTCTTAGGTGAAATCAGAGTCGTTGCCTCAAGCAAGAGTGATCACAATGACGATCCATGGCAACCTCCACGGTTGGCCAGGGTCTTTTTATCGACGATGTGTGTGTGTGCTTCTTGTGGTTAGCCAGGTTGGCCAGGGTTGCCCCGTAGTATGTGGATGGTTTTCGCCTGGTTTTTCGCTAATTAACCAAGCAATTCTCTTCTTAATAATAACGAGACGAGGCAAAACTTTTGGCTCTGTTTCGGAAAAAAATGATCGGGAGTTGTAGGGATTTTCCCTATCAATGGTGTTTGGAGGAATGGCCAAATGACTCGTATCAATTACTATAGCATGCATAATCCAACCATGATATATATTTATATGTACGTGATCGATACACCTCTTGGTTATTGCCTTATAGGTCAGAAGCTCTTATTACTTTTCCTCGCCACCGTAACCCTGCAAACCGCTTATGGGTCCGAGTCCTCTGGGAGCATCAGCGTGCCGCGGCCTGACTGCAAAAACAAGTGTGGCGACGTCAGCATCCCGTACCCGTTTGGCATCGGAAACGGCTGCTTCCAACAAACACCCTTTAATGTCACATGCAATAAGAAGGGGGCATATCTGGCCTCAGCTGATGTTAAGGTATTGGAAATCAATCTTAACTTTGGCGAGGTTCGTGTTCAGAACCCATACATATCATGGAATTGTTACAGCACCAACGGCACCAATAAAACAAGTGATCTGGATTTCTTAAGTTTGGATTATTTTCATAAGGTTTCCAACACCAAAAATAAGTTGACATATATCGGGTGTTCTGAGCTTGCAATGATCGTGGGATACAGCGGCAACCTTCCTAACTTTACTGTCAACTCATGCTTTTCGTATTGCGATTTCGAAGGAGACGTCAAGGATAGCACAGAGTGCCTTGGCATGGGTTGCTGCCAAGCCTCCATTGCAGGAAACATCAGCCAATATTACACCTTTACCACACCAGTACCAGATATGTACAACTCTACCATTTGGTCTTACAGCCCGTGCAGCTACTCATTTGTTGTTGAGGAGGACTCGTTCAAGTTTGATCGTTCCTATGTCCACTCTTCAAGTAATTTCTTAAGTCAATACCCAGATGGGGTCCCTTTGGTAGTCGATTGGGTTGTTGGTAATGAAAGTTGTTCAGAAGCCATCAAGATGGGACCACAGTATGCTTGCCAAGCCAGGAATAGTTCATGCGTTGATGTGTCTAATGGCCCGGGTTACCGCTGCAATTGCTCTCGAGGTTACGAGGGTAATCCCTACCTAAAAGATGGGTGCCGAGGTACATACGCATATGCAACTTGCAACTTCAACCTATACTCTTTTATATCAGATTTTTATTGTTTATGGATTCATGTTGACGTTCTCTTTACTTCCTTGAAATTAAATGACAGATATCAATGAGTGCGAACCTCCAAATCAGTCCTCGTATCCTTGCAAAGGTCATTGCGAAAACACAGATGGAAACTACACCTGTTCATGCCTATCAGGACTCAGCAGCGACGATCCAAAGAGCATAGAATGCGTTAAAGCTGACACAAACACAGGCTACACAGCTCGGAACATGGCCATAGGTAGTTAACGATCATAATATTTTTCACATCAGTTGTGCACTCGTACTACTACTTATTATTATAGTAATTGAAAAGCTCTTCTGCATTTCTTACACATGTTCTATAGGCTTAAGTGTTCTTTTAGCCAAATTAATGTGCGCAATGTCGCTGGTTGAAATGATGGTAATTAACCGTACGTCATGCATTATTTTCAGGCATATCCGCCAGCATCATCTTCCTCATGGTCTGTATCTTCGCTCTGCATGCCGAGTATCAGAAAAGGAAGCTGGAAAAAGAGAAGGAAAGATTTTTCGATCAGAATGGTGGTCAAATATTATACCATCAAATTATGTCAAAACAAGTCGACACATTGAAGATATACACGCAAGAAGACCTGAAGAAGGCTACAAACGATTTTGACGAGAGCAGAGAGCTGGGTAGGGGCGGTCACGGCACCGTCTACAAGGGCATTCTCAAGGACAACAGGGTGGTAGCCGTGAAGCGCTCAAAGCTCATGAATGTTGCCGAAACCAATGAATTCGTACAGGAGATTATTATACTTTCACAGATCAACCACCGGAATGTGGTCAAGCTTCTTGGGTGCTGCTTGGAGGTGGAGGTCCCCATACTGGTCTATGAATTCATCTCGAACGGCACTGTCTTTGAGTTCATCCATGGTAGTCGTAACAACTACGAAAGCCCGCCTCCCTCGCTGGACACACGTCTCAGGATTGCTCAAGAATCAGCGGAAGCACTGTCCTATCTGCATCTGTCCACAAACCACCCTATTGTCCATGGAGATGTCAAGTCCATGAACATTCTCCTAGACGACAACTACATGGCGAAAGTGACAGACTTTGGGGCGTCAAGGACTCTCCCGAAGGATGAGGTTCAGTTCATGACATTGGTCCAAGGCACCCTGGGTTACCTGGACCCTGAGTACCTGCAGGAGAGGCAGCTCACGGACAAGAGCGACGTTTACAGTTTCGGGGTCGTGCTGCTGGAGCTGATCACGGGGAAGACGGCGATCTACCACGACGGCCCCAAGCAAGGCAAGAGCTTGGTGTCATTCTTCATGCTCGCGATGAAGGAGGGGAACCTCGAGGGCATCCTTGACGCGAGCATAGTGCACGCTGGGATGGAGACACTGCTCGGAGAAGTCGCCGAGCTGGGGAGGATGTGCTTGGCCGCTAGTGGCGAAGATAGGCCTTCCATGATCCAGGTGGCCGACAAGCTGAAGGCCCTACGAAGCACCTGGAGGAAAAAACTGGTGATAGAGCGTTCGTTCGTGGGCTTGTCATCTGCAGCTTCGGCACCTTGGTACCCTCCACCGTCGAGTACATGCTCGACGGTGCCGCACATGACTGGAATAGGTATTGACACACCCAGATGATAGTTTCAATTGATTATTGCACCATGCTAGTGAGAGGCTTGGAGCTTCGGGTCTTAATGCTATCCGTGGTCGTCCTGTATTTGTGAACTATTATTGTATGGACGTGGTTGCTTTATTTATAAAACGAGGCAAAATACTATTTTGAGAGTGTTAATATAGAAGTTGGAATTTGGTTATTACAAGATGTATATCGTAGTTTTTGTAATGCCGGCATAGTTATCAGGTTCTGGCAAATTTGACCTTTTTTTTTTCGAGAAAACGCAAAGGACATTTGCGTTTCATTTCATTGAAAAGATAGAAAGTTGTTTACATCCTCCTAGGAGGCAAGATACAAGGTTAGAATACATCAGTGCACATCCCAAGTGGATGGCAACACCACCCGCAAACCCTGAGCCCCTGCCCTAGCCCAGATCGTAACCTCCTCCTTGATGCTTTGTAACAGGAGGTGCATGGAAGGTTGAGCTCCATCGAAGACGCAAGAGTTTCTGTGTTTCCAAGTCATCCATGGGACCAAGAGCGTGATAGATGCAAGCCCTTTACGGAGAGGCACCGGCGTGTCCTGCTTTGCGCGGTGCCACCAGTCAAGAAGGCTAGGCTCACCGTCCGGCGGCCGGGCAGTCATCCGCAGCCAGGCTAGGACCTCGTGCCACACCTGTCGGGTGAAAGGGCACTCCAGTATGAGGTGGCGCATCGACTCCGTCGCCTGGTCGCAGAGGAGGCATCGCTGGTGGTGAGGAAGGCCATGTCGGGCAAGGCGCTCCGCCGTCCAGCATCTATCCATGTTTGCCAGCCAGTGGAAGAACTTGACTTTTGGCGGCGCCCAAGTCTTCCAAACCAATTTCCAGGAGCGACAAGACGTCGATCCGTGGAAGGTGGCTAGGTAGCAGGAGCTGGCCGTATAGATGCCGGAGTCCGTCCACTTCCAGATTAGCTGGTCAGGTTGGTCACTGAGGACGGTGTCTTGGATCATGTGCCATAGCGTCAAGTATTGGCCGATCTCGTGGATTCCAAGCAGCCCTTGGATGTCCCTAGCCAGAGCATTGTTGAGCATGCCTACAACGACCGTTCTTGTCTTGCGACGCCTCTTGGGGATGAAATCATAGAGCTGCAACATCAGCTCCTTTATAGCCCTGCCACGGATCCATCTGTCCTCCCAGAAAAGCGCTCGTTGGCCGTTCCCGACACACATAGTGGTCGAGGCAAAGAAGAGTGCTCGCTCGTCAGCGAAGAACTGTAGGTCGAGGCCGCTCCAAGCACGACTATCGTCTGTGCGGGAGAGCCAAAGCCACCGCAGCCTGAGTGCAAGGCCAGCCCTTTCAATGTCCTGGACGCCCAGGCCGCCAAGGGAAATGGGGCGACAGACGCGGCTCCAGTTGACGTGACAGTGCCCACCGTTGGCGGCGGCCCGACCGGCCCAAAGAAATCCACGCTTGATTTTTTCCACCGTCTTAAGGGCTTTTTTAGGCGGAGCGTAAGCCAGCAGCTGGTGAATGGGGATGGCGCAGAGGACGGATTTCACCATAGCCAGGCGACCAGGCTTGCTCATGAGTCCTGCCTTCCAGGTTGGCAGGCGCCCGGCTATTTTGTCGATGACAGGCTGGAGCTGCGCCATGGTGGGCCGTCGTAGCGTCAAAGGGATGCCAAGGTAAGTGATAGGGAGATCGACAACAGGGCAGCCCAGCTGAGCAAGGACCGGCGTGGCCATATCCTGGCTGCAGCGAATGGGGCTTGCAGAGCTCTTGGCGAAGTTGACGTTGAGGCCGGAGGCGCGACCGAAGAGATGTAGGATTTCCTTGACCGCCTCAAGGTCACTAGGCGTGGGGTGGCAGAAGAGGACGACGTCGTCAGCGTATAAGGATATAGGAGGGACGTCTTTCCGAGGATGAAGCCGCTGTAGGATGCCAAGCTGGGCGGTGTGCTTAAAGAGCTTGCCGAGCACATCGACGGCAAGGACGAAGAGCTGGGGAGACAAGGGGTCGCCTTGCCTTAATCCACGCCGGTGCCAGATAGGGGGCCCGGGTTCGCCGTTGAGCAGGACACGCGTGCTCGCGGAGGATAGCAAAATCGACAGCCACTCGAGGAATCTGTCTCCGAAACCGTAGCATCGCAGGGCTTCAAAGAGGAACGACCAAGATAGTGAATCGAAAGCTTTTACTAGGTCAAGCTTGAGGAGGATCCGCGGCTCGCCCAAATGGTACAGGAGCTTCGCCGACTGTCTCACGAGCACGAAGTTGTCGTGGAGAGTGTGGCCCATGATGAACGCATTCTGATTGTTGCTGACGAGGGTGCAAAGACGTGGGGCCAGCCGGAGCGACAAGACTTTGGCGAAGATTTTCGCGACCAGGTGAATGAGGCTTATGGGCCTGTAGTCCGATAGGTGACTAGCATCGGAGCGCTTGGGAAGCAATGTGAGAAGCGCCTGGTTGAGTTTGCTGAAGCCCCGGCCACGGAGGTCAAACAGCTGCTGGAAGACGGCGACGAAGTCGGCTCGTACCGTGGCCCAGCAGGCATGGACGAATTCAGCAGTAAACCCGTCAGGTCCGGGGGCTTTTCGAGCAGGCAACCTTTTTATTGCGCTCCAGATCTCCTCAGAGTCAAAGGGCGCATCGAGGTCGAGCAGGTTGTGGGGCTCGATGAGCTGGGAGAAGTCCAGGGTGTGTTCCCTAGTGACAGCAGTGCCCAGGAGAGCGTCGAAATGCTCGTAAGCAGCCTCAGCCATCTCGGTGTGGTCAGTAAGAACGCCCCGATCCGTGGTGAGGTTGAAAACCCTGTTTTTCTGCTTCCTGTATGTGCATTGACGGTGGTAGAACGATGTGTTCGCGTCACCGTCCTTCAAATTGGCAATTCTGGCACGTTGGCGGGCAATGGTTCGGTCGAGGGAGGCGAGTCCAAGATAGGAGACCTTTAGTTGCTTCCGTAGCTGGCTCTCATGGGTAGTTAGGTGTATGCTCTCTTGCGCTTTGTCGAAGCGGGAGATGAGCTCATGGGCAATCGCCATTTTTTACCTGACATTGCCGACCGTCTTTGCGCTCCAGCTCGATAGCATGCGTGCCGTAGCTTGCAGCCATAACATGAGCCTCTGGAAGGGATCAGCGTCCCAAGCGGAATTCCAAGCCGCCGTCACCGTGTCTTGGAAGCCGTCAAGCCGCAACCAGTAATCTTCGAAGTGGAAGCCATGATGTGCCACAGGCATGGGGCAGCAATTGAGGAGGAGGGGACTGTGATCAGAGATAACAGAGGCCAGGCAACGAAGGTGGCTTTCCCCGTGGGCTTCCTCCCAATCGACAGTGCACAGGACCCGGTCGAGGCGAACCAAGGTGGGCGGTGATTGCTCGTTGGACCAGGTGTATCGGCGCCCATTGAGGTATATCTCTTTGAGGAGTAAGTCATTGATGAGTCTCCTAAATCTTCCCATCATGCGCCGGTCGAGGTTATCGTTGTTTTTGTCAGCGGCTTGGTAGATTAAGTTGAAATCGCCGCATAGCATCCAGGGGCCTTGACAGTCATTCCTGATGTCACGCAACTCTTGCAGGAATTGGATCTTCTCGTCAGTGCTTTGTGGGCCATAGACAACCGAAATCCACCAGGGTGTGCTCATCCCCGTGGACACCTTGGCCGTCAGCGCGTTTGTGGTGAACAATGGGTCAGTAATGGTTACTGCCCTGCTCTTCCACGCGAGGAGGATGCCGCCACAAGTGCCAATAGCGGGGAGATAGGTGTAGTCATCAAAGTCAGGGCCTAGCATCTCTAAGACAGTGGACGAGTAGATCAAAGCCATTTTAGTTTCCTGAAGGCAAACAATGGATGCTCCGGCAGTGTCAATCAACGATCGGACGGTGAGGCGTCTAGCCCGGGCATTAAGGCCTCTAACGTTAGAGATTACAACTTTTAGGCCGCAATCCATGGGAGAGGGATCGACGGCAGGGCGAGTCCAGGCTGATCAATGCTCGCAGGCGACGTCGACGCTTGCTGCGGCTGGAGTAAGGACAGCCGTGGCAGGAATGTGCCTGTCAACCAAGGCGGCGATGGCGGAGAGGACGGCGAGGGAGATGGGCACAGCGAAGACACGATCGTAGGTGGTCATCTCGGCGGCGGTAATGACTTGGTCAACACTTATGATTCCCAGGGTGCGGAGAATCTGAATGTGAGCTCTGCGCTCCGCTGTTGGTGGTGCTCCGGTACTTGCTCGCATGGCTGATCGTTCTCGGCGTGGAGAGAAGTTTAGAGGCCGCCGTCGTGACTTTCTCCCGGGCGGCGGAAGCGCGGCATCAAGCTCCTTGGTAGCTGCTTTGAGGAAGTCCCCAAGGGTAAATGGCTGGGGCACAGGAGGTCGACTCCGGCGTCGTAGGGTAATCGGCGGCGTGGCAAAACGTCCTGGTGCAGAACGCAGGGGTGTAGGATCATCGACAGGAGGCGTGGGCTCCGTTGCCTGTGTGGTGCTGGGCTCTGGCAAAGTGGACTGGGTGGCCTGCCTGCGCAGAATGAAGATGGGCTCCTCGAGATGGGCCACGTTGCATGGGCTGGGCTGGGCGGGGCCGCTAGGGTTGCGTGGGGACGCCTGAGGCGTGGTCGGTGACATGGCCACGTCCGGCGAAGGGGCTTGTAGGTCGGCAGAAGCCTCCAAGGTGCGTACAGGAGGAGCAGCAACTCTTTGCCCCGACAAGAGATCTTCCTCGTTTGCCGGTCCCGTCGAGAGGGAGTCCGGAACTTCGCTTTCCAGCGCTGTAGGATCCCGAGGAGAACAGCTGTTGGTCATGTCAAGTTGGGGCCCTGCTGTGGCGTCGTGAGGTGTAGCAGGTGACAAGCCATTCAAACTAGCGGGTGACGACGCAGTCGCAGGCATGGGCTGGCTGTCCCCACTCTCTGGCACGGCGGAAGGCTCGGGATCAGCGATGGTGGGCTGGATCGGTGATGTGGAGGAGGGCGCGACGAATGGGTGCGTGCCATCTGGCGGGGTAGAGGTTTCTCCCTGCCTCGGATCCGGAGCGGTCGTATCGGCCGTTGCATGACTGGCAGGAGTGGGCTTAGGGAGTTGCCGCTTTTGTCACCAAAAGCAACGTCCACTTTGGGCAGGGGCACGTGGCCAGCGCTGCCGTCGTGGGCCATGCTGAGGCGGCCAAGGCTCCATGGACCTTTCGCCGGCGACGAGGGACCGCCGTTGGCGTGGCGGCGGAGCAGGCCAGTGCGCGTCAGACCAGCGGCCATCAATGGCGAGCCCATCGGCACGTCGTCGTGGACCGTACATGTCGCATGCAGGAGCGTCCAGGGTCATGCCGTCCGCGCGTCCGGCGGGAGCATCTGGGTTGTCTTCAGGACGACGCCATTTGCGACATCGATGGCGAGGTCCACGCCTGGTAGCTTGATCACCATTGGCAGCATCGTTTCCGTTGCCGGCGTCTCCATTCCCTCCGTCGGCAGTGGTGGCCGTAGGAGGAGCCTGCTCAGCGACCTCGGTGTGGACGATCTCGATGGACACAGGGTAGGTAAGAGTCCGAACGGTCGGTGGCTCGGAGACGGCGCGCGCGGGGATGAGCTCGATGACCTCGAGGATGGCATGTTGGCGGATGGCGGCGACATCGTTGGTGCGGGCAGTGAGCCGGAAGGTGGCCATGTCCGCCCTGGAGCGCGTGTCTGGATGGATGCGCTCAACCCAACAACCATGGGCGAGGAGGGACTCCACCGTCGACACCTGCCAGGCCTGCGCGGGGATGCCACGGAGCGCGAGCTCGACGCGGTGTTCCAGCCTAGCGCTGCCGGCATGCGCAAGCTTGCACCAGGGGCGGAAGCTGAGCGAGAAGTTGGCGTCACCGATGAAGTGGTCGCCGGAGAGACGGTCCTTGCGTTCTTGCGAGGCGAAGATGATCAGAAAATCTTCAGGCTGATGGAGGTGGATGGTAAAGTCGCCAGGCCGCAGGTTGAAACTTGCGTGGAGGACACGCGCCACTTGGTCGGCGGTGACTGCCGGCCGAGTTCCAGTGATGGAGGCCACCATAGCTCGCCGCAGGACCTGCTCTGCCTCGTCCATCTCCGTGCTGCGAGACAGGACGACGCGCACCGGACTCGAGGAATCAACAGCACGCGCCATCAACGTTGTCACAGCGGGGGGCGCACCGGACCCAGGGGATCGACAGTGCGCGCCATGGCCGCCGCAGCAGCTGGAGCGGGGAGGCGAGGAAGAGGCGGTGGCGCGGCCGCGGCCTGGGCGCGCGGCGCTGGTGGTGGCGCAGCCGCGGCCTGGGCGCGCGGCGCTGGTGGTGGCGGCGGAGGCGGGGAGGTGCGACGTCGGTGGGGTGGGGCTTCGTCATGCTGCGCACGGCGGGCTCGAGCGTGGTCGTATGCGCGCTGCTCCGGCGTGCAATCTCGGGTGCCGTGCCCAGAAAGGAGGCAGCGGCGGCACCGGACGTCGTTCTTGCAGTCGCGGACGGCGTGTCCAGGCTCAAGGCATCTGAAGCAGAGCCCGCCCTCCATCTCCGGAGACGGGCTGCGACGGCGCGGCGGTCGGTCCCTCGTGCCTTGGGGACGGCGTCATTGGTGGTGGCGGCGACGAGGCTGCTGCCAGCCGTCCGCGTCGGCTCTGCGGACATCAGCGCCGTTGGCATTGGCGCGGTGGATCTCGGAGCGGGGGCCGATGCGCGCGGCGGCCGGAGCACGACGAGGAGCAGGAGGAGCGGCCTCCGGCGCGGTCGGGGACGGAGGCGGCGGCGCCGGCGCGGCTCGAGGAGGAGAGCGGGCCACGTCGCTGTAGCTGCGCGAGCTGTCGCCCATGGAGCCGTCGTCGGAGAGCCAGCGGTCATGGCGGCGGTGGCCGTGGCCGTCGCAGCTGCCGCTGGAAGACATGGCGGAGGGGGAGGAGAGGCTGAGGAGGCTCAAGGCGGAGGCTTACCGGCGGTGGGGTTGTCGGCGGCGGGCTAGAGGTGGGTGGAGCTAGCTAGCAGGGGAGCTGGTGCGGAATTTGACCTTTTTCATATTTGATGTAGCTTGTTGCTGCTTTTCATTCACGGCTTTCAGCAATTGCTTTGTAATGATTTTATTCAAACAGATGCTTGTGACATTTGATTATGCAATTCTTTTGTGTTTTTATAAACGATGGACGATTAGTCCAATAGTGACAACAACTTGCTACATAAATGATTGCACGATGTGATAAAAATGACTAATTAAAATCTTACCACATGCATGGTGTGATAAAGACTACTTAATTAATATAATAAAACATTGTTTTTTGTAAAATCAGACATACGAGCAAGATACCTCCTAAGGCATAAGCAAACTATTCTGAACTAAAATTGTGGTGATAATATTTTGAGATTTCATTTTTGTTTCTACTTTTGTTTTATATATATACTAGTAAGTACTAGCAAAGTGCTCGTGCCTTGCTACGAATTTTCAATTCATTTTGATATAGACACAATGCCATATGCACTCATCTTTTAATGGCATTCACATTGTGTTTTCCTTTGTCTCCATTTTTACTGATAGGCTGGTAGGATATCCAACCAGGCATACATATCAGTCTCATAGCTTCCGAGCGGGCGCAAGAAATAGGATAGGTGCATGTCATGGTGGGCATAAAACCCGATACCCCAAGCCTAAATCTGAAATTTCAGATAGGTGCATCTCTTCCACCATCTCTAATTGTGACATAAATACACATAATTTACTCAGGAAATTCAGGTTTGTACTTCCGGAATCCAAACAACCCCCAAATTTAGTGTAGCCGGTTATGACCTTTGCACTTTCATCCTAGCCCATGAACAAAAGAAAAACGCCAGCATGACAACCCACTCCAACCCAGCATCCCGCTACGCCACTACCCAAGTTCTGCACAACCGTGCCCTTCATCCCGCATAATTAAGCCGCACCTCCTTTTCAACTCACGTGGGAACCAAGATCTGTTCGCCACCAGCGCCCGCAATGAGGTCGCTGGCCGGGCACCTCCCCCGTGTCATGTTGCCACCGTGATAGCAAAAAGTGCAGCGCTGGCTTCCTCCCTTGACTAACACTGCCCGCCTCCCTTGAGGCCACAAACGTGATGGCTTGGAGCCGTGTAGCGCCCCACCGGCCTCCCTCTTGTCCCGCCAGCGCCGCTAGATGGACCTCCTTTTGAGTCCCTCAGTCAATCGAGAGGACGACCTCTATGACGAAGCAACAACGAGGTGAAGCCTCCAATTTTGTCGACGCGTCGTCATTGTCCATCTTTAGATCAAGCGCTTTGCATCTTGGCTCGGGTAATTCAGGATTACTGAACTCGAACCATATTTTCTGAGTACCCGAATTATCGGGTATCAAAAATTTGGACAAATTTGAGGTGTCACTTGTAAAAACCTGAATTACCCGGCCCAAAATTCCGAGCAAACCCAAACTTCCAGCTTGAGGTGCATAAATCATTGCATTCCATGTTGTAAGGCTTATGATGGATTGGCTCAAGAGACACGAGAAATAGAGTAGCTAGCTTGGACATGCTGACGAGAGGAAAGATTGAATGGGGTGATTGATCGATCGGGCTTGGGCCATGCATTGCTGTACTTGACCAGCTAGTACTATTCTGATCGATCGGTTTTCTAAACCACGTGAACATAGCTGAGTTAGCACACCATCGTCTCTTCTCTGTCTTTCTCTCTACGTAGCTAGCTTTTGCATCAGCAGCTAGCTTGTTGTGCGTTGAGTTGATTCACTCGCCGACCACTAAGACGTAGGATTATTTGAAGAGCGGTAGGCGTACGCGGCATAGAGCCGTCCGGTCGGTGCCAGGCGCCAGCGCCATCCAGGCACCCACGATGCTAATCTAACAGACAGAAGAAGATTAGGGTAAAGGGAAAAACGTTTCAGAGTTTGTTGGGCCTCGGCCCGTCTGTGCTCGCGGGATGAAGCGATGAAGCGCTTTAAACACGGAGGACGTACGCGTACGAACTGACGGGTAGCAATTTAATAGTAAAGATGTCTGTGCGTTGCTACAAGTTGATTTTTACTAAAACGAATTATGTTGATGGGTCATAGGTTCTTGTCCACACCATGGACCTTCTTGCCCACCACCCCATCAACAATTACTGCATATCCCTGCCTCTCCACTTGCTGCATACCCTCGTCTCCCCGCTCACCGGTCTGCCAAGTCCGTGACGGATAGTATGGCCAGTATGAGTAGAACTTATTGAGTGGCCCTCATCTAGGTCATCGGGATATAGCGTGTGGCCTCCCATTCACGGTGATTACCTCCAGCACGCCGATCCACGGTAGAATCTTTAGAGTAGGTAACTAAAAGAATAAAATTACCCTTAAATATGAATATTTGATGAACAACTAATTATCCTTGTTAGTGAGTCAGCATAGCTAGTAAGGTAGATTATAATGGAGGGAAGAATGTGAAGCAGATGCTAGTTCTATTATGTTTTTGTCGGGGGGATGGTCCCCAGTAGGCCAAGACTATGGCAAATAAGCCATAATTTGGTAGTGGTAAACCGGATCAAAGAGTAATCCGGATTCTAGAGTTAAGCTCAGCTAACCGGAGTTGGCACGAACCGGTATCCCCGGAGGGGTATACCGAAGTAATGGCTCTAAGGGTATACCGAAGTGCAAAGGTACCGGAGTTCAGAAGGGAAGGTACCGGTAAACTGGAAACTGGTACCAGGGTCACTGTAGCCTGTCGGCACTTTGGTCAAAGATTCCACCAAGAACTAGAGGACAAGGATGAGCAAAGCACTCCAGCTTTAAACGAAGCCCTGGCGTCAAAACATATGATGACGTAAAAGATACCGGGCGAGGTCATCGCTCCCTGATTAAAGACAGAACCGGCGCCGGGGGGGCCAAAGTAGCTTTATAAAGTAGCTTATCTCATCCAAGATTCCATTAGGGTTTCTTCCCTTGTAAGCCACCCTCTCCCCTATGTAAGGAGAGGGGGCACACAGGGAGAGTAGAGAGAGAGAGATCAATCTAGGGGGGAAATTAGGCAGTTTAGTAGCAAGTAGCGAAGGACTTCTACCATACTGTCTTCAACCTCTGGCCTTTGGCTAAGTTCATCAATACAATCCGGTTTCTTTTCCGCTTTCCCTGTAGCAAAAACCCTCCCCCGAATCCCCTAGCGCATATTCGGTCTCAACTTAAGCCATCCTATGGCATCTGCCGTTCCACCACGATGACAGTTGGCGCCCACACCGTGGGGCCTGCAGCTGCGCTTGCTGGAGTTCATATTCGGGCGGGCATCCTCACCATCTCCGGCGAGCGTGTGGTGTCTAGCCTCGTCCAGCGCCTCGGCTCGTTGGATTTCATCAACGACAACGCGGGCCGCTTCGAGTTCGACTCCTACCGTATCTACCTCGGCACCGTGAAGGAGCGCCAGTACCCCTCACAGGTGCGGGTGGCGCCGGATCCGCCAAGGTCTTCAGCTGCTCGCGGGCCGTGCTCCGACCGCGCCGCCGACAGCGTGGATGTGATGATGGCTGGCGCAGGAGGCGCCGGCAAGGAAGCTGCAGGGGAGGGCGCTGCGCAGACCAGGTCCACGCGCACGGCTAAGCCTCCGACCGAGCGCGACGAGATCGTCGCCAGAACTTCTACCGCGCCACCGAAAGCGACCCCGCTGCAAGCGCCCATGAGCGTGTTGGCCACGCCCATCGAGCAGAACACCGACGCCGCAGCCACCCAGGTCGAAGTGGAGGCGCATCGGCAAAAGCTGCTCTCCGGTGCGGCTAACATCGTCATGGCCCAGCAAGAGCTCAACCTGACCCTACGTGAGTACAATGCTGCCCATGGCTTTGCTTCTGTTAGCGCGAACCCTGCTAGAGTAGTTGGAAACCGGCTTAGAGGTCGCAACCTAGATCAGGATCTGCGCTGGAAAGTTCTTCCCGGTAAGAGCTTGTCGGTATCTTTGAGCATGGTAGAGAAACCTAAGTACAACAGTCCGAATAAAAAGATAAAAGCTGCTAGAGCTGCAGTAGAAATGTGTGAATCGCTTTCAGGCGAGGCCTTAGCTAAATAGCAAGATCGAGTCAGAGAGTTGCTTGATATGATTGAGGCACAAAATGTTGAGCTAGCTCAAATTAACAAAGCAGCTGCAGCGTCAAAATCGGTTCACTCGGCAAAGAATGCCGGAAGCAAGTCGCATGGGCAGACATCGTCCCCCCATCCCGACAGAAGAAGAGAAAAAGATGCAAATGCGTAGGAAATGACTGTGTATGATCCGGTTCTGGCTGGAAAACAACAAGCCGGGCAACATGATACCGGCAGAAAAAGCCAAGGGGCAGGACGTGGCTATGCCGGAAATGGCTACGCTAGAAACGCTTATGCCAGTAAATGTGAAACCGGGCAAAATTATCGATAGGCTAGAGCAGCATATGCTGATGAAATGCCACCACCAAGGTACCAGCGAGGAAAAGCTGCGATACCGAAACAATATGATGAAGCCGATTCCGGAATGGAGAGGATTGGAGCTTACCGGAACCCGTTGGGGGAACGTGTTGGAGAAAGGTGCCTGCCAGACCGGGATGCGAGGCACAGGCTGGACAATGTATCTATCCGAAATGATCGGAGCCGAAGGTCCGCCGGGTCCGCAATGTTTTGGCCCGCGGATCATGAGGGAAGAACCATCGGTACGCAACTTCCAGTTGCCCAGTGATACAAAAACATACGATGGTACCACTAAGCCGGAAGATTGGCTTGCGGACTATGTTACGACGGTATACATCGCAGGAGGTGGAGGAACCGCGGCAGGCGGAGAAAACCGGCGTTGGGCGGTGAGAATCATACCGTCCTTCCTGGTGGGACTGACACGCATTTGGCTTAACAATTTACCAAAGGGAAGCATAAACGACTGACTCGATTTCGAAGAAGCATTTGTGAGCAACTTCAGCAGCACGTACCGGAGGCCAAACAGACCGTAGCAGCTTGCCATGTGCCAGTAGCGCGAGAATGAAACAAACCGGGATTATCTAACCTGGTGGAACTCCACACGAAACTCTTGCGAAGGCGTGATAGAAGCGCAAGCGATTGCTTGTGTCTGTAATGGGTGCCAAAGAGGTTCACCACTGTGGCAAAAGCTACAGAGAAGCATGCCAACCACTTTGGCTGAGATGATTCGAGTGGCTGATAGCTACGCGTTGGGAGATCCAATGCAACCAACAATCGCCGGTGACCCTTCGTCAAAAAATGTACCCTGACCGGATCAGTACCGGAACAATCATCATAACAAAAGGAGGGAAGATTTTCCGGATAGTAGGTACGTGATGCAACAAGTGGCCGCGGTGCAAGACAATTCTGGCGCCGGCGGGAGCCAAAGACAGAAAAAAGGGAACACAACAATGGGCTGGTCCAAAAAAGCAATGTTTTGAGAAAAAACCGTGGCAAGATCAAGAAAAATACACCATGGAATCCGCTATGGATCGGCCATGCCGGTGGCACACACCGAATCCGGCCAGGCCGACGAATCACCTGACAAAATATTGCTCCCGGACCAAGAGGTTGATGGAGAGAGGCATGATGAAAGATGCCAGAGACCAAGGTTTCGAAAAATTGCCGCCACCGCCACCGCTAACCGGGGCAAATGCGCAACCGGTCTTCGCTCAGCCAAACCGACCGCATCAGCAGCAAGAGGTTCACCAGGTGGCCCATGGCAACAACCAAGCACTGCCACCGGCACCTTTGGGTCGGAATGTTTACCGGGATCTGGACTTGTGCTGTGTAGTGTTCGTAACAGAGCGAAGGGGGCAAAGTGTGCATCGCCGTTCCATGGAAGTGAACGCGGTGATACCGACAGTACCGAAGTACATGCTGTGGTCAGATCAGGAAATCACCTCGTCGTTTAAAGATCATCCGAAAGTGATGCCGAATCCGGGCGGATATGCTTTGATAGTGGATCCAATAATGCATGGGCCATCGACGCGAGTCCGGTTTAGCAAAGTGCTGGTGGACAATGGTAGCAGCATAAACATCATGTACCGGCACACCATGCATACGCTTGGCATAACACCAAACATGCTGGAGCCAACTCACACAACTTTCCACGGCATCGTTCCGGGATTGTCCTGTTCGCCAATGGGCAAAGTCCGGGTTGATGTGCTGTTCGGAGGGCGTGACAATTGCCGCGTTGAAAACATTCTGTTTGAAGTTGTTGATCTTGACATCCCTTACCATGCACTGCTGGGGATGCCGGAATTGGCAAGGTTTATTGCCTCAACTCATACCGCATACCTCAAGGTGAAGATGTCGGCATCCAATGGACCCTTAACTGTGGTGGGAAATTACAAAGTATCGCTGGAAACCACGTCTGCCGGATCAAATCTGGCCGAATCGCTGGTGATAACAGAGGAAAAAAGAAGAATTCAAACTGCAGTCGCGTTGGCTCAATCCTCCCAGCTAAACTTAGCGGCAATGAGTGGCAACCTGGGCACACCGGCTTTCAAGCCAACTAAGGAGACAAAAGACATCGTGTTGGATCCAGCTTACCCAGAGCGCACCGTCCGCATCGGTGCCGGCTTGAGTGAGGCATAGGAAAGTGCGCTCGTCAACTTCCTCCGTGAGAATCGGAACATTTTCGCCTGGTCTACTGATGACTTGGTGGGTCTGCCGAGGGAGTTGGCTGAGCACTCTCTGAACGTCCGGAAGGATGCGAAGCCGGTGAGGCAGCCTCTGCGCCGGTTCGCTGAAGATCGGAGAAAGATCATTGGAGAACAAGTGACTAAGTTGCTGGTTTCCGGTATCATCGTGGAAGTATTGCATACCGAGTGGTTGGCCAATCCGGTGTTGGTCGAGAAGAAAAAAGAGGAAGACCCCAAAGCTCCAAAGGTGCTCATGTGCATTGACTACACCAACCTGAACAAGGCATGCCCAAAGGATCCATTCCCATTACCCCAGATTGATCAGGTGATCGATTCCACTGTTGGTTGTGAACTGTTGTCTTTTCTGGATGCTTATTCCGGTTTCCATCAAATTCCCCTGAAAAAGGAAGATCAAATAAAGAAAATAAAGACTGCGTTCATTACCCCTCACGGGGCTTATTGTTATGTCACTATGCCTTTTGGTTTGATAAACGCTAGCGCAACGTACTAGCGCGGTATGCCAAATTGCGTATTCGATCAAATCGGTTAAAACGTGCAAGTCTATGTAGACGATGTCGTGATAAAAACAAAGGTAAAAGACACCTTAATCAGTGATCTGAGGAAAACATTTGACAACTTGCAAAAATTCCGGATGAAACTTAATCCGGCAAAATGTACCTTCAGCGTTCCTGCCGGAAAACTAACCGGTTTCCTGGTATCGAGCCGCGGTATAGAGGTTAATCCGGTAAATGTTCGAGCCATCGAAAGAATGAGCATACCTCAAGACCTTAAGGATGTGCAAAATTTTACCGGGAGCTTGGCATCGCTAAGCCGGTTCATAAGCCGGTTAGGGGAGAAAGATTTACCGTTGTATGCCTTAATGAGAAAATCGGATACTTTCATCTGGACCCCGCAAGAAGATGCAGCGTTCAAGGAGCTAAAGCAAATGCTAGCCACGGCTCCGGTATTGGCTTCGCCTTTGGAAAGGGAACCCATGTTGCTTTACATAGCAGGGACAAACCGGGTGGTGAGTGTTGTGGTTGTGGTAGAAAGAGAAGAGGAAGGAAAAACCGTGCAGAGGCCGGTATACTACCTGAGCGAGGTGCTCTCCCTCTCAAAGCAAAACTACCCACACTTCCAAAAAATGACCTACGGCGTGTTTATGGCCGCCACTAAGCTCAAACACTATTTTGAGGAGCATCCGATGAAGGTGGTAAGCGAGGCACCTATCTCGGAAATCATCGGCAACAAAGATGCCAGCGGCCGGATCTCCAAATGGGCAATTCAGCTGTCACCGTATGTACCGGTTTACGAGAGACGAGACGCCATAAAATCACAAGCTTTGGCGGATTTCCTGGTTGATTGGGCGGAAATGCAATATAAGCCACCTAAACCGGAAGTGGATTACTAGAAGATGCACTTTGATGGATCCAAACTCAAAGAGTGTCTCGGTGCAGGAGTGGTTCTCACCTCACCAAAAGGAGATCACTTGAGATACGTGTTGCAGATACACTTCAGGGCATCAAAAAATGTCGCTGAGTATGAAGCTTTGGTCCATGGGCTCAAGGTCACAAAAGAAATCGGCGTCCACCGGATCATTTGGTACGGCGATTCAGATCTGGTGGTACAACAATGTTCTGGAGATTGGGATGCGAAAGATGCCAACATGGCTATGTACCGGTTTCATGTGAGGAAGATTGCCGGATTCTTCGAGGGGTGTGAGTTTCACCACGTGCCACGGGCAGAAAATGAAGCTGCAGACACACTGTCCAAGCTAAGCTCATCCAGGCAAGAAATTCCTTCCGGAATAGCTTTGGCTGACCTAAGGAAACCGTCAATCAAACCCAGTCCGGAATCGGAGTCAATTTTTGTACCGGAATCCCACGTTGTGCCAATGGACGTTGATGGAGGAAACCCAGGGACTGCTCCAACTGACCCGGGGACTTCGGGATCGAAACCGGAGGAAACCATGATGGTGGATTACATGGAGGTTGATGTACCGGTCTTCGTCGTTCGGGAAGCACCAACCTGGGTAAAACCTATTAAGGAATTCCTGATCAACGGTGGCTTACCGGCTGACGAAACCGAATCGAGAAGGATCCAAAGAAGGTCCAAGGCATACACCATCATCAACGGTGAAATGTACAAAAGAAGTGTTACCGGTGTCCTCCAATGATGTGTGGAACCGGAAGAAGGAAAAGAGATGCGCATAGAAATTCACCAAGGAGAGTGCGGGCAACATGCCTCATCCAGGGCGTTGGTGGCAAAAGTGTTCCAGCATGGGTTCTATTGGCCCACTACTTTGGAAGATGCTGGGGACTTGGTCCGGAAATGCAATGGGTTCCAGAGGTACGCCAAGCAAAATCATACCCCAGCATCCGGTTTAAAAATGATACCTATAATTTGGCCATTTGCTGTTTGGTGCCTGGACATGGTTGGTCCATTCAAAACGGCAAGAGGAAGCATGACTCATATCCTAGTGATGGTGGATAAGTTTACCAAGTGGTTGGAGGTTAAGCCAATCGCAAAATGTGATGGACACACCGCTGTGAAATTCTTAAAAGATGACATCTTGCGGTATGGATACCCGCACAGCATCATCACTGACAACGGAACAAACTTTTCTGAAGGAGAGTTTAAGTGGTTCTGTGATGATAACAATATCTGGTTGGATATAGCCTCAGTAGCACACCTACAGGAAAATGGCCAAGTTGAAAGAACAAATGCACTAGTGCTTTTCAGTATCAATCCGAGGCTTATTGAGTCACTCGAAAAAACGCCAGGATGTTGGCTTGATGAATTACCATCAGTGCTGTGGAGCATAAGAACCACACCAAAGCGGTCTACCGGATACACACCATTCTTTATGGTATATGGAGCAGAAGCGGTCATACCAACCGACATCATCCATGACTCACCACGAGTACAACTCTATACCGAAGAAGAGGTAAAAGAGGCCTGAGAAAATGATGTTGATTTGCTCGAGGAACAAAGAGAGATGGTTTTGGCAAGATCGGTCATATATCAACAAAACCTCAGACGCTATCATAGCCGAAAGGTAAACCCGAGGGTATTCCGGGAAGGAGACAAGGTGCTACGTCTAGTGCAGCGCACTGAGGGATGGTACAAACTCTCACCTCCTTGGGAAGGGCCTTTCATTGTGAGCAAGGCTCTACACAATGATGCCTACTATCTAATTGATGCACACGAATCGAAGAAAGGAAAGAAGGACATGTCAGGAGAAGAAACCAAGCGCTCGTGGAACATAGCTTTGCTTCGCCCTTTCTATTCCTGAAGATGTGATGTAAGGAATTCCTTTTTGTACCTTATTTACTATGAATAAAGATGCCGGCACCTCGAATGTATCTCGCGGACTACCTCTACCGAAATTGCATGCAATATGTTTATGTTTTCTGCATACCGGTTTGATTGTTGGAAACTTTCCTTTCCGGTTTAGTAATGTGCTAAACCTAAAGGAGTCTTCAACTTAGCTGCCGTCCGCAACCCGGCTTCATGAAAAGCAAGATAAACCGGAAGGTTCTAAGCACGTGAAAAATGAAAAGAAACAAAAAACAAACAAACCGAAGAAAATTTAACTAACCCCGGTAATACCGGTTTTTTGTGGAAAATTTTGAATTTTTTCTCTAAGTTCGAGAAAATGTTTGCTTGGCAAAAGAACTTTGAGTCTCATAAGTCGAAGACCCAAAAGAGGTAGACAGAGCCAAAGCAAAAGAACCAAGCGTGCATCGGATTGAATTCGGGAACAAATCCGGAATCTTCACCATGCAAGATCAAAGCAAAACGAAACAAGCAAATTTGAACCACACAAAGTACCGGAATGCATATAATCTTAAAGGTCAAGCATGCAAACCTAACGGCTACTTAAGTTCAAACAACCAAAAGGACTAAAGTATCTTACATCTTGTTGGGGGGATGACCCCCGGTATGCCAAAGGCTTGGCAAACTAGCCTTGTCTAGGCAGTTGACGTACCGGTTCAAAGATTATTCTGGATGACAAGGACAAGTTCATGGCTAAGTGAAACCATACTGGTATTCCGGGATGGGTATGCCGGAATAGGTTAAGAAGGTGCTGGAGTGCCGGCATAGGCTACACTGTGGCACATTGGCAGTCTGGTCAAAGATTCTCTCAAGGACTAGGGGATAAGGATGAGCGAAGCAGTTCAGCTTTAATCGAGGCTCTGAAGCCAAAGCAGAAGATGACGTAAAAGCTACCGGAGGATGTCATCTTCCTTGATTAATGACATACCGGTGTCACCGGCTGCCAAAGAGGCTTTGTAAAGTAGCTTGTCTAGTCAATGATGCCATTAGGTTTCCTTCCCTTGTAAGCCACCCTCTCCCCTATATAAGGAGAGGGAGCACACCCCTGCGCGGGGGATCGCATTCTCAGTAGACAGAAAGCAAGTTAGCAGTAGAGAGGTAGAGCTTGTACTGTGCTTCTTCAACCTCTGGCTAAGGCCAAGTTCATCAATAAGATACCGGTATTCCATCCGATTTCCACCCTTGTGTTACCTAAACCCTCCCCCGAATCCTCTAGCGCACATTCGGCCCCAACTTAAGCCATCCCATGGCATCTATCTGTTCACCACGACGATAGTTTGCGCCCACCGTGGGGCCAGCAGCTGCGCTTGCTGGAGTTCATATTCGGGCGGGCCTCCTCACCATCTCCGGCGAGCGTGTGGTCAGTGGCCTCGTCTACCGCCTCGGCTCGCTGGACTTCATCAACGACAACGCTGGCTGCTTCTCCAATGGCAGTAAGTTCCCCAAGAACGACCGCATCATCGAGTTCGGCAGCCACCGCGTATACCTCGGCACCGTCCCTGTGCGCCAGTACCTCTCGCCGGTGCTGGTAGCGCCGGACCCGCCAAGATGCTCGTGGGCTGCGCAACGGCTGTGCCGCCGGCAGTGTGGAGGTGCTGGTGGTTGGTGCGGCTGACGCCGGCAAGGAGGCAGCGGTGGAAGGCGCTCGACAGACAAAGTCCGCGCGTATGGCCAAGCCGCCGACCGAGCGTGACCAAGTGGTTGCGGGTGCATCTGCAGCACCACCGGAGACTCCTCTCCAGGCGGCCATGAGCGTGCTGGCAACGCCCATAGCGCAAAACATCGATCCGGCAGCGGCTCAAGCGGAGCTGGAGATGCAGCGGCAGAAGCATCTCTCCGGAGGTGCGGACATCATCAGGGCACAACGCGAACTGAACCTAACCCTACGTGAGTATAACGATGCCCATGGCTTTGCTTCTGTTAGCGCTCAGCCTGCTAGAGTACCGGAAAACCGGCTTAGAGCTCGCAACCTAGATCAGGATCTGCGCCAGGAAGTTCTTGCCGGAAAAAGTACATCGACATCCTTGAGCATCGTAGAGAAACCTAAGTACAGCAGCCCGGATAAAACAATAAAAGCTGCTAAGGCTGGGGTAGAGATGTGTGATTCGCTTACCGGCGATGCTCTAGCAAATCAAAAAAGATCGAGTTAGAGAATTGTTAGAAGTGATACAGGAGCAAAATGTTGAGCTTGCTAAGGCAAACCAAGCAGCTGCGGCATCGAAATCAGTGCGTTCAGCAAAAAATGCCAGAAGCAAGTCCCATGGGCAGGCATCGTCCCCCCATCCGGACAGAAGAAGAGAAAAAGAGGCAAATGCGCAGCAAATGACTGTGTATGATCCGGTACTTGCCAGAAAACAAAAGGCCGGGCAACATGATGCCGGTAGAAAAAGCCAATGGGCAGGTCGTGGCTATGCCGGAAAAGGTTATGCCGGAAACTCTTATGCCGGTAGAGGTGAAACCAGGCAAAATTATTGAGCTGCAAGGGCAGCATATGCTGAAGATGAAATTCCACCACCAAGGTACCGTCAGGCAAGAGCCGTGGTACCGGAACATTATGATGAAGCTGATTTAGGAATGGAAAGGGTCGGAGTTTACCGGAACCCATTGGGAGAGCGTGTTGGGAAAGGCTCCTGCCAGATCAGGATGCGAGGCACAGGCTGGACAGGGTGCATCTCTCTGAGATAATCGAAGCTGAGGGTCCGCCGGGTCCGAAATGCTTTAGCCCGCAGATCATGAGGGAAGAGCCACCGGTTCACAACTTCCAGTTGCCCCGTGATACAAAAACATATGATGGCACCACTAAGCCGGAAGATTGGCTTGCGGATTATGTGACCGCAGTGTACGTCGCTGGTGGCGGAGGTACCACCACAGGCGGAGGAAACCGGTGTTGGGCCGTGAGAATCATACCGTCCTTTCTGGTAGGACCGGCACGTATTTGTCTTAACAATTTTCCAAAGGGAAGCGTAAATGGCTGGCTGGACTTCGAGGAAGCTTTCGTGAGCAACTTCAGCAGCACATAACGGAGGCCAAACAGACCTCAGCAGCTTGCTCTGTGCCAGCAACGCTCCAATGAAACAGACCGGGATTACTTGACCCGGTGGAACTCCACGAGGAACTCCTGTGAAGGTGTGATCGAGGCACAGGACATTGCTTGGTTTTGCAATGGGTGCAGAAGAGGTTCACCGCTGTGGCAAAAGCTGCAGAGAAACATGCCAACGACTCTGGCGGAGATGATCGGTGTGGCGGATAGCTACGCATTGGGAGATCCAATGCAACCGGCAGTTCAGGCTGATCCGGCACAAACGAGCCCGCCACGCCAAGATTAGTACCGGGATAACCGGCACAACAAGATAAGGGAAGATTTTTTGATCAAAGGTATGGTCCGCAACAAATGGCCGCGGTGCAGGATCATTTCGGCGCCAGCGGAAGCCAAAGACAAAAAACCGGATCGCAGCCGTGGGCGGGTCCAAAGAAGCAATGGGTTGAAAAGAAACCGTGGCAAAATGAAGATATATACACCATGGAATCTGCAATGGATCAACCATGCCGGTGGCACACACCAAATCCGGCGAGGCCGGCAAACCATTTGACAAAAGATTGCTCCTGGACCAAGAGGTTGATGGAGAGAGGCATGATGAAGGATACCGGAAATCAGGGTTCCGGAAGGTTACCACCACCTCCGCCGCTTACCGGTGCAAATGCGCAACCGGTGTCGCCTCAGCTAAACCGGCAGCAGCAGCAAGAACTTCATCAGGTGGGAAATGGTAATGACCAAGCACCCCCACCGGCACCTCTGGGCCGGAATATTTATCAAGATCCACACCTGTGTTGTGTCGTGTTTGTCACTGAACCCACAGATAAGCAAAGTATGCATCGCCGTTTCATGGAAGTGAGCGCGGTGATGCTGGTAGTTCTAAAATACATGTTGTGGTCAGATCAGGAAATTACCTGGTCGTTCAAGGATCACCCAAAAATAATGCCAAACCCGGGTGGTTATGCTCTAGTTGTAGATCCAATCATGCATGGGCCAACGACAAGAGTCAAGTTCAGCAAAGTGCTGATAGACAACGGGAGCAGCATAAACATCATGTACCGGCACACTATGCGGACGCTGGGCATAACAGAAAACATGCTGCAGCCAACCCACACAACTTTCCACGGGATTGTTCCGGGCTTGTCCTGCTCACCTATGGGAAAAGTCCGGGTGGATGTGTCCTTTGGGGGACGTGAAAATTGCCGGGTCGAGAACCTACTATTTGATGTGGTGGATTTGGACAGCCCTTACCATGCACTGCTGGGGAGACCGGCATTGGCGGCGTTCATGGCCTCCACTCATACTACATATCTCAAGAAGGGAAAGGCAGACAGGTCCGGAGATGAAACCAATCGTCCATGGAACATAGCGTTGCTGCGCCCTTTCTATTTCTGAGGATATGATGTAAGGCGTTCCTTTTTTGTACCTTATTTTCTATGAATAAAAGATGCCGACACCTCGAATAAATCTCGGGGACTGCCTCTACCGGAATTGCATGCAACGTGTTTATTTTTTCAGTATACCGGTTTGGTTGTTGGACAATCTCTTTTCCGGTTTAGTAACGTGCTAAACCTACCGGAGTCTTCGACTTTGCTGTTGTCCGAAACCCGGCTTCATGGCAAGCAAGATAATCCGGAAGGATCCAAACACGTGAAAAATCCAAAGGGAAATCGAAAACAAGTAATCCTAGGAAAGTTTAACTAACCCCGGTTGTACTGGTTTTTTGTGAAAAAATTCGATTTTTTTTTAAGTTCAAGAAAATGCTTGCTTGGCAAAAGAACTTTGTGACTCATACGCCAAAACACCCAGAGAGGTAGGCAGAGCCAAAGCAAAAGAACCAAGTGTGCATCAGATTGGATGCGGAAACAAGGCCGGAATCTTCACTGTGCAAGATCAAAGCAAACAGTAGAGACAAACTAGTAAAGTTGCATACCAACATAACATAATAAGTTATCGGTATATCATATAAGATACCGGTATGATAAAGAGTAGCACAACTGATGTCTACGCATGCTTCTATTCCTGTAGACAGTGTTGGGCCTCCAAGAGCAGAGGTTTGTAGAACAGCAGCAAGTTTCCCTTAAGTGAATCACCCAAGGTTTATCGAACTCAGGGAGGAAGAGGTCAAAGATATCCCTCTCAAGCAACCCTGCAATTACGATACAAGAAGTCTTGTGTGTCCCCAACACACCTAATACACTTGTCAAATGTATAAGTGCCCTAGTTCGGCGAAGAGATAGTGAAATACAAGTAATATGGATGAATATGAGTGGTAATAGCAATCTGAAATAAATATGGCAGCGAGTAAACATGCAGTGGAACAGTAAATAAACGATGTTTCGATGTTTGGAAGCAAGGCCTAGGGATCATACTTTCACTAGTGGACACTCTCAACATTGATCACATAACTGAAACTACTCTACACTCTCTTGTTGGATAACAAACACCGTTCATTGTGTAGGGCTACAAGAGCTCCCTCAAGCCGGAGTTAACAAGCTCCACAACATCCGGAGTTCATATTTAAGTAACCTTTAGAGTGCATGATAGACCATTGAAATTTAGACCGAGTACTAACATAGCATACACACTGTCAACAATAGCTATGAAAGGTGGAATAGATCGCATCAATACTATCATAGTAATAGTTAACTCCATAATCTACAAGAGATTACAATCATAACCTATGCCAAGTACTACATGATGCACACACTGTCAACATTACATCATGGAGGAGGAATAGAGTACTTCAATAACATCACTAGAGTAGCACATAGATAATATTCAACTAGATCACAAAGCTCATGTTCACATAAAGATCACATGGGAGAGAGATGAACCACATAGCTACGGTAGAGCCCTCAGCCTCGGGGGAGAACTACTCCCTCCTCATCATGGGAGACAGCGATGGCGATGAAGATGGCGGTGGAGTTGATGGAGATGGCAATTCCCCGTCCCGGCTGGGTGCCGGAACAGAGACTTCTTTCCCCCGAATTGGAGTTTCGCGATGGCGGCGGCGTCCCTGGAGTCTTTTTGGAGTTTCGTCAATCGGTGTCGAAGTTTTAGGTCACGAGGAGTCTTATAGGCGAAGAGGCGGAGTCGGAGGGGCCACGGGGGACCCACACACTAGGGGGGCGCGCCCCCCTTGGCCGCGCCACCTTGTGGGGTGGGGCCCCCTGGCTCCCCTCTGGCCCCTCTTCGGTGCTCTGGAAGCTTCCTGGAAAAATAAGATATTGGGCGTTGATTTCGTCCGATTCCGAGAATATTTCCTTTGTAGGATTTCTGAAACAAAAAACATCACAAAACAGGAACTGGCTCTTCGGCATCTCGTTAATAGGTTAGTTCCGAAAAATGCATATAAATGATGTAAAGTGTGTATAAAACATGTGAGTATCATCATAAAAGTAGCATGGAACATAAGAAATTATAGATACGTTTGAGACGTATCAAGCATCCCCAAGCTTAGTTCCTACTCTTCCTCGAGTAGGTAAACGATAACAAAGATAATTTCTGAAGTGACATGCTATCATAATCCTGATCAATACTATTGTAAAGCACATGAGATGAATGCAACGATTCGAAGCAATGGTAAAGACAATGAGTAAACAACTGAATCATATAGCAAAGACTTTTCATGAATAGTGCTTTCAAGACAAGCATCAATAAGACTTGCATAAGAGTTAACTCATAAAGCAATAGATTCTTAGTAGAAAGTTTTGAAGCAACACAAAGGAAGATATAAGTTTCAGTGATTGCTTTCAACTTCAACATGTTTATCTCATGGATAATTGTCAACACAAAGTAATATGATGAATGCAAATAAGCAAGTATGTAGGAATCAATGCACACAGTTGACACAAGTGTTTGCTTCTAAGATAGAAAGAAGTAGGTGAACTGACTCAACATAAAGTAAAAGAATGGCCCTTCGCAGAGGGAAGCAGGGATAAAATCATGTGCTAGAGCTTTTCAAGTTTTGAAATCATAAAGAGAGCATAAAAGTAAAGTTTTGAGAGGTGTTTGTTGTTGTCAACGAATGGTAGTGGGCACTCTAACCCCTTGCCGAACAGACTTTCAAAGAGCGGCTCCCATGAAGGACGTTATCTCTACCACCAAGGTAGATCATCCCTCTTCTCTTTTGTTTACACATGTACTTTAGTGTAGTTTTATTTTTATTTTTGGGTGACACTCCTTCCAACCTTTGCTTTCACAAGCCATGGCTAACCGAATCCTCGTGTGCCTTCCAACAATCACATACCATCAAGGAGTGTCTATTTATTTTAGTTTTATTTACATGACACTCCTCCCCACCTTTGCTTTCTCAAGCCATGGCTAACCGAATCCTCGGGTGCCTTCCAACATTTCACATACCATGGAGGAGTGTCTATTTTCAAAATTAAGTTGCTTACTGATGAATCAGAGCAAAACATGTGAAGAGAATTATTAATGAAGGTTAATTAATTGGGGCTGGGAACCCCGTTGCCAGCTGTTATCACCAGATTTTGGCCAAATCAGGAGGTGGGCCGTAAGGGAGATGGGCTTGGAAGATTACACGTGGAAGATCTCTGAAGCGGCCTCGCACGAAGAGTTTGGGCTAGATTGCCCGTGTATCTTTAATCATGGTAGATTGTAGCTTAGATTAAAAGTTAGAGTTTGTATCGTGCACGGTGGGGATTATTCCCACGCTAGAAAGTCCCCTGGACTATAAATATGTATCTAGGGTTTATGGAATAAACAACAACCAACGTTCAACCAACCAAATCAATCTCGGCGCATCGCCAACTCCTTCGTCTCGAGGGTTTCTACCGGTAAGCAACATGCTGCCTAGATCGCATCTTGCGATCTAGGCAGCACAAGCTCCACGTTGTTCATGCGTTGCTCGTACTCGAAGCCTTGTTGATGGCGAGCAACGTAGTTATCATAGATGTGTTAGGGTTAGCATAGTTCTTCGCGTAACATGCTATCGTAGTGCAACCCTTGCATGTCTAGCCGCCCTTACACCTATCTTAGGTGTAGGGGCGGCACCCCGCTTGATCATTATTTAGTAGATCTGATCCGTTACGATAGCTCCTTGTTCATCAAGGATTAGTTTAATATCTGCAATAGTTAGGCCTTACAAAGGGCTGGAGGATCCAGCGGCACGTAGGGTGTCGTTTGCTAGTCCTAGACAGGATGTTCCGGGGATCAACCTCGTGTTGGTTTTTAGGCCTTGTTTAGGATCGGCTTACGATCACCGTGCGTGGCCGCGAGGCCCAATCCTGAGTAGGATGATCCGATTATGCGGTGAAAACCCTAAATCGTCGTAGATCTCATTAGCTTTATCTTGATCAAGCAGGACCACCATATATTCGTGCACCCCGTACGAATCATGGGTGGATCGGCTCCTTGAGCCGATTCACAGGATAACCTGAGAGCCGATCGAGGCTCGTATTTAATGTTTACGTGTATGCCATGCAGGAAACTAAGCGAGGCATCTCCATCACCTTCCTGACCAGGTATAGGTCAGGTGGCACGCCCTTGCGATCAGCATCGGACGTGTGACCAGAAGGCTTTGCGGGCCGTCGCTCGGAGGGACCTCGGCCAGCCGCAACCCTAGGTTGTTCCCTGCTCTACGGTGTTGCCCGTCGCTGCCCGCCGGTGGGTTTCGGACGTCAACACATTCTGGCACGCTCGGTGGGACAAGCGTCTACATCAACCACATCGCCATCTACATCTGAGATGGCGGACGGCACGCCAGTCACATACGAGCATCGACCGCAAAAGGGGGGTATGACGCCCCAAACAAAGGAAGGCCGGTGATGAGACATCGGCTGGCACGACGAGGTGTGAACCTCTTTTGAGCAGTGCAGTCGAAATAGAGGCCAATTCAGCAGCCGCCCCGTATTATCCGTGCCATACGTTTTCGCCGGCATTCAGCATCAATCTAGCGGGTGACGGAAGACTGGAGTATGGGTTTACATCGGTTTGCGAGGGCAGGGAAATCGGCATTGGTCCATGACTGCAGAGCCGATGTTCAGGCATGATCCTACCGACAACCGCAGAGCCGATATCCGCAGTTACCTGACAGATTCGGCTCGGGGGGGGCACATGAGCAGGCAGACAGACACATAGGGGCAATGAAATATTAGGAGCCGGTGGAAAATCGGCCAGTAAAAAAAAATGTAGCAAGTACAGTCGAAGCAGATTCACTCGAGTTCAGCGAAACAGGCCCCTACTGGAGGAATGCGTCAAGGGCACGAAGGGCGTCGACATGGATGCGATCTACCTCAGCGATCTCAGCTTCGTCGTCCTCGTCTCTACCCGTCACCGCCTGGCCGCTCAGTGGTACGAATTTCAGCCGGATCGGTCTTCGGATCGGCCGTGAGGCCTTTTGCTTCATCTTCGTAACGGGCAATAAGGGCTTCCTTGTCTTGGATGAGCTGCTTGGTCATCCTTACCCTCTCTTCGAGGCTCTCCGGCTCCTTGCGCAGGGTCTCGAGTTCGGCGCGATTGGCGTAAGTATCCGTCTTGGCGTCCAGGGCAGCCTTCTTCTCGTTGAGCCGTCGACACTTGTCGGCGATATCGGCTCTCAGTGGAAGCTGGGAGTGGCGAATAGTAATCCGTTGTCGAGCCGATTGCACCCTTGATTTAAAGACCGACAGGGTAACAGCGGGCCAGAGCTTCACTTGCAGTGTCATAGGGAGATGGGGCTGGACATCCTCGAGGATGCCTTTGACTTCCTCGGAATTGTCAATCAGTGGTCTCGCTGAGGAAGAAAGCAAGTCTTTGAGACGCTGGAGTGGACCATGGACCGTACTAAGGCCCGGCTCTCCACTTGCCTTAGAAGAGGTTGGCTCGATGGATTCTGGATCGAACGTCAGCAAGCTCGAGAGATCACAACCCTGATAGGGCAAACAAAGTGAGTTTAGCGTGCGATGAAGAAATTAATGGAGCCAAGGAGGAGGGGCATACCTCTCCCAAGGGAGGAGGAACAGCCGATGTAGTGACGATCGGCTTTTCTGCGGACTTGGATAGGTCAGCCACTTGGGCAGCCGCGAACGTCGAGGTGGCCAGGTCCAGGGTGACGGACGGCATCGGTACCTCCTCAACGTCTCCGCTAGAAGTTTCTTCGGTCTGCAGGGGGAAGTGATTAGCCGATCTAAATGACAACGGGTTAGCATGAAGTGTGACCAGGGAAATAATTACATTGGAGACCTCCTGGCTTGATGGAGAGGCTCGTGGGTTCTTACGAGCCCTTTTGACGCAGCGGCGCTTCGTGCGTGGCCCCGATCTGGTTGGGGCTTGGGGAGCAGGGGGTTCAGGAATCGACCTTTTCTTAGAAGCCGGCGCTGGCGAGGCCGTCTGGCTCTGGGTGGTGGACCTCTCAGAATTGCCCGAGCTCGAGTCCCCCTGGCTGGATTCTTCGGCCCTGCTGGAGGTTTCTTCGGTGGAAGTCTGTAGAAAAGAATACGAGCGTATTGTAAAAGATTTGGAAAGTGGATAAATGTGGACAGGGTCTGAACCAACTTACACGTGGGCTTTCTTGGGCAGGAGCCTTACGCTTCAGGGTTTTCCTGGTAGCCACCTTCCTCACTGCCGTCCTCGCCTGAGTCGAGGCTCGGGGGCAACCGGCCCCGAAGATGCTTTACTTCTGGGAGCCGATTTCGGTGAAATCGGCCGACCTCGCATTATGACTTTCTTCGGGGGTGGCGAGCTCGCCAGAAGAGAACCACTGGTGCCGGAGGAAGGAATACGAAAGGGGAACCGTCGGCTTGTGTGGGAGCCGGACCATCTTGTTGCTGCCAGGGGAAAGAGTCAGGTCACAGACGATCACCATAATGCGGTTACAAGAAATGTTTAAGTGATGGTACCTGGTCTGCAGGGATGTCATACTCGGCATCAAGCTCTCTCAGCAGTGGTCCTAGAGCCCTCCTGAAGACGTGGGTCTTCCACATGGACCACCAAGTTTCAAAACCATCGGTAGTGAAGGAGAAGCGGAGGTTGTGGGGAATCGGAATGACCAAAGCATCAAAGAAGGTATAACACCTTTGGGCAGTAAGAATGTCGTGCGGCTCAGCTCTACTTGCCGTCGGTGGTGTAAGAAGAAGTGTGGAGGCACCCGTCCGAGACCAAGCTGTCGGGCTGCCACTACCGGTTGATAACACTCATAACCGGGCTTGATGATCCGGTTCGAGGTACTCATGCCAACAGGGAGGAAGCAAGGACGAATCATGAGGGAGTACAAATGCTGGGTGCTGGCGTCATCGGCAAAGTCATCCAATCGGAAAGAGACTGGGTTTTCAAAATTTGCCGATTCAGTATAAGGGTGGAACAGGGGGTTGTCCAAACCTTGGAAGAAAATCTTAAACCACCCCGCTGCTTCCTTGGGGATCAGCCTGCTGCCTGGGAGACCATACAGGGCTTGGCCATAGCTGGTGCATCGAATTTCCTTTCCATTTACATCCGGAAAGGTGCAGTGGTCAGCGGTGGGAAGTCCGGGATTTGGTTTTAGAAGTATAGTTGGGCCCACAACCGAATGAACCACCAGTGGCCGCCGGCTTTAACTGTCTTTTGAGAGAACAGTTTGACAGACATCAGTTGAAGGGATCGGTAGACCTCTCCAAGAAACAGTTTGCCTAGGCCGAGTTGGGTGCCTTTAGCAAGTTCATAGGCCAGTGAGAGGTAATTCTTGGTAGGAGCAAGTGATGGACCACAGAAAATGAAGTGCTCCAGCCAGAAATTCAGGAAGGCTGTGTGTTCCCTCTCTGTCACGGGACCTTTGTTTTTCATATAACGATTGAGATAGGCGCCCCAGCTGGTACACTCTTTTTTAGAGGATAGAGTGAAAGGGACTTTCGGCAGTTTGAATGCAGAAGGACTGGGGGATGCAATGTCTAGGCCTGTGATCATGGCTACATCCAGCAGGGTCGGTGTCATAGGGCCATGACCAAACATGAAGCAGTTCAGTGCATCAGACCAAAAGTAGCCGATGGTTTTCAGGATGTTCTCATTCTTCTCAAGAGGAGATAATGATAATGACAGGGCATCGGCTATCCCTATGGTTTCCCAAGTGGCATAATGGGTTTTTGATACTCTATTGTACCATGCCACCCAATCCTCAGGAGGATTAGGCCAGGCTCGCAAGCGGCCGGCCCAGAAGTCGGATCTAGGTTCCGGCTCACGAAGGGGATTCCGTTAGCTTCGCACGAAATTAACAGGGCGGGACTCTCGGAAGAACGAGGACCGAGGCACATCGAATTTGCGAGAGAAGGATGTGGCAGAAGGATGTCTGAAACCTAAATTAGTGGCGGAGCGAAACATTAATTCAGGTGTTTGCCATTAATCCCATATCAAGTCGAACGGCGAGAGAAGGTTGAGGATTACCTTCAGTCCGGAAGCCGTGGTGTCGGTATTGGATGATTCCGCCATGGGATGCGTTGAAGGAGCTGGGGGCGGTGCGGTTGAGATCTGTGTAGGTGGTTTTGGGTTGGAACTGCTCGGGCGGCGATTTGGGGATCTGAGTTTGCCTTTTCAGATGGAGGTCGCAGGTTACCGTTTGGAAGGGCGGCTAGGTCGACTTTACTCGTGTTTTTATGATAGAGGCCGGTGCGATGCCATCGGCTCTTTTTGGAGATTTTGTGACTTTGACTATCGGCAAAACAGTTGACTGGAAATACTTCTTCATTTACAAACGAGGGTTTTTTACAATGAAGAGCCGATTGCTCAAAGAGGAACAAAAGAAGAGCCGATTGCTCGTGTACTACTAATGCTATGTCACTAATCCTCGCTGCCCTCATCGTCGGCATCGTAGCTGTCACCGGCGCTATTTCCGGAGAACTCCTCGTCACTGCTGCCCCAGCCTTCGACCGGAGCTTCTTCCTCTGCGTCATCATCGTCATCTTCACTATCTGCCCAAGCACGGAGGCGCTTCGCCGGTGGGTACCCAGCGGAGGAGGAGGAATCATCTTCCTCCTCTTCTTCCTCCGCATCCTCGTCTTCCTCTTCCTTATCAGAGGAAGTGGGCTTCCTCCATGAGGGGAGGTCATCCTCGTTTTCGCTCTCCAGTTCCCCTTCAACGAGGAGGTGGAGGTCGCCCTCCTCATCGGTCAGGGGCATGTCGCCATCTGACATGAGATCGAAGTTCCACTCGGGCTCTGACATTGGCTCGCTTTTGGAAGAAGATTGGAAAGAGAGGCCGGAGGAGACGGAGGAAGAAGAAGACATTGCTACAGGGAAAGAGGGTTTTTAGTGCCGATAGCTAGAGCAGAGGAAGGGGATGAAGGAGGCTAGTCAATCGGCACAGTTTAATAAGGAAGAGCCTAATGGGGATTTAAAGCCATTGCGGTTTCCAAGGAAGTGGTGCTAAAGGTATCAAGTTTTGCAAGAAGTTGAGGAGACAAGGCATCATGATAAAGGATGCTGCAACGGTTCTGCCATGACATGACCCGACGAAGAAAAAAACGGAGTGATTTTGGAATTGATAATTCCAAAACCAGGGGGGCATGTGTTATCACCAGATTTTGGCCAAATCAGGAGGTGGGCCGTAAGGGAGATGGGCTTGGAAGATTACACGTGGAAGATCTCTGAAGCGGCCTCGCACGAAGAGTTTGGGCTAGATTGCCCGTGTATCTTTAATCATGGTAGATTGTAGCTTAGATTAAAAGTTAGAGTTTGTATCGTGCACGGTGGGGATTATTCCCACGTTAGAAAGTCCCCTGGACTATAAATATGTATCTAGGGTTTATGGAATAAACAACAACCAACGTTCAACCAACCAAATCAATCTCGGCGCATCGCCAACTCCTTCGTCTATAGGGTTTCTACCGGTAAGCAACATGCTGCCTAGATCGCATCTTGCGATCTAGGCAGCACAAGCTCCACGTTGTTCATGCGTTGCTCGTACTGAAGCCTTGTTGATGGCGAGCAACGTAGTTATCATAGATGTGTTAGGGTTAGCATAGTTCTTCGCGTAACATGCTATCGTAGTGCAACCCTTGCATGTCTAGCCGCCCTTACACCTATCTTAGGTGTAGGGCGGCACCCCGCTTGATCATTATTTAGTAGATCTGATCCGTTATGATAGCTCCTTGTTCATCAAGGATTAGTTTAATATCTGCAATAGTTAGGCCTTACAAAGGGCTGGAGGATCCAGCGGCACGTAGGGTGTCGTTTGCTAGTCCTAGACAGGATGTTCCGGGGATCAACCTCGTGTTGGTTTTTAGTCCTTGTTTAGGATCGGCTTACGATCACCGTGCGTGGCCACGAGGCCCAATCCTGAGTAGGATGATCCGATTATGCGGTGAAAACCCTAAATCGTCGTAGATCTCATTAGCTTTATCTTGATCAAGCAGGACCACCATATATTCGTGCACCCCGTACGAATCATGGGTGGATCGGCTCCTTGAGCCGATTCACAGGATAACCTGAGAGCCGATCGAGGCTCGTATTTAATGTTTACGTGTATGCCATGCAGGAAACTAAGCGAGGCATCTCCATCACCTTCCCGACCAGGTATAGGTCGGTGGCACGCCCTTGCATCAGCATCGGACGTGTGACCAGAAGGCTTTGCGGGCCGTCGCTCGGAGGGACCTCGGCCAGCCGCAGCCCTAGGTTGTTCCCGGCTCTACGGTGTTGCCCGTCGCTGCCCGCCGGTGGGTTTCGGACGTCAACACCAGCTCTTTTTGCAAAATTATTCGATAAGCGGATGAAGCCACTAGTCCATTGGTGAAAGCTGCCCAACAAGATTGAAAGATAAAACACCACATACTTCCTCATGAGCTATAAAACATTGACACAAATAAGAGATAATAACTTTTGAATTGTTTAAAGGTAGCACACGAAGTATTTACTTGGAATGGCAGAAAAATACCATGTAGTAGGTAGGTATGGTGGACACAAATGGCATAGGTTTTGGCTCAAGGATTTGGATGCACGAGAAGTATTCCCTCTCAGTACAAGGCTAGGCTAGCAAGGTTGTTTGAAGCAAACACAAGTATGAACCGGTACAGCAAAACTTACATAAGAACATATTGCAAGCATTATAAGACTCTACATTGTCTTCCTTGTTGTTCAAACACCTCACCAGAAAATATCTAGACTTTAGAGAGACCAATCATGCAAACCAAATGTCAACCAGCTCTATGTAGTTCTTCATTAATAGGTGCAAAGTACATGATGCAAGAGCTCAAACATGATCTATATGAGCACGAAAATTGCCAAGTATCAAATTAGTCAAGACACTATACCAATTACCACATGTAGCATTTTCTGTTTCCAACCATATAACAATGAACGAAGCAGTTTCATCCTTCGCCATGAACATTAAAAGTAAAGCTAAGAACACTAGTGTTCATATGAACAAGCGGAGCGTGTCTCTCTCCCACATAAGCATGAATTTATTCAGAGAATGAAAATAACAAAAAGAAAATAAAAGCACGCAGACACTCCAAGTAAAGCACATAAGATGTGACGGAATAAAAATATAGTTTCACTAGAGGTGACCTGATAATTTGTCGATGAAGAAGGGGATGCCTTGGGCATCCCCAAGCTTAGATGCTTGAGTCTTCTTGAAATATGCAGGGATGAACCACGGGGGCATCCCCAAGCTTAGAGTTTTCACTCTTCTTGTTCCTATTGTATCATCCTCCTCTCTTGACCCTTGAAAACTTCCTCCACACCAAACTCAAAACAAACTCATTAGAGGGTTAGTGCATAATAAAAATTCACATGTTCAGAGGTGACATAATCATTCTTAACACTTCTGGACATTGCACAAAGCTACTTAAAATTAATGGAATAAAGAAATCCATCAAACATAGCAAAATAGGCAATGCGTAATAAAAGGCAGAATCTGTCAAAACAGAACAGTCCGTAAAGACGAATTTTTCTGGGGAACTTAACTTGCTCAGATGAAAATGCTCAAATTGAATGAAAGTTGCGTACATATCTGAGGATCACTCACGTAAATTGGAAGATTTTTCTGAGTTACCTACAGAGAACCCTGCCCAAATTCGTGACGAAGAAGAAATCTGTTTCTGCGCAGAGAATCCAAATCTAGTATCAACCTTACTATCAAAGACTTTACTTGGCACAACAATGCAATAAAATAAAGATAAGGAGAGGTTGCTACAGTAGTAACAACTTCCAAGACACAACAAAATAGTAGCAAAATAAAGACATGGGTTATCTCCCAAGAAGTGCTTTCTTTATAGTCATTAAGATGGGCTCAGTAATTTTAATGATGCACTCCCAAGAAATAAGAGTTGAAGCAAAAGAGAGCATCCAAAAGCAAATTCAAAACAAATTTAAGCCTAACCCACTTCCTATGAAAAGGAATCTTGTAAATAAACACATTCATGAAGAACAAAGTGACAAGCATAGGAAGATAAAACACGAGTAACTTCAAGATTCTCAACATAAAGAGAGGAAACTTAATATTATTAAGATGCATATAATCATGTTTCCCTCTCTCATAATAACTTTCAGTAGCATCATTGATGGAATCCACAATATACCCATCACTTAAAACATTCTTATCATAGTTCATATGCATAAAAGTATCATTAAATTTGGCATAAGAAAAACTCTTCTCATTAATAGTAATTGGAGCAGGATCATTTTCAAGAATTTGAACATGGTAAACAAGTTGCATACTAAGGGAATTGTTTTTGGCAATCCAATCATAACTATGACAAGTTTCATAAGGATAATTATAACATATGTCATATCATTCTTTATAATAATTATCAAAGATTGGAGGCATAGTGTCATCATAAGAAATAGAATAGTTATCTTTCACAGTATGTTCATCTCTAACCATACCATCATTGTTACTAGAAGGAGATGTATCAAACATATAATCATCAGTAGAAAAAGGATTTTCAAACACCTCATCTCCAAGCTTAGAGCTTTCTAAATTATCATGGGAAGAAGCATGGATAATACTAATACTATGGCAATTATTAACATCATCATTTTCAGAATTAGTTTCCCAGAGATTTTCAATATCAAAAGTAGTGTGCTCTTCTCAATCATGATCACTAATGTAGGTAAAGGGCATAGGAAGATCATTGTACTCAGATTCATTATCATAATAATCATTAGGAGCAACATACTTACGGTTACCTATCGTTATCTCATACACGCGGGGATATGCTGTTACCTCTTTCTTTTTATTTCCCCTCTTCTTGTTCTTTTTCGTTCCCTTTTTCTTCTTCTCATTCTCCTCATTCCCTTCTTTACGAGGGAGAGGCTTGATGGGAGGCTTCTCCACATAACCTATTTTATTTCCAGAAACAATAGAAGAAACTTGGGAGGATTCCTCCTTTTCATTAATAAGTTCAAAACACACAGCGGTCCTATCATACTTTGGCAAAGTGTCATCTTCTAAAATATTTTGTATGTAACTATTTGTATGGCAATTATCAATGCAATAAGAAAGACACCCATGCAGGACATCATTAATATCAAGATCATTAATATCTAACAAAGAAATTTTTCTTGATAACTCTTCACACTTCAAAAACAAAGTAAGTTCATCATGCTGATTAGGAGTAATTTCATCATCACAATACAAATTTGCAGCACTCATGGGGTTCGAATTATCATTGGAGGAGCATTGAAAATTAAAATGACCCACTCTATGGCAAAGTTCACAAATAAAAGGATAGAGGGCACAAACTTTTTCACCAAGATCATCTAGAGCCCTAGACCACTTTCTAGTTTTTTCATTCCCATGATGGATACAATATTCATCTTCGATTTGATTAATTCCACAAGGTCTATGCATTCCACAAAAATTAACATGCTTATAAGAAATAGTATTTTCAGAAGTTTGGGCATGTTTATTGCAATCATTAACAACAATTTCATCCTTCATGGAAGCATATTTAAAAGGTTCATGATACTTATCAAAATTCTTCCTAGGCAATTCAAAATGAGAGGCAAAAGCTTTGTAAAGATTTGCAACAACTTGAGAGTCAAGACCATAAGTAGCACTCATATTTTGAATTTTATCAGTATCCATAAAAGTTTCAATGCATTCATAATCATAATTTATACCTGACTCTATACCTTTGTTGTTCTCCCATCCTTCAGTATTCTCATGAATTCTTTCAAGAAGATCCCACCTAGCTTTAACCTCCTTGCTTGTGAAAGATCCCTCCAAACAGGCATCTAGATAGTTCTTGTGGTGTCCTGAAAGCCTTGCATAAAAATTATTAATAATAACATTACGGGGGAGCTCATGAATGGGACATTTGAGCATTAGTGACTTCAATCTCCCCCATGCTTGGGAAATACTCTCTCCATCACGAGGATAAAAGTTATAAATGTAATTCCTATCAATATGCACTTCATGAGGAGGATAAAATTTAGAATAAAAGAGAGGTACAATTTCCTCCCAACCAAGAGAATGCCCATCCTTCAGCAGTTTATACCAATGCGCCGCTTTACCAGACAGCGACATAGAGAATAGTTTCTTCCTCACTTCATCCATAGAGATACCTGCACACTTAAATAACCCGCATAATTCATGCAAAAACAGTAAATGATCTCCAGGATGGATAGTTCCATCCCCTTCATAGCGGTTATCCATAACACGTTCAATAATTTTCATGGGTATCTTGAAAGGAATACTTTCAGTAGGTGGATTTAAATATCACAAGCATCATTAGAGTTATCGCATATGGGAGATAAAGTATTATCAGAGCAAATTTTCTCTCCTAAAGATAGGAAGCTAAAAAGATCATAAAAACTAGCTTCCCCAAGCTTAGACTTCTCCATAGAATTAGCAGTGATTGCGTTCATACTAATAACATTGCTACTAGCATGCAAATAAGGTTCCATAGGTTTTTTAATTTTCGCATCACACAATTCATGTCTTATTTTAGGAAATAGATTAAAAAGCTCACTGTTATTTTCCATTATGCCTAACTAGTGAAAAACAAGAAACAAAAGATGCAATTGCAGGATCTAAGGGAAATAGCTTCGAGCACTCACACACCGGCAACAGTGCTAGGAAATAGCTTAGTAGTCGGAGGATGTGAATACCTTTTACCTTACCTCCCCGACAACGGCGCCGTAAAATAGCTTGATGTCTACGCACGCTTCTATTCCCGTAGACAGTTGTTGGGCCTCCAAGAGCAGAGGTTTGTAGAACAGCAGCAAGTTTCCCTTAAGTGAATCACCCAAGGTTTATCGAACTCAGGGAGGAAGAGGTCAAAGATATCCCTCTCATGCAACCCTGCAATTACGATACAAGAAGTCTCGTGTGTCCCCAACACACCTAATACACTTGTCAAATGTATAGGTGCACTAGTTCGGGGAAGAGATAGTGAAATACAAGTAATATGGATGAATATGAGTGGTAATAGCAATCTGAAATAAATATGGCAGCGAGTAAACATGCAGTGGAACAGTAAATAAACGATGTTTCGATGTTTGGAAGCAAGGCCTAGGGATCATACTTTCACTAGTGGACACTCTCAACATTGATCACATAACTGAAACTACTCTACACTCTCTTGTTGGATAACAAACACCGTTCATTGTGTAGGGCTATAAGAGCTCCCTCAAGTCGGAGTTAACAAGCTCCACAACATCCGGAGTTCATATTTAAGTAACCTTTAGAGTGCATGATAGACCATTGCAATTTAGACTGAGTACTAACATAGCATACACACTGTCAACAATAGCTATGAAAGGGGGAATAGATCACATCAATACTATCATAGTAATAGTTAACTCCATAATCTACAAGAGATTACAATCATAACCTATGCCAAGTACTACATGATGCACACACTGTCAACATTACATCATGGAGGAGGAATAGAGTACTTCAATAACATCACTAGAGTAGCGCATAGATGATATTCAACTAGATCACAAAGCTCATGTTCACATAAAGATCACATGGGAGAGAGAGATGAACCACATAGCTACGGTAGAGCCCTCAGCCTCGGGGGAGAACTACTCCCTCCTCATCATGGGAGACAGCGATGGCGATGAAGATGGCGGTGGAGTCGATGGAGATGGCTCCGGGGGCAATTCCCCATCCCGGCAGGGTGCCGGAACAGATACTTTTGTCCCCCGAATTGGAGTTTCGCGATGGCGGCGGCGTCCCTGGAGTCTTTCTGGAGTTTCGTCAATCGGTGTCGAAGTTTTAGGTCACGAGGAGTCTTATAGGCGAAGAGGCAGAGTCGGAGGGGCCACGGGGGACCCACACACTAGGGGGCGCCCCCCTTAGCCGCGCCGCCTTGTGGGGTGGGGCCCCCTGGCTCCCCTCTGGCCCCTCTTCGGTGCTCTGGAAGCTTCCGGGAAAAATAAGATATTGGGCATTGATTTCGTCCGATTCCGAGAATATTTCCTTTGTAGAATTTCTGAAACCAAAAACAACAAAAAACAGGAACTGGCTCTTCGGCATCTCGTTAATAGGTTAGTTCCAGAAATTGCATATAAATGATGTAAAGTGTGTATAAAACATGTGAGTATCATCATAAAAGTAGCATGGAACATAAGAAATTATAGAAGCACTCTATTCCTGGCGGGATCTGTGTCAGTAGGCGCACTGCCGCGCAAGCTTTTGAGGGTGTCGAGGTCCAACTCCTCATACCAAGAGCAGGCAATGCGGAGCGCTGCATCAGCTCCGGCACGGGCAGACGAGCGTTTCCACTCGTTGAACCTCTTACCGGCGTCCCTCAAGCGTTGGGCAAGGAGCGTCAGGTTCCCTGGGACAGCTTCCCCGGGCCACAGGACTTTGAAAAATTGCATGGCTACCTCTGGAACATCGACCAGGTTCTGGTCCTTAGCTCTCATGTGGGAGATCCGGACATGAAGCGCAACCAGATGCTCGTATGGGCTCCAGGAGCCATCCGGATTGCCGGTAGCTTGTTCAGCCAACAGCTCCATCACCCTTTTATGCGCCTACGGCTGTAAGTCCGGGAGAAGCCCTAAAAGAGAAAAGTTCGGTATAAGAACAAATTGCCGTGAGATATAAACTAATAAACGAGCAAGAAAAAAGAACTTACTGAGAGCCAGCTCATCAGCTTGGATGATCATCCGGATAAACTGGGCCTGGTCCGCCACAAGGATGGCGTTCCGGTCCTCAGCCTCCTTTAGCAGCCGAGTCTCCTCCTCGACCTCCTTCTGTAGCTACCATCTGGCATCGTGGAAGTCCCTCAGCGCAGCGTCAAACTTGGCCTCGCCGGCAGCCTCGACGTCCTTGAGCTCCCGCGCGTGCTGGAGTTCAGCTTGCACGAGCTTGTCCTTCAACTCAGCAGAAATTTTCTCCTGAGCGTCCAGAGCCTTGCGGTGTTCGCGGGCGAGCTGCTCCTTCTCAGCTAAAATCCGGAAGAACAAGCGATTAACAAAAAAGAAACCGGCAGGTTCAAGAAAGGAAAGACAAGCGAGAAGGAAAGTCATACCTTTGAGCGTAGAGAGCTGGGCGGAGAGGTCCTCGAATGAGGCTTCCGGAAGGGCAGCTGTACAAAGAACTTATGAATATAAATTGTCAAAAGCAACCGGTACAAAAAGGCCAGAAGTTGGAAACTAACCTTGGCATTTGCTATGGGCCTCGGAGAGGTACCGATGCTCCCACAGAAGCTCTTCAAAGAGTTGTTTCCGGCTGTCCAGGGTGCCCTGTCCAAGTGAAACATTCCGGTAAGGCTATGCCAGTTTTTTATTTCAAGAAAGTTTCGCGCTAAGAACTGCATGCTCAGCCCGAAACTCGGGGACTGGCTATGCCGGTTTATTGTTTCAAACAAGTTTCGCGCTAAGAACTGCGTGCTCAACCCGAAACTCGGGGACTGGCAATGCCGGTTTTTTGTTTCAAGAAAGTTTCACGCTAAGAACTGCGTGCTCAACCCGAAACTCGGGGACTGGCTATGCCAGTTTTTTGTTTCAAGAAAGTTTCGCGCTAAGAACTGCGTGCTCAACCCAAAACTCGGGGACTGGCTATGCCGGCTTTTTGTTTCAAGAAAGTTTCGCGCTAAGAACTGCGTGCTTAACCCGAAACTCGGGGACTATGAGGATATATCTATAAGTTGAGAGATTGAAAACCGGCATTGTTGGAAAAAAAAAGTTTGAAGTTTTGGATGAGGAGCTTACCACCACATTGGCGCTGGCGTTGTGCCAGGCCGTGTTGAACTCCTTGACGGCACGCTTGAGCCGGTTCAGGTGCTGCGCCGTGCTCCGCGGGCCGGAAGGGTCCACGACCGGAAGCTTGTCCTTCCCGAGGCCGCGGGTGGCGACCGACAGGTCCTCCCGGTTCCACTTCTCTTCGTATTCGCGCAGAGGACCTAGGTCAGCCTTGCCGCGGCTGAGCTTGACGATCCGGTCAAGCTGAGCTGAAGCCTTTTCACCGGCGGCGATCGCGGCGCGCCCCACGTGCAGCACCAACGACTGCAAACCGGAAGGGGGCGCGGTCGCTGCGGTGACCGCTGCAGCGAGTTGCTGAGTGGTGAAGGCCGCGCCTTCCGGGCAAGGTGGCTCAGGGGCAGCAGTGGCCTCACCGGTAAGTGGTGCCGGAGGAGCTGAGGGCGTGTCCTTCGTTGGCGAGGAAGTTGCCGGCGCGGAAGGTTCCGGCACAGTCTTAGAGGGGGAGGCGGTGCTCTTCTTCTTCTTTTTCGGAGTGGGGGGAAACGGAGGTTCCGCCCGCTCAGCTTCTTCGGTGCTGGCGCCGATGTTGCTGGCGCCGGTGTCTTCAATGTCTAGAGGGGATGTGAAATCCTCTTCCGCGCGGTGATGAGAAAGATCAGGGGCCGCGCGCCCAGCACTTGTGTTGCCTCCCTGAGGGGAGGCTGGAGATTTGCTGGCACCCGAAGGTACCGGACTTGCTTGATGAGGAGGCGAAGTTCTGGCAGCGCCGGTAGGAGCTTCCGGCGGCTTGCCCGGGGCACTCCTGGAGAGAGTCAGGGGCGCCCTGAGAAAGAACAAATGAGTTAGGAAAGTACGAGCAATGAAGAACTTACTGGAAAATAAAAAGATAAGAAGAGCCGGAGTCTTACCCGGTAGCAACCGGCATCTCATGCCTCCGCTTCCTTCCAGTGTAAGGCCCAATGCTCCCCTTCTTCTTGCGCTTGACAGGCGGAGCTTCGCTGGGACCAACCTTGGGGGCCGGAGCCTTGTTCTTCCGCCCCCGGGAAGCCAGGTTGTCCAGGAATTCCTGGCCAACCTCAGCCGTCAAAGGAGCGGCATGCTCGACGACCTGGGGAGTTTCACCGGCTGAAGGAGGATCTACGGGGAAACAACTTATAAGACGAAAGAGAAATGGACAATATACCTCGAGGATAACAACCTCATCGTCACTGTCGGAACGAGGTACCGGATGAGGAGTTGAGGAGTTACCGGGGCGCCTGACGTGCGTCGGACCCATCTTGTGTTTCCCCTTCACGAAGGGGTCAGCGTCACAATCGTCGCAGAAACGCCGGTCGGGAGTGCAAGAGGCTGGCTCCTCCTTGGCGATCCGGCGGAAGTTCTGAAATACAAAAGAACAAGTTAGAACAAAACATTCATAGCTATATCGGAAAGAGTTTTTCCGGAGATCTTGAGGTCTTACTCGGAGCGGAGGATAGTTTCTGCGGCTGTAAGGGACCAGCTCGTACTTCCCGCTGGGACTCAGCGGGTTCTGGCAAATCTGGTTGGCCTTAAGGACCAAGTCAGTAAAGCTCAACCGGTGAGTCGTAATCCTTGTCGGGTCCATCGGGCCCGACGTCTGGCTGATCTTGTGGGCACGGCATTGAAGGGGCAGCACCCGGCGCGAGAGAAAAGCCCGGACCAAGTCTTCCGCGCAGAGCTTGGTATCCCTTGTTTGTATCAACAAAACCGGCCACCCGCTTGGACTCCTTGTCGTCCTTAGGGTTGTTGAGCCACTTCTTCATGGAGGGGGGCCCGGGAACATATGCCGGAAGGTTGATGAAGTCTTCCGGGCCACCGTTCCGGACGTAGAAGAAGGACCTCTACCAGGTCCGGACAGATTCCAGACCGGAGATTTTATAGAAATTTCTCCCGGGACGGGGAGACAGGATGCAACCCCCACACCGGACGAAGGGTTTGGGGTACGGAAGTTTCCTATCTTGGATAGAATTCTTCCGGAGATAATAGAAGAAGGAGAAGTTATCTACAGAGGGAGTGATACCGGTGTATCCCTCCATGAAAGAGGTGAAGGAAGAGAGGTAAAAGATCGAATTGCCCGGAAGGTGATGGGGCTGGAGTTCATAAAATTCAAGGAAGCGCCGGAAGAAATCCGACGCCGGAAGGCCCAGGCCGCGCTCAAAATGAGCGGCTTAGATCACATAATCGCCTAGGTGGGGCTCAGGCTGCCGCTCCTTCCCAGGGATCCGGCAGTATACCTCTTCCGGTATTCTTCGGGACCGGTAAAGCCACTCTATTTCTTCTTGAGTCACATCGGATCCCATCCAGGCCCCGCGTGTGTATGAATCCAAGTCTACGCCGGCGCCCTGGCTCGAGCTGCCGGCTTCTCCTTCGTTACCGGTAGCTTGAGCGGAGCTACCGGTACCTGCTTCGCTTTGGGCGAGGTCCGCCTCGAGCCCCTCATCGATCTGATCAACCGGAGTTTCCCCTCTTGAAGAAACGGTGGGGCTCTCGCTGTGGTGACTGCTAGCGGAGGACTCCGGAAGAGATTCTTCGGACGACATATTGGATTAAGTTTGAAACCTAGCTACAAACAGTTTTCCCCGAGTCTAGTCCCTCACGAAGATCTATGAGTAAGAGAAAAAGCAAAAGAAAAGAGAAAGTAAATACCCTACCGGCCGAAGAACAATAAGGCAAGGAGGGAAAGGAGTACGGCGTTCGCAATGCTAACTTGAAGGCGGCAGACGACGGAGTCGATGACCCGCCGGAGCTCAGCGAGAAGGCGGTTGAGAGCGGCGAATGGAGAGGAAGAAGCCGAAGAGGAAGCCGCGTCAGGCTCCAGCGTAGAGGAGGAAGAGGACGTCGACGGAGGCAGACAAGCAAGGTCTCCGGCGCGCCTTCGCGAGGTTCATCGGAGAGCGAGGTCTTCGCGGCGAACGACGGCAGGAGGAGCGCAAGCGGCGGAGGGCTCGAACTGCTCTGGGAAGTGGAGAATGCGAGGAAGGAGATGGAGAAGGAACCGTCGCGCCCATTTATAGAAGAGGATTAATGGGCCACAGTGCGCTCCGGCCCGTTTCACTTTGCCTGTGGGTCGCCACATGGCGCAGTGATACACGCGTGAAAGCAAGGTGCCACACAAGGGCCACAGGGATCCGGAACGGCGGCGAGGATCCGGTGTGGCGCATTTAAGGAGGGCGCGGGAGTCGAAGGGAAATGACCCCTGGCAACTGGAGCGTCAGAAACAGTGCGCATGTTTCTGATACGTCGCAAACGTATCTATAATTTTTGATGTTCCATGTTTGTTTTACACCAATTACTATATGTTTTAAGGGACTAACCTATTAGTAGTTGCAAAAGTGCACAAATTCTTGGTTTCAACTTTGTTGTGCAGGAAATAGGCAAATATGGAAGGAAATTGCTCATTATGGTGAAATCTGGAATTTCCCGGAATCTGTCCCTGCTGAACACTTTTCAAAGATCACTTCGCAACTCCATCAAAACGATGTCCAATGGAAAAGTCGTAAACTACAAAGTTGTAGATAATGTCAAACAAAACAATTTGGACATCTTATTCGTCCAGAACGGACAACGGATGCATCCGACAGAGCAGAATTACTGCGGAGGTTCGTGCAGTCTCGGGACTCCGAAAGTTGGTAACGTATTTGACACAAACTCTTTCCATACCTGGATATTTCAGCCCAGCCACGAGTTGTGAGGCTCATGAAGGACAGAGGGGGGTCCTAGAAAGGTTCTAGAGGTGCCCAAGAGCCCTTGGATCAAAGGGGCATCCATCCCATGGCCTAGATTGCATCTCCAACACTATATATTGATGGGAAACCCTATTTTTGGAGGCCCCCAAGCATTATCACGAAAATCCTCCTCCATGGCAGAAGCCAAGATGGGGAAACACTCATCTACACCAGCACCAACTCAAGGAAGAAGAAGGCTAAAACGCGGCACTCCCCCATGATGCCGGCGGCGGGGAAGGAGTCCCCCGCGCCGCCGCCGCCGCCGCCGCCCACGCCTCCGCCTCCCGGCGCTCCTCGCTGAGCCCTCCAACGTCTTCACCGCCATCTCCATCACCAAATCCTCATTGTATTCAGTGGTCATCCTCTCACAAACCTTTGTACTGCCCTATGTAAACATGGTGTTTGATGCTATAAGTTATAATCCTATGATCTATGTCATGTTGCCATAGTTTATTTGTTCTTTGATTGATTGGTTGTTTCTCTTTGGTTCATTAGAGTTGTATGTTGATATGTTACCATCCTTGGTGCCCATTATATCTGTGCGCGCATGGATCAAGCACAATTGGGTTGGTAGTACTTGTATACTAGAAGGGGGAAGTTCTGCCGGAGTGACAGAAACCTAAGGACGCGAACCGGATAGTTGCATGTATGGGAGTAAGAGGACCATTTACTTAAGGCTATGGTTGGGGAAACCTTAATGCTTGCTAGTATTTACGGATGTTTGCTAGCACGCCAATCATATAATACTTGTAATCCCGGAGGGAGAGCCATGTATATTTAGCCTCTCCTACATAGAAAGCTGCATGGAAGACATTGAACCCATGATCTTCACTAATTGATCTTGGACAAAGCCACCACTATTACCACCGCCTTTCCACACTCATGGTACTATTAGTTTAGTTTATTTTATTGCTGCAGCATTAACATTTATTCCGTGTATTTTTTTGTTCTGCAAAAGTCACCTCTCATACCCGTTATCGCTCTAGTTTTATTTCCTAGATATTGCAAACGCTTAGTGTGCGTAGAGTTGTATAAGTGGTTGATTGAACTTGAGAGAATTTTTATCCTACCTTTAGCTCCTCGTTGGGTTCGACACTCTTACTTATCGAAAAGGCTACACACGATCCCCTATACTTCTGGGACATCAAGACCTTTTCTGGCGCCGTTGCCAGGGAGCCATAGCGTAGGTGAATAGTTTCGTGTGCACTTGTTTGCTTTATCTCTAAGTAGTTTTACTTCATGTACATAGTTGTTCTCTATCTCTTGTATGGATAGTGTATGCGAATTACAAAAAAAATTAGTTGTACTTCTTATATATAAAAATAAAAAATGTTTTCAGAAAAGAAAAGTGATTGGAAAGATGAGTAATGGTGAAGTGGGGGTCGACCTTGAACACTTGTGTTCATGCCTGCGAAACCAAAACAATTCTTTCCATGGAAGATTTTCATTAAAAACTTGTAAATAGTGCATATAGTGTATACAGTGTACATATCCCGCTGTAAATAGAATGTATAGATAACCCCTAGTTTGTTATGCAAGTTTGTCACTATGCTGCCTAGAAAACAGATTTTCTGTGCTCCATTGTATAAAATTTTAAAAATCACCAGAACGTGATCTTGATCTGAAATTTCTTGAGTGCATAGTAGTGCTTGCTATCTAACATTCGTTAGTTCTAACTTTTCTGATTTGAGGTACGTAGACAGATCGAATAATTCAATCTTTATGTACTGATTCCGTTGAGACAGATTTCCTGTGCTGTGCTGCAAAAATTCGTGAAAAATCTCAGTATGGCATTTTGATCTGAAATTTTTTTGTGCATAGACCTGAGGTTATGATCTGTCTTTCATTAATCATGAGTTTTTCGGTTTGAGATATGTAACTATCTCATTGAGTGACATCTTTACAGAGTGTTCAGTTTTGACAGATTTCTATTCTCTTTGTTTAAATATTGTACTTATGATTCAAAAGTTTCCTTCGTTTTCGATGTACGATTAAAATAATAAGAAACCTCAGTATTACAGTGGCTAAATATTTGATAGATTTTATAGAAATTAGGGATACTTGAACACTTGTGGATTTTATTTAATGAGTACTAACCTACTAATGAGTTTTGTGAAGCCTTATGTGGATGCAGTTTTTAAGTTCCAATCAATATGGTGATATGAGATGAGCAAGAGGATGCAAGAGCTCAAGCTTGGGGATGTGTAGATGGATGCCAAGAGAATATTCAAGAAGATGCAAATATCTAAGCTTGGGGATGCCCAAGACATCCCCCTGTTCATCAACCGACATGAGGTTGTCTCCTTCAAACTCAATATTACCCATCCACATGTAAGCATTGTATATAGTTGCTTTTATTATCTTTGGTTTTATCCTATTTAGTTTTATTAGTTTCTTTATTTGGTTCTTGTTTCTTTGTTAGTTTCACTTATAATTGGAAAACAACAACAAAAAAAGGGGGTTTGAGAGCTCCATCAAATAATCATGCCCATCTTAAATGGCTATAAAGAAAGAGCTTTATGGGAGACAACCCAATATGTTTATATTTCTGTTATTTGCTGTTTTGTTGAGTCTTGGAAGTCATTACTACTGTAATGACCTCTCCTTATCATGTTTGTTTTGTTTTTGTGCCAAGAATTGCCTCTAATGGTAAGAAAGTGGTATTTGGGAGATTTGCAATCTTGTTTACTGGTTTCTGGTTCATCACGAGAAAAATCGCCAAAAATCACCGGAACGTAAGTTTGAGCTGCCAATTTACTAGCATCTTCCCCAGGTATTTATCTAACTTTCATTAGTTCGAGTTTTTCGAGTTACTCAGGCGTAACTATTTTTCAAAAGTCAATTTTTTCGAATCGTTCTGTTTTGACAGATTCTTGCATCTGTTTTGCATTTGCATCTTTTTGCCCACCTTTTTGAGTTCTCTTGATCAAAGAACCTTATTGAAGTTGTGCTACAGTAGCTAATGCTTTTTAAAATGCTTTTCATATGTCATACTGAACTTTGTAGATTTGATTAATATTATCATTGCACTAACGCTGCTAATGAGATTTGTGATGAGTTTTGTATGAAGGAAGTTTTCAAGTGTAGGAAAGAAGAATGATGAGATGAGATAAAGAATGGACAAAAGCTCAAGCTTGGGGATGCCCATGTCACCCCAAGATATATTCAAGAAGTACAAGCGTCAAAGCTTGGGGATGCCCAAGGCATCCCCTTCTTGATCAATAAAAATATCAGGTCCTGTTTCTGTTCACTATATTTTTATTGCTTCATATACTATGTGTTATTCTTGGAGTGTCTTTATTTTCTGTTGTGTATTTTATTTTTGATAAAGTGGGCACCATCATACCATGTTTGTTTGGGAGAGAGACTGATACGTCTCCAACGTATCTATAATTTCTGATGTTCAATGCTTGTTTTATGACAATACCTACATGTTTTGTTCACACTTTATGATGATTTTATGCACTTTCCGGAACTAACCTATTGACGAGATGCCGAAGTGCCAGTTCCTGTTTTCTGCTGTTTTTGGTTTCAGAAATCCTAGTAAGGAAATATTCTCGGAATTGGACGGAATCAACGCCCAGCATCTTATAATTCCACGAAGCTTCCAGAACACCCGAGAGGGACCAGAGGAGAGCCACAGGCCCACCACACAGGTGGCCGGCGCGGCCCAACGGGGGCGCGCCCCCCTATTGTGTGGCGCCCCCGTCAGCCCTCCGACTCCGACTCTTCGCCTATAAGAAGCCTCCTGACCTAAAACATCGATACGAATAAGCCACGGTACGAGAAACCTTCCAGAGCCGCCGCCATCGCGAAGCCAAGATCTGGGGGACAGAAGTCTCTGTACAGGTAGCTATGTGGTTAATCTCTCTCTCGATGTACTTCAATACAATGATCTCATGAGCTGCCTTACATGATTGAGATCCATATGATGAGCTTTGTAATCTAGATGTCGTTATGCTATTCAAGTGGATTTTACTTATGTGATCTCCGGAGACTCCTTGTCCCACGTGTGTAAAGGTGACAGTGTGTGCACCGTGTGGGTCTCTTAGGCTATATTTCATAGAATACTTATTCACTGAGTTATGATTTGAGTTGGATGTATCTTGCCAGAGAGTAATTCAGAATAGCATAGTGAAGTGCTTATTTATATTCCTTTATGATTGCAATGTGCTTTATATCACTATTCATCTATGTGCTACTCTAGTGATGTTATTAAAGTACTCTATTCCTCCTCCATGATGTAATGGTGACAGTGTGTGCATCATGTAGTACTTTGCGTAGTTTATGATTGTGATCTCTTGTAGATTATGAAGTTAACTATTACTATGATAGTATTGATGTGATCTATTCCTCCTTTCATAGCTTGATGCTGACAGTGTGCATGCTATGTTAGTACTCGGTATAATTGCGTTGGTCTATCATGCACTCTAAGGTTATTTAAATATGAACATCGAATGTTGTGGAGCTTGTTAACTCCGGCATTGAGGTGCTCTTGTAGCCCTACACAATTAATGGTGTTCATCATCCAACAAGAGAGTGTAGAGTGGTTTTATTATGTGATCAATGTTGAGAGTGTCCACTAGTGAAAGTATGATCCCTAGGCCTTGTTTCCAATTACTGCAATCATCGCTTATTTACTGTTCTACTGCATCTTTACTTCCTGCAATATTACTACCATCAGCTGCACGCCAGCAAGCTATTTTCTGGTGCCGTTACTACTGCTCATATACATTCATACCACTTGTATTTCACTATCTCTTCGCCGAACTAGTGCACCTATACATCTGACAAGTGTATTAGGTGTGTTGGGGACACAAGAGACTTCTTGTATCGTGATTGCAGGGTTGCATGAGAGGGATATCTTTGACCTCTTTCTCCCTGAGTTCGATAAACCTTGGGTGATACACTTAAGGGAAAACTTGCTGCTGTTCTACAAACCTCTGCTCTTGGAGGCCCAACACCGTCTACAGGAAAAGAAGCGTGAGTAGACATCAAGCTATTTTCTGGCGCCGTTGCCGGGGAACGAAAAGCTACACACAGAGATTTCCTCCCTCGTCAACCACGCGCCAGTTGTAGACAGTCAAGTATTTTCTGGCGCCGTTGCCGGGGAGGAAAGGTAAAAGGCACTCGCACTCCAGATCTCGGCAACTAAGCTATTTTTTGGGTGAGTGCTCGAAGCTATTTCCTTTAGATCCTGCAAGTGCATCTTTTTGTTTCTTGTTAAACACTAGTAAGGCATAATGGAAAACAACTGTGAGCTTTTTAATCTATTTCCTGAGTTAAGACATAAATGGTGTGTTGAAAAAATTAAAAAACCTATGGAACCTTATTTGCATGCTAATGGCAATGTTATTAGTATGAACGTTTTGAACACAATTGTTGCTAATGATATATAAAATTCTAAGCTTGGGGAAGCTGGCTTTGATGAGCATGATATTTTTAGTCCCCCAAGCATTTAGGAGAAAATTTTCTTTGATGATACTTTGCCTCCATGATGATTATAATGATAGTAGTCTTTTGGTGCCGCCTACTATGGAGGATAAATCTAATTTTGATTATAATATGCCTCCTATATTTGATGATAGCTACTTTGTTTAATTTGCTCCCACTACAATTAATAAGAATGACTATGCTTATGTTGGGAGTAGTAATAATTTTATGCATGTAGCTCATGATAAGAATGTTTCATTTGATAGTTATATTGTTGAGTTTGTTCATGATGCTACTAAAAATCTTTATGAGAGAGAAAAATATGGTTGTAGAAATTTTCATGTTACTAAAACACCTCTCTATATGCTGAAATTTTTGAAGTTACACTTGTTTTATCTTTCTATGCTTGTTGCATTATGCTTCATGAATTTCTTTATTTACAAGATTCCTTTTCATAGGAAGTGGGTTAGACTTAAATGTGTTTTTAATTTGCTTCTTGATGCTCTCTTTTGCTTCAACTCTCATCTTTATGAGTGCATCATTTAAATTGCTGAGCCCATCTTAATGGCTATAAAGAAAGAACTTCTTGAGAGATAACCCATGTGTTTATTTTACTACAGCAATTTTGTTTTATATTTGAGTCTTGGAAGTTGCTACTACTGTAGCAACCTCTCCTTATCTTTATTTTATTACATTTTTGTGCCAAGTAAAGTCTTTGATAGCAAGGTTGATACTAGATTTGGATTACTGCGTAGAAACAGATTTCTGTCTGTCACGAATTTGGGCAGTGTTCTCTTTAGGTAACTCAGAAAAATCTGCCAATTTACGTGAGTGATCCTCAGATATGTACGCAACTTTCATTCAATTTGAGAATTTTCATTTGAGCAAGTATGGTGCCTCTAAAAAATTCGTCTTTATGGACTGTTCTGTTTTGACAGATTCTGCCTTTTATTTCGCATTGCCTCTTTTGCTGTGTTGAATGGATTTCTTTGTTCCATTGGCTTCCAGTAGCTTTGTGCAATGTCCAGAAGTGTTAAGAATGATTGTGTCACCTCTGAACATGTGAATTTTTGATTATGCACTAACCCTCTAATGAGTTTGTTTTGAGTTTGGTGTGGAGGAAGTTTTTCAAGGGTTAAGAGAGGAGGATGATACAATATGATCAAGGAGAGTGAAAGCTCTAAGCTTGGGGATGCCCCCGTGGTTCATCCCTGCATATTTCAAGAAGACTCAAGCGTCTAAGCTTGGGGATGCCCAAGGCATCCCCTTCTTCATCAATAACTTATCAGGTCACTTCTCTTGAAACTACATTTTTATTCCGTCACATCTTATGTGTTTTACTTGGAGCGTCTGTTTGCTTTTGTTTTTGCTTTTGTTTGAATAAATTGGATCCTAGCATTCATTGTGTGGGAGAGAGACACGCTCCGCTATTGCATATGAACACATGTGTTCTTAGCTTTATTCTTAATGTTCATGGCGAAGGTTGAAACTGCTTCGTTAAATTGTTATATGGTTGGAAACGGGAAATGCTACATGTGGTAAATGGTATAATATCTTGAATAATGTGATACTTGGCAATTGTTGTGCTCATGTTTAAGATCTTGCATCATATACTTTGCACCTATTAGTGAAGAAATACATAGAGCTTGCTAAAATTCGGTTTGCATGATTGATCTCTCTAAGGTCTAGATATTTTCTAGTAAGGGTCGAAAAACAAGGAAGACGGTGTAGAGTCTTATAATGCTTGCAATATGTCTTTTATGTGAGTTTTGCTGTACCGGTTCATACTTGTGTTTGTTTCAAATAACCTTGCTAGCCTAAGCCTTGTATTGAGAGGGAATACTTCTCGTGCATCCAAAATCCTTGAGCCAAACACTATGCCATTTGTGTCCACCATACCTACCTACTACATGGTATTTCTCCGCCATTCCAAAGTAAATTGCTTGAGTGCTACCTTTAAACTTCCATTCTTTGTCTTTGCAATATATAGCTCATGGGACAAATAGCTTTAAAACTATTGTGGTATTGAATATGTACTTATGTATCTTATTTCTTATTAAGTTGCTTGTTGAGCGATAACCATGTTCCTGGGGACGCCATCAACACTTTGTTGAATATCATGTGAGTTGCTATGCATGTTCGTCTTGTCTGAAGTAAGGGAGATTTATCATGAGTTGAATGGTTAGAGCATGCATATTGTTAGAGAAGAACATTGGGCCGCTAACTAAAGCCATGATCCATGGTGGAAGTTTCAGTTTTGGACAACAATCATCAATCTCTTATGAGAATATTATTTGTTGTTGAATGCTTATGCATAAAAGAGGAGTCCATTATCTGTTGTCTATGTTGTCCCGGTATGGATGTCTAAGTTGAGAATAATCAAAAGCAAGAAATCCAATGCGAGCTTTCTCCTTAGACCTTTGTACAGGCGGCATAGAGGTACCCCTTTGTGATACTTGGTTGAAACATATGTATTGCAATGATAATCCATGTTAATCCGAGCTAATTAGGACAAGGTGCGGGCACTATTGGTAATCTATGTATGAGGCTTGCAACTTGCAGGATATAATTTACATAATGCATATGCTTTATTACTACCGTTGACAAAATTGTTTCTTGTTTTCAAAATAAAAGCTCTAGCACAAATATAGCAATCAATGCTTCCCTCTTCGAAGGGCATTTCTTCTACTTTTATGTTGAGTCAGTTTACCCCCTTCCTTCCATCTTAGAAGCAAACACTTGTGTTAACTGTGCATTGATTCTTACATACTTGCATATTTGCATTCATCATATTACTTTATGTTGACAATATCCATGAGATATACATGTTGAAAGTTGAAAGCAACCGCTGAAACTTAATCTTCCTTTGTGTTGCTTCAATGCCTTTATTTAGAATCTATTGCTTTATGGGTTAACGCTTATGCAAGACTTATTGATGCTTGTCTTGAAAGTACTATTCATGAAAAGTCTTTGCTATATGATTCAGTTGTTTAATCATTGTCTTTACCATTGCTTTGAATCACTGCATTCATCTCATATGCTTTACAATAGTATGATCAAGATTATGTTGGTAGCATGTCAGTTCAGAAATTATTCTTTTATCGTTTACCTACTCGAGGACGAGTAGGAACTAAGCTTGGGGATGCTGATATGTCTCCAACGTATCTATAATTTCTGATGTTCCATGCTTGTTTTATGACAATACCTACATGTTTTGTTCACACTTTATGATGATTTTATGCGTTTTCCGGAACTAACCTATTGACGAGATGCCGAAGTGCCAGTTCCTGTTTTCTGCTGTTTTTGGTTTCAGAAATCCTAGTAAGGAAATATTCTCGGAATTTGACGGAATCAACGCCCATCATCTTATAATTCCACGAAGCTTCCAGAACACCCGAGAGGGACCAGAGGAGAGCCACAGGCCCACCACACAGGTGGCCGGCGCGGCCCAAGGGGGGGCGCCCCCCTATTGTGTGGCGCCCCCGTTAGCCCTACGACTCTGACTCTTCACCTATAAGAAGCCTCCTGACCTAAAACATCGATACGAATAAGCCACGATACGAGAAATCTTCCAGAGCCGCCGCCATCGCGAAGCCAAGATCAGGGGGACAGAAGTCTCTGTTCCGGCACGCCACCGGGACGGGGAAGTGCCCCCGGAAGGCATCTCCATCGACACCACCGCCATCTTCATCACCGATGCTGTCTCCCATGAGGAGGGAGTAGTTCTCCATCGAGGCTAAGGGTTGTACCGATAGCTATGTGGTTAATCTCTCTCTCTATGTACTTCAATACAATGATCTCATGAGCTGCCTTACATGATTGAGATCCATATGATGAGCTTTGTAATCTAGATGTTGTTATGCTATTCAAGTGGATTTTACTTATGTGATCTCCGGAGACTCCTTGTCCCACGTGTGTAAAGGTGATAGTGTGTGCACCGTGTGGGTCTCTTAGGCTATATTTCACAGAATACTTATTCACTGAGTTATGATTTGAGTTGGATGTATCTTGCCAGAGAGTAATTCAGAATAGTATAGTGAAGTGCTTATTTATATTCCTTTATGATTGCAATGTGCTTTATATCACTATTCATCTATGTGCTACTCTAGTGATGTTATTAAAGTACTCTATTCCTCCTCCATGATGTAATGGTGACAGTGTGTGCATCATGTAGTACTTGGCATAGTTTATGATTGTGATCTCTTGTAGATTATGAAGTTAACTATTACTATGATAGTATTGATGTGATCTATTCCTCCTTTCATAGCTTGATGGTGATAGTGTGCATGCTATGTTAGTACTCGGTATAATTGCGTTGGTCTATCATGCACTCTAAGGTTATTTAAATATGAACATCGAATGTTGTGGAGCTTGTTAACTCCGGCATTGAGGTGCTCTTGTAGCCCTACACAATTAATGGTGTTCATCATCCAACAAGAGAGTGTAGAGCGGTTTTATTATGTGATCAATGTTGAGAGTGTCCACTAGTGAAAGTATGATCCCTAGGCCTTGTTTCCAAATACTGCAATCATCGCTTATTTATTGTTCTACTGCATCTTTACTTCCTGCAATATTACTACCATCAACTGCACGCCAGCAAGCTATTTTCTGGTGCCATTACTACTGCTCATATACATTCATGCCACTTGTATTTCCCTATCTCTTCGCCGAACTAGTGCACCTATACATCTGACAAGTGTATTAGGTGTGTTGGGGACACAAGAGACTTCTTGTATCGTGATTGCAGGGTTGCATGAGAGGGATATCTTTGACCTCTTCCTTCCTGAGTTCGATAAACCTTGGGTGATCCACTTAAGGGAAAACTTGCTGCTGTTCTACAAACCTCTGGTCTTGGAGGCCCAACACTGTCTACAGGAAAAAGAATCGTGAGTAGACATCAGAGACACGCTCCGTTTTAATTGTATGAACGCTCTAGTTTTCACTCTTATTGTTCAACGAGCATTTTATTTTTGCTAGTACTGCGTTTAGCTCTGGTTTTTCACTCCTATTTTGTTCAGAGCTTGTTAGTATGCTTCAGTTATATATGATTAGCTCTCTGATCTTTAATGAATATTATAAATGAGAGTTGTTTCAAATAAGTTGATTGGTGTTGGATACGAGTAAAAAGGTTTCATATTAATAGTGATGCAAATGGAAGATCTCCTCTGATGTTTCAATTGGGTTGAATTGATCATTTAGTTTAGACTTTTAATATCACCATATGCTTTAATTAATAAGTTTTGTCGCTATGCATGATTATGACCATTATTGCTCTCATAGTTGGTCGCTATCTTTCATTTTGCTAGCCTTCATTCTGTACTGAGTATGATCTCTACTCGTGCATCCAACCACCAAAAACCAAAATATGCCAAAAGTGTCCACCATACCTACCTATATGTGGTATTTCACCGCCACTCCAAGTAAATTTACATGTGCTACCTTTAAAACCTTCAAAATAATTCCTTGTTTTTGCAATACATAGCTCATGGGAAAGTATCCTAAAAAATATTGTGGTGAGGAATATGTCACTTATGTATCTTAGTTCTTATAAGCTGCTTGTTGTGTGGCAACCATGCTGACATGGGACACCATCATCATATTTTTGATAAATATCATGTGAGTTACTATGCATGTCCATCTTGTCTGAAGTAAAGGAGATAACCATGATAAAAGGTTAGAGTATGCATATTGTTAGAGAAAACATTGGGCCGCTAACCAAAGCCATGTTTACATGGTGGAAGTTTCAGCATGGACATTAAAACCTCAAAAATCTCTTATGAGAAATTTATGTTGCCAAAAGCTTTAAGCTTAAAGAGGAGTCCATTTGTCCGTTGTCCATGTTGTCCCGGTATGGATGTCTAAGTTGAGAATAATCAAAAGCGAGAAATCCAATGCGAACTTTCTCCTTAGACCTTTGTACAGGTGGTATGGAGGTACCCCTTTGTGAAACTTGGTTGAAACATATGTAATGCGATGATAATCCATGGAAATCTGAGCTAATTAGGACAGGGTGCGGGCACTATTAGTATTCGATGCATGAGGCTTGCAACTTATAGGAAGTTTTATACACAACCTATATTACTTATTGCTACCGTTGACACAATTGCCTCTCTTAAAATTTTATATCTCTATGTTTTCAAAATAAAAAGCTCTAGCACATGTTTAATCTCTGCTTCCCTCTGCGAAGGGCCATTCTTTTACTTTTATGTTGAGTCTTCATCTTCTAAGTTATATGCACCGTCTTATGAGAGCATAGTTGTCATTCTTAGTTCTATGTGCATGGTCCCAAAATTATTATTGATTGAATCATGAATGTGTTATTAATTGTTCTTAAATTATTTGTATCTAGTCATCCTTTGAACTTTGAAGGTGCATGTCACCTCAAAAATTATTTTTTTATCACTTACCTACTCGAGGACGAGCATGAATTAAGCTTGGGGATGTTGATACGTCGCAAACGTATCTATAATTTTTGATGTTCCATGCTTGTTTTACACCAATTACTATATGTTTTAAGGGACTAACCTATTAATAGTTGCAAAAGTGCACAATTTCTTGGTTTCAACTTTGTTGTGCAGGAAATAGGCAAATAGAGAAGGAAATAGCTCATTATGGTGAAATCTGGAATTTTCCGGAATCTGTCCCTGATGAACACGTTTCAAAGATCGATTCGAAACTCCACCAAAACGACGTCCAATGGAAAAGTCGTAAACTACAAAGTTGTAGAGAATTTCAAACCGAACAATTTGTACATCTTATTCGTCCAGAACGGACAACGGATGCATCCGTCAGAGTAGAATTACTGCGGAGGTTCGTGTAGTCTCGGGACTCCGAAAGTTGGTGATGTATTTGACACAAACTCTTTCCATACCTGGATATTTCGGCCCAGCCACGAGTTGTGAGGCTCAAGAAGGACAGAGGGGAGTCCTAGGAAGGTTCTAGAGGTGCCCAAGAGCCCTTGGATCAAAGGGTTATCCATCCCATGGCCTAGATTGCATCTCCAACAGTATATATTGATGAGAAACCCTATTTTTGGAGGCCCCCAAGCATTGTCACGAAAATCCTCCTCCTTGGCAGCAGCCAAGGAGGGGGAAACACTCATCTACACCAGCACCAACTCAAGGAAGAATAAGGCTAAGGGGCGGCGCTCCCCCATGATGCCGGCGGCGGGGAAGGAGTCCCCCGCGCCGCCGCCGGCGCCGCCCACGCCTCCGCCTCCCGGCGCTCCTCGCTGAGCCCTCCAATGTATTCACCGCCATCTTCATCACCAACTCCTCATTGTATTCAGTGGTCCATCCTCTCACAAACCTCTGTACCGCCCTATGTAAACATGGTGTTTGATGCTATAAGTTATAATCCTATGATCTATGTCATGTTGCCACAATTTATTTGTTCTTTGATTGATTGGTTGTTTCTCTTTGGTTCATTAGAGTTGTATGTTGATATGTTACCGTCCTTGGTGCCCATTATATCTGTGCGCGCATGGATCAAGCACCATAGGGTTGGTAGTACTTGTATACTAGAAGGGGGAAGTTCTGCCGGAGTGACAGAAACCTAAGGACGCGAACCGGATAGTTGCATCTATGGGAGTAAGAGGACCATTTACTTAAGGCTATGGTTGCGGAAACCTTAATGCTCGCTAGTATTTACGGATGTTTGCTAGCACGCCAATCATATAGTACTTGTAATCCCGGAGGGAGAGCATGTATATTTAGCCTCTCCTACATAGAAAGCTGCATCAAAGACATTGAACCCAAGATCTTCACTAATTGATCTTGGACAAAGCCACCACTATTAGTTTAGTTTGTTTTATTGCTGCAGCACTAACATTTATTCCATGTATTTTATTGTTCTGCAAAAGTCATCTCTCATACCCGTTATCGCTCTAGTTTTATTTCCTAGATATTGCAAACGCTTAGTGTGCGTAGAGTTGTATCAGTGGTTGATTGAACTCGAGAGAATTTTTATCCTACCTTTAGCTCCTCGTTGGGTTCGACACTCTTACTTATCGAAAAGGCTACACACGATCCCCTATACTTGTGGGACATCAGTCTCTGACAGGCACTGTTTCCAACATATTCTCGACTTCATCGAGGAGCGTTCTGTGGCAAAGCTACCGGAAAAGATCGGTATGATGAGGCAGTTACGGTAAAGACAACGGAAGGTTTTGAGCTGGATACCGGAAGGATTAAACCGGTACGTTCAAGAGGGGAACCTGGCATGGTCCGCCGGATAGGATCCGCCGGACTATACCAGCTTCGGGGACTAATCTTGGGGGGATGACCCCCGGTATGCCAAAGGCTTGGCAACCTAGCCTTGTCTAGGCAGTTGACGTACTGGTTTAAAGATTATTCCAGATGACAAGGACAGGTTCATGGCTAAGTGAAACCATACTGGTATCCCGGGATGGGTATGCCGGATTAGGTTAAGAAGGTGCCGGAGAGCCGACATAGGCTACACTGTGGCACGTCGGCAGTTTGGTCAAAGATTCTCTCAAGGACTAGAGGACAAGGATGAGCGAAGCAGTTCAGCTTTAATCGAGGCTCTGAAGCCAAAGCAGAAGATGACATAAAAGCTACCGGAGGATGTCATCTTCCTTGATTAAAGACATACCGGCGTCACCGGCTGCCAAAGAGGCTTCGTAAAGTAGCTTGTCTAATCAATGATGCCATTAGGGTTCCTTCCCTTGTAAGCCACCCTCTCCCCTATATAAGGAGAGGGAGCACACCCCTGCGCGGGGGATCGCATTCTCAGTAGACAGAAAGCAAGTTAGCAGTAGAGAGGTAGAGCTTGTACTGTGCTTCTTCAACCTCTGGCTAAGGCCAAGTTCATCAATAAGATACCGGTATTCCATCCAATTTCCACCCTTGCGTTACCAAAACCCTCCCCAGAATCCTCTAGCGCACATTTGGCCCCAACTTGAGCCATCCCATGGCATCTGGCTGTTCACCACGACGACACATCTTCCCAACCCGGCATACCGGGGGAAATTTAATGATATTGTATCTGGTGAGACAGGACTACAGTTCACAGATAAAGCGGAGATGAGCTCTCCGGGGCTTGTTCGAGGTTCGCACATGCTTGGGGGCCTTGCACCGACACTTCTGGGGCAATTGGCGCTTCGGGGGCTGGTTCCGGAATGTTGGCAGCCAGTTCCTCAGGGACCTCCGCCTCGACTTCAGCCTCGTCCTCTCCGGCTTCTTCTTCTTTCTCCTCATGATCAAAAAATTCTTCCACGATGTCGGCAGGAGGAGGGATAAAGGTGCTGGTAGAGGCATATTGGGCAATCCGGTAGGCACAGTCGCGGCGCTTGGCTCCTCCAAGTACACATATGCATCCAAACGGGAGGGCGGGTGAGGAAGAAAATCGACTAGATCAGTTTTGATCCGTTTACCTCTATCCATCGCGTTGCTTGCTACTGACGAAGTCGACGATCTTGAACGTGCCATCGAGATCATTTCCTTGTCGCCTCTAATTCCCACAGATGGCACCAATTGACAAGGGATTAACTTATCAATGCCTACGGATTGTAGACTAGGGTTTAGTTGGAAGTAGAGGGCAAGTAGATCTCGGGGGGTTTCAGTCGAAAAGTACTCGACGATTAAGAAACTAGGGTTATGTTGACAATGGATTTGATCCCCTCTTTGTCCCTCGACTCCCCCTTATATAGGAGGCGGAGCCGAGGGTACCGTGTTACACAAGATTACAGATTCCGGGAGACTCTCTGAGTTCAACCCGTAAAGTTACAAATCTCTATATTTCCTAATACAACTCTATCATTCCTTAAAACTAATTGGTCTTCCGAACTTCGTATTCTTCGTCCTGTGGGCCTTCAGTAAACCCCGGGTACTATAGATGACGTGTCAAGCACACGCCCGTTGGGAACCCCAAGAGGAAGGTGTGATGCGTACAGTAGCAAGTTTTCCCTCAGTAAGAAACCAAGGTTGTCGAACCAGTAGGAGATGAAGGCCACGTGATGGTTGTTGGTGGAGGAGTGTAGTGCGGCGCAACACCAGGGATTCCGCCGGCGCCAACGTGGAACCTGCACAACACAATCAAAATACTTTGCCCCAACTTAACAGTGAGGTTTTCAATCTCACCGGCTTGCTGTAAACAAAGGATTAAACGTATGGTGTGGAGAATGATGTTTGTTTGCAAAGAACAGTAGAGAACAATGATTGCAGTAGATTGTATTTCAGATGTAAAAGAATGGACCGGGGTCCACAGTTCACTAGTGGTGTCTCTCCAATAAGAAATAGCATGTTGGGTGAACAAATTACAGTTGGGCAATTGACAAATAGAGAGGGCATAACAATGCACATACATATCATGATGACTAATATGAGATTTACTTAGGGCATTACGACAAAGAACATAGACCGCTATCCAGCATGCATCTATGCCTAAAAAGTCCACCTTCGGGTTAGCATCCGCACCCCTTCCAGTATTAAGTTGCAAACAACAGACAATTGCATTGAGTATGGTCCGTAATGTAATCAACACAAATATCCTTAGACAAAGCATTGATGTTTTATCCCAAGTGGCAACAGCACATCCACAACCTTAGAACTTTCTGTCACTGTCCCAGATTCAATGGAGACATGAACCCACTATCGAGTATAAATACTCCCTCCTGGAGTCACAAGTATCAACTTGGCCAGAGCCTCTACTAGCAACGGAGAGCATGCAAGATTATAAACAACACATATATGATAGATCAATAATCAACTTGACATAGTATTCCATATTCATCGGATCCCAACAAACACAACATGTAGCATTACAAATAGACGATCTTGATCATGATAGGCAGCTCACAAGATCTAAACATGATAGCACAAGAGGAGAAGACAACCATCTAGCTACTGCTATGGACCCATAGTCCAATGATGAACTACTCACACATAAGTCCGGAGGCGATCATGGTGATATAGAGTCCTCCGGGTGATGATTCCCCTCTCCGGCAGGGTGCCGGAGGCGATCTCCTGAATCCCCCAAGATGGAAATGGCGGCGGCGGCATCTCTGGAACTTTTCTCGTATCGTGGCTCTCAGTAATAGGGTTTTCGCGACGGAGAGTTTAAGTAGGCGGAAGGGCAGAGTCGGGGGGCTCACGAGGGGCCCACACCATAGGGCGACGCGGGCCCCTCCTTGGCCGTGCCGCCAGGTGGTGTCGCCACCTCGTGGCCCCACTTCGTATCTCCTTCGGCCTTCTGGAAAGCTCCGTGGAAAATAAGACCGTGGGCTTTTGTTTCGTCCAATTCCGAGAATATTTCCTGTGTAGGATTTCTGAAACCAAAAACAGCAGAAAACAGGAACTGGCGCTTCAGCATCTCGGTAATAGGTTAGTGCCGGGAAATGCATATAAATGATATAAAGTGTATATAAAACATGTGAGTATTGTCATAAAACTAGCATGGAACATAAGAAATTATAGATACGTTTGAGACGTATCAAGCATCCCCAAGCTTAGTTCCTACTCACCCTCGAGTAGGTAAATGATAACAAGGATAATTTCTGAAGTGACATGCTACTATCATAATCTTGATCAATACTATTGTAAAGCATACGAGATGAATGAAGTGATTCGAAGCAATGGTAAAGATAATGACTAAATAATTGAATCATATAGCAAAGACTTTTCATGAATAGTACTTTTCAAGACAAGCATCAATAAGACTTGCATAGGAGTTAAATCATAAAGCAATAAATTCTTAATAGAAGGTTTTGAAGCAACATAAAGGAAGATATAAGTTTCAGCAGTTGCTTTCAACTTCAACATGTATATCTCATGGATAATTGTCAACACAAAGTAATATGATGAATGCAAATAAGCAAGTATGTAGGAATCAATGCACACACTTGACACAAGTGTTTGCTTCTAAGATAGAAAGAAGTAGGTAAACTGACTCAACATAAAGTAAAAGAAATGCCCTTCGTAGAGGGAAGCAGGGATTACTATTTTTGTGCTAGAGCTTTTATTTTGAAATCATAGAAACAATTTTGTCAACGGTAGTAATAATTCATATGTGTTATGCATAAGACATCCTATAAGTTGCAAGCCTCATGCATCGAATACAAATAGTGCTCGCACCTTGTCCTAATTAGCTTGGATTTCCATGGATTATCATTGCATTACATATGTTTCAACCAAGTGTCACAAAGGGGTACCTCTATGCCACCTGTACAAAGGTCCAAGGAGAGAGATCGCATTTGATTTCTCGTTTTTGATAAATCTCAACTTGAGGACATCCATACCGGGAAAGCATAGAAAATAGATAATGGACTCCTCTTTAATGCATAAGCATTCAACAACAGATAATATTCTCATAAGAGATTGAGGATTAATGTCCAAACTGAAACTTCCACCATGATACATGGCTTTGGTTAGCGGCCCAATGTTCTTCTCTAACAATATGCATACCCAAACCATTTAATCATGATAAATCACCCTTACTTCAGATAAGACAAACATGCATAGAAACTCACATGATATTCAACAAAAGTGTAATAGTTGATGGCGTCCCCAGAAACATGGTTACCGCTCAACAAGCAATTTATAAGAAATAAGATACATAAGCTACATATTCTCTACCACAATAGTTTTTAAGGCTATTTTCCCATGAGCTATGTATTGCAAAGACAAGGAATGAAGTTTTAAAGGTAGCACGCAAGCAATTTACTTTGGAATGGCAGAGAAATACCACATAGTAGGTAGGTATGGTGGACACAAATGGCATAGATTTTGGCTCAAGGTTTTGGATGCACGAGAAGCATTCCCTCTCAGTACAAGGCTTTGGCTAGCAAGGTTGTTTGAAGCAAACACAAGTATGAACCGGTACAACAAAACTTACATAGAACATATTACAAGCATTATAAGACTCTACACTATCTTCCTTGTTGTTCAAACACTTTACCAGAAAATATCTAGACTTTAGAGAGACCAATCATGCAAACCAAATTTCAACAAGCTCTACGGTAGTTCTTCACTAATAGGTGCAAAGTACATGATGCAAGAGCTTAAACATGATCTATTTGAGCAAAACAATTGCCAAGTATCAAATTATTGAAGATCATATACCAATTACCACATGAAGCATTTCCTATTTCTAACCAAATAACAATGAACGAAGCAGTTTTCAACCTTCACCATGAACATTAAAGTAAAGCTAAGAACACCAGTGTTCATATGAACGAGCGGAGCGTGTCTTTCTCCCACACAAAGAATGCTAGGATCCGATTTTATTCAAACAAAAATAAAAATAAAAACATACAGACGCTCCAAGTAAAGCACATAAGATGTGACGAAATAAAAATATAGTTTCACTAGAGGTGACCTGATAAGTTGTCGATGAAGAAGGGGATGCCTTGGGCATCCCCAAGCTTAGATGCTTGAGTCTTCTTGAAATATGCAGGGATGAACCACGGGGGCATCCCCAAGCTTAGACTTTTCACTCTTCTTGATCATATTGTATCATCCTCCTCTCTTGACCCTTGAAAACTTCCTCCACACCAAACTCAAAACAAACTCATTAGAGTGTTAGCGCATAATCAAAAATTCACATGTTCAGAGGTGACAAAATCATTCTTAACACTTCTGGACATTGCCCAAAGCTACTGAAAGTTAATGGAACAAAGAAATCCATTCAACATAACAAAAGAGGCAATGTGAAATAAAAGGCAGAATCTGTCAAAACAGAACAGTCCGTAAAGACGAATTTTTTTGAGGCACTTAACTTGCTCAGATGAAAAAGCTCAAATTGAATGAAAGTTGCGTACATATCTGAGGATTATTCATGATTTTTCGCAGATTTTTTTGAGTTACTGCTGGCGTGCAGTTGACGTGGGAGTTAGAAATCTTTCTGGTGTAACTTTTCTTCAGGTCCTCGGCAACGGCGCCAGACAACAGTCTTGATACGCGTACAACACGCGACCATTGGGAACCCCAAGAGGAAGGTGTGGTGCGTACAGCGGCAAGTTTTCCCTCAGTAAGAAACCAAGGTTTATCGAACCAGTAGGAGCCAAGAAGCACGTTGAAGGTTGATGGCGGCGAGATGTAGTGCGGCGCAACACCAGGGATTCCGGCGCCAACGTGGAACCTGCACAACACAACCAAAGTACTTTGTCCCAACGTAACAGTGAGGTTATCAATCTCACCGGCTTGCTGTAATAAAGGATTAGATGTATAGTGTGGATGATGATTGTTTGCAGAAAATAGTAGAACGAATATTGCAGTAGATTGTATTCGATTAAAAGAATGGACCGGGGTCCACAGTTCACTAGAGGCGTCTCTCCGATAAGAATAAGCACGTTGGGTGAACAAATTACAGTTGGGCAATTGACAAATAAAGAGGGCATGACCATGCACATACATGATATGATGAGTATTGTGAGATTTAATTGGGCATTACGACAAAGTACATAGACCGCTATCCAGCATGCATCTATGCCTAAAAAGTCCACCTTCAGGTTATCATCCGAACCCCTTCCAGTATTAAGTTGCAAACAACAGACAATTGCATTAAGTATGGTGCGTAATGTAATCAACAACTACATCCTTGGACATAGCATCGATGTTTTATCCCTAGTGGCAACAACACATCCACAACCTTAGAACTTTCTGTCACTGTCCCGCATTTAATGGAGGCATGAACCCACTATCGAGCATAAATACTCCCTCTTGGAGTTACTAGCAAAAACTTGGCCAGAGCCTCTACAAACAACGGAGAGCATGCAAGATCATAAACAACACATAGGTAATAGATTGATAATCAACATAACATAGTATTCTCTATCCATCGGATCCCAACAAACACAACATATAGCATTACAGATAGATGATCTTGATCATGTTAGGCAGCTCACAAGACCCGACAATGAAGCACAATTAGGAGAAGACGACCATCTAGCTACTGCTATGGACCCATAGTCCAGGGGTGAACTACTCACACATCACTCCGGAGGCGACCATGGCGGTGAAGAATCCTCCGGGAGATGATTCCCCTCTCCGGCAGGGTGCCGGAGGCGATCTCCTGAATCCCCCGAGATGGGATTGGCGGCGGCGGCGTCTCTGGAAGGTTTTCCGTATCGTGGCTCTCGGTACTGGGGCTATTGTCGACGAAGACTTAAGTAGGCGGAAGGGCAGGTCAGGAGGCGTCACGGGGGCCCCACACGCTAGGGCCGCGCGGGCCCCCCTGGGCCGCGCCGCCCTAGTGTGGCGGTGCCCCGTGGCCCTACTTCGTCTCTCCCTCGGACTTCTGGAAGCTTCGTGGCAAAATAGGCCCCTGGGCGTTGATTTCGTCCAATTCCGAGAATATTTCCTTACTAGGATTTCTGAAACCAAAAACAGCAGAAACAAAGAATCGGCTCTTCGGCATCTCGTTAATAGGTTAGTGCCGTGAAAATGCATAAATATGACATAAAGTATGCATAAAACATGTAGATATCATCAATAATGTGGCATGGAACATAAGAAATTATCGATACGTCGGAGACGTATCAGCATCCCCAAGCTTAGTTTCTGCTCGTCCCGAGTAGGTAAACGATAACAAAGATAATTTCTGGAGTGACATGCCATCATAATCTTGATCATACTATTGTAAGCACATGTAATGAATGCAGCGATCAAAGCAATGGTAAATGACATGAGTAAACAAATGAATCATATAGCAAAGACTTTTTATGAATAGTACTTTCAAGATAAGCATCAATAAGTCTTGCATAAGAGTTAACTCATAAAGCAATAATTCAAAGTAAAGGCATTGAAGAAACACAAAGGAAGATTAAGTTTCAGCGGTTGCTTTCAACTTATAACATGTATATCTCATGGATAGTTGTCAATGTAAAGTAATATAACACGTGCAATATGCAAGTATGTAGGAATCAATGCACAGTTAACACAAGTGTTTGCTTCTAGGATAGAAGGAAGTAGGTAAACTGACTCAACATAAAAGTAGAAGAAAGGCCCTTCGCAGAGGGAAGCATTGATTCCTATATTTGTGCTAGAGCTTTGATTTTGAAAACAAGAAACAATTTTGTCAACGGTAGTAATAAAGCATATGTATCATGTAAATTATATCCTACAAGTTGCAAGCCTCATGCATAGTATACCAATAGTGCCCGCACCTTGTCCTAATTAGCTCGGATTACCTGGATTATCATCGCAATACATATGTTTTAACCAAGTGTCACAAAGGGGTACCTCTATGCCGCCTGTTCAAAGGTCTAAGGAGAAAGCTCGCATTGGATTTCTCGCTTTTGATTATTCTCAACTTAGACATCCATACCGGGACAACATAGACAACAGATAATGGACTCCTCTTTAATGCTTAAGCATTCAACAATTATTAATTTTCTCTAATGAGATTGAGGATATTTGTCCAAAACTGAAACTTCCACCATGGATCATGGCTTTAGTTAGCGGCCCAATGTTCTTCTCTAACAGTATACATGCTCTAACCATTCAACTAGTGGTAAATCGCCCTTACTTCAGACAAGACGGACATGCATAGCAACTCACATGATATTCAACAAAGAGTAGTTGATGGCGTCCCCAGGAACATGGTTATCGCACAACAAGCAACTTAATAAGTGATAAAGTGCATAAGTACATATTCAATACCACAATAGTTTTTAGGCTATTTGTCCCATGAGCTATATATTGCAAAGGTGAAGAATAGAAATTTTAAAGGTAGCACTCAAGCAATTTACTTTGGAATGGCGGAGAAATACCATGTAGTAGGTAGGTATGGTGGACACAAATGGCATAGTGGTTGGCTCAAGGATTTTGGATGCATGAGAAGTATTCCCTCTCGATACAAGGTTTAGGCTAGCAAGGCTATTTGAAACAAACACAAGTATGAAGCGGTGCAGCAAAACTCACATAAAAGACATATTGTAAACATTATAAGACTCTACACCGTCTTCCTTGTTGCTCAAACTCTTTACTAGAAATTATCTAGACCTTAGAGAGACCAATTATGCAAACCAAATTTTAGCAAGCTCTATATATTTCTTCATTAATAGGTGCAAAGTATATGATGCAAGAGCTTAAACATGAGCACAACAATTGCCAAGTATCAAATTATTCAAGACATTTTACCAATTACTACATGTAGCATTTCCCGATTCCAACCATATAACAATTTAACGAAGAAGATTCAACCTTCGCCATGAACATTATGAGTAAAGCCTAAGGACATATTTGTCCATATGCAACAGCGGAGCGTGTCTCTCTCCCACACAATGAATGCTAGGATCCATTTTATTCAAACAAAAACAAAAACAAAAACAAACCGACGCTCCAAGCAAAGTGCATAAGATGTGATGGAATAAAAATATAGTTTCACTAGAGGAACCTCGATAATGTTGTCGATGAAGAAGGGGATGCCTTGGGCATCCCCAAGCTTAGACGCTTGAGTCTTCTTGAAATATGCAGGGGTGAACCACCGGGCATCCCCAAGCTTAGAGCTTTCACTCTCCTTGATCATATTGTATCATCCTCCTCTCTTGATCCTTGAAAACTTCCTCCACACCAAACTCAAAACAACTCATTAGAGGGTTAGTGCACAATCAAAATTTACATGTTCAGAGGTGACATAATCATTATTAACACTTCTGGACATTGCACAAAGCTACTGAAAGTTAATGGAATTGAAAAATCCATCAAGCATAGCAAAATAGGCAATGCGAAATAAAAGGAAGAATCTGTCAAAACAGAACAGTTCGTAAAGACGAATTTCTAAGAGGCACCAGACTTGCTCTAATGAAAATTCTCAAATCGAATGAAAGTTGCGTACATATCTGAGGATCACTCACGTAAATTGGCATAATTTTCTGAGTTACCTACAGAGAATTAGGCCCAGATTCGTGACAGCAAAGAAATCTGTTTCTGCGCAGTAATCCAAATCTAGTATGAACCTTACTATCAACGACTTTACTTGGCACAACAATGCAACAAAATAAGATAAGGAGAGGTTGCTACAGTAGTAACAACTTCCAAGACTCAAATATAAAATAAAAGTGCAGTAGTAAAATCATGGGTTGTCTCCCATAAGCGCTTTTCTTTAACGCCTTTCAGCTAGGCGCAGAAAGTGTGTATCAAGTATTATCAAGAGACGAAGCATCAACATCATTTTCACAATTTATCCCATTAGGTATCTTAGATGCTCCCTTATCTATAGTGGTTTTAAGAGCTTTATCAATTTTAGGCCTATAATAGTTTTTTGGTTTAGGCACTTTAGAGACATACATGAACTTTTGCTCCTTACCCACATAAGCTTTCTCTCTAAACTTTATAGATGAAAAGGTTGAACCCAATGTTCCCATAGCCTCTTCAAGTTCGCTAATCCTTTGGGTTTGATTATCATGAATAGCACAAGATTCTAAGATGGCGATTCTCTCATTAATTCCACCTAGAGATTTATCAAGTTTATCGGTGCTATCAAGTAATGCTCCCAAAGTAGTATCAATACTTGGAAGGTTTTGCTCTATGGTTTCCAACTTTTTCATGACATCATCAAGAGAGGTTTCAATTTTAACTTCATTAACAGGTGGTATTCCAAATAGACTCTCAATAATGCAACTAGCTTCTAAAGCAGGAGTACCTAGGAAGTTACCTCCCGCAAGACAATCAAGAACATACCTATTCCAGCTAGAGATACCAACATAAAAATTCCTGAGAAGGATAGTGGTGGAGTGTTTCTTAGTGCACCTATTATGGGCATCACTAATTCTATACCAAGCATCTTTTAAACATTCTCCCCCTTGTTGCTGAAACGAACGAACTTCAACTTCAGGATTACTCATTTTAGCAGTAGTAAATAAAGCAAACTAGATAAAGTAAATGCAAGTAACTAATTTTTTTGTGTTTTTGATATAGGGAATGCAAACAAGACAGTAAATAAAGTAAAGCTAGCAACTATTTTTTTTGTGTTTTGATATAATGCAGCAAACAAAGTAGTAAATAAAATAAAGCAAGACAAAAACAAAGTAAAGAGATTGGAAGTGGAGACTCCCCTTGCAGCGTGTCTTGATCTCCCCGGCAACGGCGCCTGAAAACAGTTGCTGGCGTGCAGTTGACGTGGGAGTTAGAAATCTTTGTGGTGTAACTTTTCTTCAGGTCCCCAGCAACGGCGCCAGAAAACAGTCTTGATACGCGTACAACACGCGACCGTTGGGAACCCCAAGAGGAAGGTGTGATGCGTACAACGGCAAGTTTTCCCTCAGTAAGAAACCAAGGTTTATCGAACCAGTAGGAGCCAAGAAGCACGTTGAAGGTTGATGGCGGCGAGATGTAGTGCGGCGCAACACCAGGGATTCCGGCACCAACGTGGAACCTGCACAACACAACCAAAGTACTTTGTCCCAACGTAACAGATGAGGTTGTCAATCTCACCGGCTTGCTGTAACAAAGGATTAGATGTATAGTGTGGATGATGATTGTTTGCAGAAAACAATGAGAACGAGTATTGCAAGTAGATTGTATTCGATTAAAAGAATGGACCGGGGTCCACAGTTCACTAGAGGCGTCTCTCCGATAAAAATAAGCATGTTGGGTGAACAAATTACAGTTGGGCAATTGACAAATAAAGAGGGCATGACCATGCACATACATGATATGATGAGTATTGTGAGATTTAATTGGGCATTACGACAAAGTACATAGACCGCTATCCAGCATGCATCTATGCCTAAAAAGTCCACCTTCGAGGTTATCATCCGAACCCCTTCTAGTATTAAGTTGCAAACAACGGACAATTGCATTAAGTATGGTGCGTAATGTAATCAACAACTACATCCTTGGACATAGCATCGATGTTTTATCCCTAGTGGCAACAAGACATCCACAACCTTAGAACTTTCCGTCACTCGTCCCAGATTTAATGGAGGCATGAACCCACTATCGAGCATAAATACTCCCTCTTGGAGTTACTAGCAAAAACTTGGCCAGAGCCTCTACTAACAACGGAGAGCATGGAAGATCATAAACAACACATAGGTAATAGATTGATGATCAACATAACATAGTATTCTCTATCCATCGGATCCCAACAAACACAACATATAGCATTACAGATAGATGATCTTGATCATGTTAGGCAGCTCACAAGACCCGACAATGAAGCACAATTAGGAGAAGACGACCATCTAGCTACTGCTATGGACCCATAGTCCAGGGGTGAACTACTCACACATCACTCCGGAGGTGACCATGGCGGTGAAGAGTCCTCCGGGAGATGATTCCCCTCTCCGGCAGGGTGCCGGAGGCGATCTCCCGAATCCCCCGAGATGGGATTGGCGGCGGCGGCGTCTCTGGAAGGTTTTCCGTATCGTGGCTCTCGGTACTGGGGCTATTGTCGATGAAGACTTAAGTAGGCGGAAGGGCAGGTCAGGAGGCATCACGGGGGGCCCACACGCTAGGGCCGCACGGGCCCTCCCTGGGCCACGCCGCCCTAGTGTGGCGGCGCCCTGTGGCCCCACTTCGTCTCTCCCTCGGACTTCTGGAAGCTTCGTGGCAAAATAGGCCCCTGGGCGTTGATTTCGTCCAATTCCGAGAATATTTCCTTACTAGGATTTTTGAAACCAAAAACAGCAGAAAACAAGAACTGGCTCTTCGGCATCTCGTTAATAGGTTAGTGCCGGAAAATGCATAAATATGACATAAAGTATGCATAAAACATGTAGATATCATCAATAATGTGGCATGGAACATAAGAAATTATCGATACGTCGGAGACGTATCAGTTACCTACAGAGAGATCTACTCAAATTCGTGACAGCAAGAAATCTGTTTCTGCGGAGAAATCCAAATCTAGTATCAACCTTACTATCAAAGACTTTACTTGGCACAACAATGCAATAAAATAAAGATAAGGAGAGGTTGCTACAGTAGTAAAAACTTCCAAGACACAAATATAAAACAAAATTGCAGAAATAAAATAATGGGTTGTCTCCCATAAGCGCTTTTCTTTAACGCCTTTCAGCTTGGCGCAGAAAGTGTAAATCAAGTATTATCAAGAGATGAAGCATCAACATCATAATTTGTTCTAATAATAGAATCAAAAGGTAACTTCATTCTCTTTCTAGGGAAGTGTTCCATACCTTTCTAGAGGAAATTGATACTTAATATTCCCTTCCTTCATATCAATAATAGCACCAACAGTTCGAAGAAAGGGTCTTCCCAAAACAATAGGACAAGATGCATTGCATTCAATATCCAAGACAACAAAATCAACAGGGACAAGGTTATTTTTAACCGTAACGTGAACATTATCAATCCTCCCCAAAGATTTCTTTATAGAATTATCAGCAAGATTAACATCCAAATAACAATTTTTCAATGGCGGCAAGTCAAGCATATCATAGAGTTTCTTAGGCATAACAGAAATACTTGCACCAAGATCATATAAAGCATTACAATCAAAATCATTGACCTTTATCTTAATGATGGGCTCCTAACCATCTTCCAACTTCCTAGGAATAGAAGTTTCAAGTTTTAATTTCTCTTCTCTAGCTTTTATGAGAGCATTTGTAATATGTTTTGTAAAAGCCAAATTTAGAGCACTAGCATTAGGACTTCTAGCAAGTTTTTGAAAGAACTTAACAACTTCAGAGATATGACAATTATCAAAATCTAAACAATTATGATCTAAAGCAATGAGATCATTGTCCCCAATGTTCTGAAAAATTTCAGCACTTTTATCACAAACAGTTTCAGCAGTTTTAGCAGTTTCAGGTAGTTTTGCACGCTTTGCATTAGGAGTGGAAACATTGCCAACACCAATTATTTTACCATTGATAGTAGGAGGTTTAGCAACATGTGAAGCATTAACATTACTAGTGGTGGTAATAGTCCAAACTTTAGCTACATTATTCTCTTTAGCAAGTTTTTCTTCTCTCTCCCACCTAGCATGCAATACAGCCATCAATCTAATATTTTCATTAATTCGAACTTGGATAGCGTTTGCTTTAGCAAATGACTTAATATCTTTAGTTTCATTAGGCATAACTTTCAATTTTAAAATATCAACATCAGCAGCAAGACTATCAACCTTAGAAGCAAGAACATCAATTTTACCCAGCTTTTCTTCAATAGATTTATTAAAAGCAGTTTGTGTACTAATAAATTCTTTAAGCATGGCTTCAAGACCAGAGGGTACACTCCTATTATTGTTGTAAGAATTACCATAAGAATTACCATAACCATTACTATTATTAGAAGGATATGGCCTATAGTTGTTACTAGAATTACTCCTATAAGCATTGTTGTTGAAATTATTATTTTTAATGAAGTTCACGTCAACATGCTCTTCTTGAGCAACCAATGAGGCAAAAGGAACATTATTAGGATCAACATTAGATCTACCATTAACAAGCATAGACATAATAACATCAATCTTATCACTCAAGGAGGATGTTTCTTCAACAGAATTTACCTTCTTACCTTGTGGAGTCCTTTCAGTGTGCCATTCAGAGTAGTTGATCATCATATCATCAAGAAGCTTTGTTGCGGTGCCCAAAGTGATGGACATAAAAGTACCTCCGGTAGCTGAATCTAATAGGTTCCTCGAAGAAAAATTCAATCCTGCATAAAAGGTTTGGATGATCATCCAAGTAGTCAGTCCATGGGTAGGGCAATTCTTTACCAAAGATTTCATTCTTTCCCATGCTTGGGCAACATGCTCATTATCCAATTGCTTAAAATTCATTATGCTACATCTCAAAGATATAATTTTAGCAGGAGGATAATATCTACCAATGAAAGCATCCTTACATTTAGTCCATGAATCAATACTATTTTTAGGCGAACATAGCAACCAATCTTTAGCTCTTCCTCTTAAGGAGAAAGGAAACAATTTCAGTTTTATAATGTCACCATCTAAATCCTTATACTTTTTCATTTCACAAAGTTCAAAAAAATTATTAAGATGGGCAGCAGCATCATCAGAACTAACACCAGAAAATTGCTCTCTCATAACAAGATTTAGTAAAGCAGGTTTAATTTCATAAAATTCTGCTGTAGCAGCAGGTGGAGCAATAGGTGTGCATAGGAAATCATTATTATTTGTGCTAGTGAAGTCACACAACTTAGTGTTCTCAGGAGTACCCATTTTAGCAATAAAAATAAGTAAATCAAACTAAATTAAGCAAAGTAAATACAAGTAACTAATTTTTTGTGTGTTTTGATATAAAGAAAGCAAACAAGACAGTAAATAAAGTAAAGCAAGTAACTAATTTTTTTGTATTTTTGATATAAAGAAAGCAAACAAAACAGAAAATAAAATAAAGTAAAGCAAGACAATAACAAAGTAAAGAGAATGGATGTGAGAGACTCCCCTTGCAGCGTGTCTTGATCTCCCCGGCAACGGCGCCAGAAAACAGTCTTGATGACGCGTCAAGCACACGCCCGTTGGGAACCCCAAGAGGAAGGTGTGATGCGTACAGCAGCAAGTTTTCCCTCAGTAAGAAACCAAGGTTATCGAACCACTAGGAGATGAAGGCCACGTGAAGGTTGTTGGTGGAGGAGTGTAGTGCGGCGCAACACCAGGGATTCCGGCGCCAACGTGGAACCTGCACAACACAATCAAAATACTTTGCCCCAACTTAACAGTGAGGTTGTCAATCTCACCGGCTAGCTGTAAACAAAGGATTAAACGTATGGTGTGGAGAATGATGTTTGTTTGCAAAGAACAGTAGAGAACAATGATTGCAGTAGATTGTATTTCAGATGTAAAAGAATGGACCGGGGTCCACATTTTACTAGTGGTGTCTCTCCAATAAGAAATAGCATGTTGGGTGAACAAATTACAGTTGGGCAATTGACAAATAGAGAGGGCATAACAATGCACATACATATCATGATGACTAATATGAGATTTACTTAGGGCATTACGACAAAGAACATAGACCGCTATCCAGCATGCATCTATGCTTAAAAAGTCCACCTTCGGGTTAGCATCCGCACCCCTTGCAGTATTAAGTTGCAAACAACAGACAATTGCATTAAGTATGGTGCGTAATGTAATCAACACAAATATCCTTAGACAAAGCATTGATGTTTTATCCCTAGTGGCAACAGCACATCCACAACCTTAGAACTTTCGTCACATCGTCCCCGATTCAATGGAGGCATGAACCCACTATCGAGCATAAATACTCCCTCTTGGAATCACAAGTATCAACTTGGCCGAGCCTCTACTAGCAACGGAGAGCATGCAAGATCATAAACAACACATATAAGATAGATCAATAATCAACTTGACATAGTATTCCATATTCATCGGATCCCAACAAACACAACATGTAGCATTACAAATAGACGATCTTGATCATGATAGGTAGCTCACAAGATCTAAATATGATAGCACAAGAGGAGAAGACAAACATCTAGCTACTGCTATGGACCCATAGTCCAAGGATGAACTACTCACACATCAGTCCGGAGGCGATCATGGTGATGTAGAGTCCTCCGGGTGATGATTCCCCTCTCCGGCAGGGTGCCGGAGGCGATCTCCTGAATCCCCCGAGATGGGATTGGCGGCGGCGGCATCTCTGGAACTTTTCTCGTATCGTGGCTCTCGGTAATAGGGTTTTCACGACGGAGAGTTTAAGTAGGCGGAAGGGCAGAGTCGGGGGGCTCACGAGTGGCCCACACCATAGGGCGGCGCGGGCCCCTCCTTGGCCGCGCCGCCAGGTGGTGTCGCCACCTCGTGGCCCCACTTCGTATCTCCTTAGGTCTTCTGGAAAGCTCCGTGGAAAATAAGACTGCGGGCTTTTGTTTCGTCCAATTCCGAGAATATTTCCTGTGTAGGATTTCTGAAACCAAAAACAGCAGAAATTAGAAACTGGCGCTTCGGCATCTCGTTAATAGGTTAGTGCCGGAAAATGCATATTAATGATATAAAGTGTATATAAAATATGTGAGTATTTTCATAAAACTAGCATGGAACATAAGAAATTATAGATACGTTTGAGACGTATCAACTATCTTCAGCAGGCCCATTGGGGATGCCTATGTCACCTCCGCCTCGACTTCAGCCTAGTCCTCTTCGGCTTCTTCTTCTTTCTCCTCATCATCAGAAAATTATTCCACGATGTCGGCAGGAGGAGGGATAAAGGTGCTGGTAGAGGCATACTGGGCAATCCGGTAGGCACAGTCGCGGCGCTTGGTGGTCTTTTCAGGGACTGTATCAGTAGGAGCGCTATCACGAATGCTATGCAAGGCATCCAAATCCAGATCTTTGTACCAGGAGCAAGCAAACCGAAGCGCTACATCAGTACCAGCGCGCGCGGCAGAGTGACGCCATTCCCTGATCCTTTTGCCGGCATCCTGGAGCTTCCGGGTGAGGAGAGTGAGGTTATCCGGCACGAACTGATTATGCCACAAGTGCTTGAAGATCTTGAGGATGGCTTCCGGCATCTCGTTAAGATGCCGGTCGATGAACCTCATGTGTGTAATCCTAGCGTGCAGTGCAACAAGGTGGTCATATGCATTCTAGGGAGCATCGGGGTTGGGAACATCATTCTCAGCCCGCAACTTGGTGACCTTTGTATGTGCGTGCGCTTGGGATTCCAGGAATAGCCCTAGAAGAAAAGAAAAAGAGAACAGTATAAAGATACACCGCTAAAAATTGCAAGCTGGCAAGCAGGGGAAACAGGCACTTACTGATAGCTTGGGCATCTGTATCAATGATCATTTGATCAAGCGAGGCTTGATCCACCACAATCTTAGCGTTCCGGCTTTGCTCCTGGTGCAGCAGCTTGGTTTCCTCCTCGAGCTCAGCCCGCAGTTGCCCCTGAGCCTCGGCGAATTCCTTTCGGGCCTCCTCCACCTTGGCGTCGCTAGCGGCAATGGCCTCCTTCATCGCCCTCACGTGTTGCAGCCCAGCTTGAACCAACTGGTCCTTAAGTTTAGCGGCTTCATCCCGCTGGGCTCGCAGCTCGCGTTGGTGCTAAGCAATCAGCTCATCCTTTTCAGCTGCAATCCGGAATGGCAAAGAGTTAATAGAAAGAAGCCAATGGGCTCAAATAAGGGGAAAACTAACCGACAGATATAGCTTACCCTTGAGCGCGGCAATCTGACCGGTAATGATATGGGGTGGCCCGATCTTCTCAGTAAGCAACGGTGGTGATGATGATCACGGATTGAACACAGCGGATGAACACGACGATGTAGTGGACGATAACTTGTATGACGCAACGAGATCTCTCGATTGGTCCCTATCGCCAATGCAACAGCTCTCAACCCTGCAAGATATTCGCAACTCCACACACTTGCGCACGTAGCTGCCGACCACGAAGCGGTAAGTTGCAATCTACTAATTCCCAATGAAACAACAGATCACACAAGACTTTCAGGGATTCCACACCAAATCCATGCAATTGGATGTAGAGATTCAATAGAATTGCAAAGCAAACAACTATGGACTAGGGTTTATCTTAAACGTGGTCTAAAGAAACTTTGGGGGCGTCCTGGGCACTTATATAGGGGTTCAGGACGACCTCAGGTCAAAAAAGTACGAAAATAACTGACCCAGAATAGATCTGGTCGAGACAGACTCGGAGTCGGCAGGTCTGGCGGCTGGTTGACCGGGTCTGGGACCGGCCGGTCCGGTTCAACCCGGACCTGGCACCGGGTGGTGACCGGGCGAGGCTCCCGGGCATACTGGATAGTGCCCCGTTGGCACAAGCGCCGCAGCCAGTTTGGACCGGACGGACCCGGTGCTGGATCCGGTCGGACCGAGCCTGGGACCGGATCGTCCGGCGGCACGGCCAGTCAGACCGGACCGGCCTGAACAGTAGCTTCCCCTCTCGCTCATGCCTCCCGCTCCTCCCTCGCGCATCCATGGGATGTCTTCATGTCCAGCTTCACGTCCATCTTCTGGTCCAGCTGCTCCTCTCCTCCTCGTGCGATGCTTGCTCCCTCTTCATACCTGATCATACATAAGTAATAGCACTTAGGCAGTATAAGGTTCTCGTCAACCAAAGTATCGTTTAGGAACAAGTTCACCTATTGTTTAAGTAGCTTCGCACGAGCTCGTGTCATTGCTCCAATCCTAACTTCATAGGACTTGAGCTTCACAGCAGGATCATCTTCAACTTGCAATGACGGAGGTAGTAGTGAGGTAGGGATGTCCTCATCATCTCCCCCCTTCAAAAGGCGTCGACCTCGATGCTCCAAGGTCTTCTCCGTCATATGGTGTCAAATCAGCAACATTGAAAGAATTACTGACACCAAACTCATCAACTGGAAGATCTATCGAGTATGCATTATCATTGATCTTGGCAAGCACTTTGTAAGGACCAGCACCACGAGGCTTCAACTTGGACTTCCGCAGCTTCGGGAACCTATCCTTGCGAAAATGTACCCAGACCATATCACCAGGCTTGAACAATATTTCCTTACGCTTCTTGTTCATCCTTGCAGCATTGCTCTTGCCTTTCTTCTCTATCAACTCTTTAGTCTTCACATGTATCTTCCGTACAAAATCTGCCCTCTTGGATGCCTTGATACGTCTCCAACGTATCGATAATTTCTTATGTTCCATGCTTGTTTTATGATGATACACACATGTTTTATACATACTTTATGTCATATTTATGCATTTTTCGGCACTAACCTATTAACGAGATGCTGAAGAGCCAGTTGCTGTTTTCTGCTGTTTTTGGTTTCAGAATTCCTAGTAAGGAAATATTCTCGGAATTGGACGAAATCAACGCCCAGGATCTTATTTTTGCACGAAGCTTCCAGAAGTCCGAAAGGGAAACGAAGTGGGGCGACGAGGCGGCCACACAGCAGGGCGGCACGGCCAGGCCTGGGGCCGCGCGGCCCTAGCGTGTGGGTCCCTCGCATCGCCCCTAAACCTACATCTTCGCCTATAAGAAGCCTTCGTCGATAATAACTCCAGAACCGAGAGCCACGATACGGAAAACCTTCCAGAGACGCCGCCGCCGCCAATCCCATCTCGGGGGATTCAGGAGATCGCCTCCGGCACCCTGCCGGAGAGGGGAATCATCTCCCGGAGGACTCTTCACCGCCATGGTCACCTCCAGAGTGATGTGTGAGTAGTTCACCCCTGGACTATGGGTCCATAGCAGTAGCTAGATGGTTGTCTTCTCCTAATTGTGCTATCATTGTCGATCTTGTGAGCTGCCTAACATGATCAAGATCATCTATTTGTAATGCTACATGTTGCGTTTGTTGGGATCCGATGAATATGGAATACTATGCTATGTTGATTATCAATCTATCTATGTGTTGTTTATGATCTTGCATGCTCTCCGTTATTAGTAGAGGCTCGGCCAAGTCGTTACTTGTAACTCCAAGAGGGAGTATTTATGCTCGATAGTGGGTTCATGCCTCCATTAAATCTGGGACAGTGACTGAAAGTTCTAAGGTTGTGGATGTGCTGTTGCCACTAGGGATAAAACATCAATGCTATGTCTAAGGATGTATTTGTTGATTACATTACGCACCATACTTAATGCAATTGTCGGTTGTTTGCAACTTAATCCTGGAGGGGGTTCGGATGATAACCTGAAGGTGGACTTTTTAGGCATAGATGCATGCTGGATAACGGTCTATGTACTTTGTCGTAATGCCCAATTAAATCTCACACTACTCATCATAACATGTATGTGCATGGTCATGCCCTCTTTATTTGTCAATTGTCCAACTGTAATTTGTTCACCCAACATGATATTTATCTTATGGGAGAGGCACCACTAGTGAACTGTGGACCCCGGTCCATTCTTTACATCGAATACAATCTACTGCAATTCTCGCTCTACTGTTTTCTGCAAACATCATCATCCACACTATACATCTAATCCTTTGTTACAGCAAGCCGGTGAGATTGACAACCTCACTGTCACGTTGGAGCAAAGTAATTTGGTTGTGTTGTGCAGGTTCCACGTTGGCGCCGGAATCCCTGGTGTTGCGCCGCACTACAAACCGCTGCCATCAACCTTCAACGTGCTTCTTGACTCCTACTAGTTCGATAAACCTTGGTTTCTTACTGAGGGAAACTTACTGCTGTACGCATCACACCTTCCACTTGGGGTTCCCAACGGTCGTGTGTTGTACGCGTGTCAAGCTAAATTTCTGGCGCCGTTGCCGGGGAGATCAAGACACGCTGCAAGGGGAGTCTCCACTTCCAATCTCTTTACTTTGTTTTTGTCTTGCTTTACTTTTATTTAGTACTTTGTTTGCTGCACTAAAACAAAATACAATAAAATTAGTTGCTAGTTTACTTTATTTACTATCTTGTTTGCGTTCTCCATATTAAAAACACAAAAAAAAATTAGTTACTTGCATTTACTTTATTTAGTTTGCTTTATTTACTGTTACTAAAATGGGTACTCCTGAAAATACTAAGTTGTGTGACTTCACAAACACAAATAATAATGATTTCTTATGCACACCTATTGCTCCACCTGCTACTACAGCAGAATTCTTTGAAATTAAACCTGCTTTACTAAATCTTGTTATGAGAGAGCAATTTTCTGGTGTTAGTTCCGATGATGTTGCTGCCCATCTTAATAATTTTGTTGAACTATGTGAAATGCAAAAGTATAAGGATGTAGATGGTGACATTATAAAATTAAAATTGTTTCCTTTCTCATTAAGAGGAAGAGCTAAAGATTGGTTGCTATCTTTGCCCAAGAATAGTATTGATTCATGGACTAAATGTAAGGATGCTTTTATTGGTAGATATTATCCTCCTGCTAAAATTATATCTTTGAGAAGTAGCATAATGAATTTTAAGAAATTGGATAATGAGCATGTTGCCCAAGCATGGGAAAGAATGAAATCTTTGGTTAAAAATTGCCCAACCCATGGACTGACTACTTGGATGATCATCCAAACCTTTTATGCAGGACTGAATTTTTTTCTTCGCGGAACCTATTGGATTCAGCTGTAGGAGGTACTTTTTTGTCCATCACTCTAGGCGCCGCAACAAAGCTTCTTTATAATATGATGATTAATTACTCTGAATGGCACACGGAATGAGCTCCACAAGGTAAGAAGGTAAATTCTGTTGAAGAAACCTCCTCCTTGAATGATAAGATTGATGCTATTATGTCTATGCTTGTGAATGGTAGGACTAATGTTGATCCTAATAATGTTCCGTTAGCTTCATTGGTTGCTCAAGAAGAACATGTTGATGTGAACTTCATTAAAAATAATAATTTCAACAACAATGTTTATCGGAACAATTCTAGTAACAACTATAGGCCATATCCTTATAATAATGGTAACGGTTATGGTAATTCTTATGGGAATTCTTACAACAATAATAGGAATAAACCCCTGGACTTTAAGCCATGCTTAAAGAATTTATTAGTACACAAACTGCTTTTAACAAATCTGTTGAAGAAAAGCTTGGTAAAATTGATATTCTTGCTTCTAAAGTCGATAGTCTTGCTGCTGATGTTGATCTTTTGAAATCGAAAGTTATGCCTAATGAAAATAAAGATATTAAGTCATTTGCTACAGCAAACGCCATCCAAGTTAGAATTAATGAGAATATAAGATTGCGTGCTAGGTGGGAAAAAGAAGAAAATGCTAAGTTTGGACTATTACCACCACTAGCAATGAAAATGCTTCACATGTTGACACACCTCCAACTATCAATGGTAAAATAATTGGTGTTGGCAATGTTTCTACTCCTAATGCAAAGCTTACAAAACTGCCTGAAATTGCTAAAACTGCTGAAACTGCCTGTGATAAAACTGCTGAATTTTTTTTCAATATTGGGGACAATGATCCCATTGCTTTAGATTATAATGGTTTAGATTTTGATGATTGTCACATCTCTGAAGTTATAAAGTTCTTACAAAAACTTGCTAAAAGTCCTAATGCTAGTGCTATAAATTTGGCCTTTACAAAACATATTACAAATGCTCTCATAAAAGCTAGAGAAGAGAAATTAGAACGCGAAGCTTCTATTCCTAGGAAGTTAGAGGATGGTTGGGAGCCCATCATTAATATGAAGGTCAATGATTTTGATTGTAATTCTTTATGTGATCTTGGTGCAAGTATTTCCGTTATGCCTAGGAAAATCTATAATATGCTTGACTTGCCACCATTGAAAAATTGTTATTTGGATGTTAATCTTGCTGATAACTCTACAAAGAAACCTTTGGGGAGGATTGATAATGTAAGCATTACAGTTAACAATAACCTTGTCCCCGTTGATTTTGTTGTGTTGGATATTGAATGCAATGCATTTTGTCCCATTATACTGGGAAGACCTTTTCTTCGAACTGTTGGTGCTATTATTGATATGAAGGAAGGTAATATTAAATATCAATTTCCTCTCAAGAAAGGTATGGAACACTTCCCTAGAAAGAGAATGAAGTTACCTTTTGATTCTATTATTAGAACAAATTATGATGTTGATGCTTCGTCTCTTGATAACACTTGATACACACTTTACGCGCCTAGGCGAAAGGCGTTAAAGAAAAGCGCTTATGGGAGACAACCCATGATTTTACTACAGTACTTTTATTTTATATTTGAGTCTTGGAAGTTGTTAATACTGTAGCAACCTCTCCTTATCTTAATTTTATTGCATTGTTGTGCCAAGTAAAGTCTTTGATAGTAAGGTGCATACTAGATTTGGATTACTGCTCAGAAACAGATTTCTTGCTGTCACGAATTTGAGCAGTAGTCTCTGTAGGTAACTCAGACAAATCTGCCAATTTACGTGAGTAATCCACAGATATGTACGCAACTTTCATTGAATGTGAGCATTTTCATTTGAGCAAGTCTGGTTCACCTAAAAAATTCGTCTTTACGGGCTGTTCTGTTTTGACAGATTCTGCCTTTTATTTTGCATTGCCTGTTTTGCTATGTTTGATGGATTTCTTTATTCCATTAACTTTCAGTAGCTTTGTGCAATGTCCATAAGTGTTAATAATGATTATGTCACCTCTGAACATGTGAATTTTGATTATGCAGTAACCCTCTAATGAGTTGTTTTGAGTTTGGTGTGGAGGAAGTTTTCAAGGATCAAGAGAGGAGGATGATACAATATGATCAAGGAGAGTGAAATCTCTAAGCTTGGGGATGCCCCGGTGGTTCATCCCTGCATATTTCAAGAAGACTCAAGCATCTAAGCTTGGGGATGCCCAAGGCATCCCCTTCTTCATCGACAACATTATCAGGTTCCTCTAGTGAAACTATATTTTTATTCTATCACATCTTATGTGCTTTACTTGGAGCGTCTGTATGTTTTTGTTTTTGTTTTGTTTGAATAAAATTGGATCCTAGCATTCATTGTGTGGAAGAGAGACACGCTCCGCTGTTGCATATGGACAAATATGTCCTTAGCTTTACTCATAATGTTCATGGCGAAGGCTGAAACTGCTTCGTTAATTGTTATATGGTTGGAAACGGGAAATGCTACATGTGGTAATTGGTATAATATCTTGAATAATGTAATACTTGGCAATTGTTGTGCTCATGTTTAAGCTCTTGCATCATATACTTTACACCTATTAATGAAGACATACATAGAGTTTGCTAAAATTTGGTTTGCATGATTGGTCTCTCTAAGGTCTAGATATTTTCTAGTAAGGGTTTGAACAACAAGGAAGACGGTGTAGAGTCTTATAATGCTTGCAATATGTTTTTTATGTGAGTTTTTCTGTACCGGTTCATACTTGTGTTTGTTTCAAATAACCTTGCTAGCCTAAGCCTTGTATTGAGAGGGAATACTTCTCGTGCATCCAAAATCCTTGAGCCAAAAACTATGCCACTTGTGTCCACCGTACCTACCTACTACATGGTATTTCTCCGCCATTCCAAAGTAAATTGCTTGAGTGCTACCTTTAAATTTCCATTCTTTGTCTTTGCAATATATAGCTCATGGGACAAATAGCCTAAAAACTATCGTGGTATTGAATATGTACTTATGTATCTTATTTCTTATTAAGTTGCTTGTTGAGCGATAACCATGTTCCTGGGGACGCCATCAACTATCCTTGTTGAATATCATGTGAGTTCATATGCATGTTCGTCTTGTCTGAAGTAAGGGAGATTTATCATGATCATATGGTTTGAGTATGCATATTGTTAGAGAAGAACATTGGGCCACTAACTAAAGCCATGATCCATGGTGGAAGTTTTAGTTTTGGACAACAATCCTCAATCTCTTATGAGAATATTATTTGTTGTTGAATGCTTATGCATTAAAGAGGAGTCCATTATCTGTCTATGTTGTCCTGGTATGGATGTCTAAGTTGAGAATAATCAAAAGTGAGAAATCCAATGCGAGCTTTCTCCTTAGACCTTTGTACAGGCGGCATAGAGGTACCCCTTTGTGACACTTGGTTAAAACATATGCTATGCAATGATAATCCATGTAAATCCAAGCTAATTAGGACAAGGTGCGGGCACTATTGGTAATCTATGCATGAGGCTTGCAACTTGTAGGATATAATTTACATAATACATATGCTTTATTACTACCGTTGACAAAATTGTTTGTTGTTTTCAAAATAAAAGCTCTAGCACAAATATAGCAATCAATGCTTCCCTCTGCGAAGGGCCATTCTTCTACTTTTATGTTGAGTCAGTTTACCTATCTCCTTCTGTCCTAGAAGCAAACACTTGTGTTAACTGTGCATTGATTCCTACATACTTGCATATTGCACTTATTATATTACTTTATGTTGACAATATCCATGAGATATACATGTTACAAGTTGAAAGCAACCGCTGAAACTTAATCTTCCTTTGTGTTGCTTCAATGCCTTTACTTTGAATTTATTGCTTTATGAGTTAATTCTTATGCAAGACTTATTGATGCTTGTCTTAAAAGTACTATTCATGAAAAGTCTTTGTTATATGGTTCAGTTGTTTAACCATCGTATTTACCATTGCTTCGAATCGCTGCATTCATCTCATGTGCTTACAATAGTATTGATCAAGATTATGATAGCATGTCACTTTAGAAATTATCTTTGTTATCGTTTACCTACTCGGGACGAGTAGGAACTAAGCTTGGGGATGCTGATACGTTTCCAACGTATCGATAATTTCTTATGTTCCATGCTTGTTTTATGATGATACACACATGTTTTATACATACTTTATGTCATATTTATGCATTTTCCAGCACAAACCTATTAACGAGATGCCGAAGAGCCAGTTGCTGTTTTCTGCTGTTTTTGGTTTCAGAAATCCTAGTAAGGAAATATTCTCGGAATTGGACGAAATCAACGCCCAGGATCTTATTATTCCATGAAGCTTCCAGAAGTCCGAAAGGGAAACGAAGTGGGGCGACGAGGCGGCCACACAGCCGCGCGGCGCGGGGCCGCGCGGCCCTAGCGTGTGGGTCCCTCGCGTCGCCCCTAAACCTACCTCTTCGCCTATAAGAAGCCTTCATCGATAATAACTCCAGAACCGAGAGCCATGATACAGAAAACCTTCCAGAGATGCCGCCGCCAATCCCATCTCGGGGGATTCAGGAGATCACCTTCGGCACCCTGCCGGAGAGGGGAATCATCTGCCGGAGGACTCTTCACCTCCATGGTCGCCTCCGGAGTGATGTGTGAGTAGTTCACCCCTGGACTATGGGTCCATAGCAGTAGCTAGATGGTTGTCTTCTCCTAATTGTGCTATCATTGTCGATCTTGTGAGCTGCCTAACATGATCAAGATCATCTATTTGTAATGCTACATGTTGCATTTGTTGGAATCCGATGAATATGGAATACTATGCTATGTTGATTATCAATCTATCTATGTGTTGTTTATGATCTTGCATGCTCTCTGTTATTAGTAGAGGCTCTGGCCAAGTCGTTACTTGTAACTCCAAGAGGGAGTATTTATGCTCGATAGTGGGTTCATGCCTCCATTAAATGCGGGACGGTGACGAAAGTTCTAAGGTTGTGGATGTGATGTTGCCACTAGGGATAAAACATCAATGCTATGTCTAGGGATGTATTTGTTGATTACATTACGCACCATACTTAATGCAATTGTCTGTTGTTTGCAACTTAATACTGGAGGGGGTTTGGATGATAACCTGAAGGTGGACTTTTTAGGCATAGATGCATGCTGGATAGCGGTCTATGTACTTTGTCGTAATGCCCAATTAAATCTCACAGTACTCATCATAACATGTATGTGCATGGTCATGCCCTCTTTATTTGTCAATTTCCCAACTGTAATTTGTTCACCCAACATGCTATTTATCTTATGGGAGACACCACTAGTGAACTGTGGACCCCGGTCCATTCTTTACATCGAATACAATCTACTGCAATTCTCGCTCTACTGTTTTCTGCAAACATCATCATCCACACTATACATCTAATCCTTTGTTGCAGCAAGCCGGTGAGATTGACAACCTCACTGTCACGTTGGGGCAAAGTAATTTGGTTGTGTTGTGCAGGTTCCACGTTGGCGCCGGAATCCCTGGTGTTGCGCTGCACTACACTCCGCCGCCATCAACCTTCAACGTGCTTCTTGACTCCTACTGGTTCGATAAACCTTGGTTTCTTACTGAGGGAAACTTACTGTTGTACGCATCACACCTTCCACTTGGGGTTCCCAACGGTCGCGTGCTGTACGCGTGTCATGCCTCCATATTGACTCTTCATGTATGAGCAAAGGCAACAATTCAAGTGGAGTAATGGGTTTGAAACATACACCACCTCAAAAGGACACTGCTCTGTGGTAGAATGTACCGCCCTGTTGTAGGCAAACTCCACATGCGGCAAACACTCTTCCCACTCCTTCAAGTTCTTCTTGATCATGGATCTCAACAGTTGTGACAATGTTCTATTCACCACTTCAGTTTGACCATCAGTTTGAGGATGACAAGTAGTGCTGAAAAGCAGCTTCGTCCCCGACTTTCTCCACAGCGTCTTCCAGAAGTAGCTCATAAACTTCACGTCACGATCAGAAACAATAGTCTCCGGGACTCCATGTAGACGTACAATTTCCCTGAAAAACAGGTTAGCAATATGCGACGCATCGTCGCTTTTGTGGCAGGCAATAAAGTGTGACATCTTGGAAAATCTATCCACTACACAAATATAGAATCATGGCCTCTCTTAGTACGCGGCAAAGCCAACAAAAAATCCATACTAATATCCTCCCAAGGTGTAGTGGGTGCCGGTAAAGGAGTATACAAACCGTGAGGCTTCAGCTTGGACTTGGACTTGTTGCAAGTAATGCACCTCTTCACATATCTGTCCACGTCCCGCCCCATCTTTGGCCAATGAAAGTGGTCAGCTAGCATGAGAAGCGTCTTCTCACGCCCAAAGTGCCCCATCAAACCTCCAGCATGTGATTCCTGCAATAAGAGCAAACGCACAGATGATTCTGGAACAAATAGTTTGTTAGCTCTAAACAAGAACCCATCATGTATGTGATATTTTTCCCATGCTTTACCAAGAGCACATAAGCGATATGGTTCAGCAAAATCATGATCAGTGGCATACAAATCACATAGTATCTCTAAACCAGGAATTTTAACATCAAGTTGAGTTAATAGCATATTCTTCCTAGACAGAGCATCAACAACAATATTATCTTTTCCCTTTTTATGCTTAATAATGTATGGAAAAGACTCAATGAACTCAACCCACTTAGCTAGACGCTTATGGAAAGTAGATTGGGCTTTCAGGTATTTCAAAGCTTCATTATCAGAATGTATGATAAATCCTTTTGGCCACAAGTAATGTTGCCAAACCTCAAGAACTCTAATTAAAGCATACAATTCTTTATCATATATAGAATAGTTCAACTTAGCACCAGAAAGTTTCTCAGAAAAATATGCAATTGGGCGACCCTCTTGCATCAACACACCACCAACTCCAATACCACTAGCATCACATTCAATCTCAAATTGCTTAGTGAAATCAGGAAGTGCAAGCAACGGTGCAGAAGTTAACAATCGTTTTAATTCATCAAATGTATGATCTTGGGCTGCGCCCCACTCAAAGACAATACCCTTATTAATCAAATCATTCAAAGGTGCAGCAATAGTACTAAAGTTGGGCACAAATCTTCTATAAAACCCAGCTAGACCATGAAAACTTCTTACTTGACTCACATTCATGGGAGTATGCCAATTTTGAATAGCTTCAATTTTAGACACATCTACTTCTACTCCATGCTTAGAGACAACATAACCAAGAAATATGACCTTATCTTTGCAAAATGTGCACTTCTCAAGATTACCATAGAGTTTATTATCACGCAACACTTGCAAAACGTGTCGAATATGTATAGTATGATCAGATTCATTGCGGCTGTAGATTAATATGTCATCAAAGTACACAACCATAAACTTGCCAATAAATTCACGCAAAACATGGTTCCTCAGTCTCATGAAAGTGCTAGGTGCATTAGTCAAACCAAAAGGCATTACTAACCACTCATATAAACCAAATTTTGTTTTAAAGGCTGTTTTCCATTCATCCCCTTCTTTCATCCTAATTTGATGATAACCACTACGCAAATCAATTTTAGAGAACAGAGCAGCACCACTCAATTCATCTAGCATATCCTCTAAACGGGGAATAGGATGACGATATTGAATAGTAATGTTGTTTATATCTCTACAATCTACGCACATACACCATGTACCATCTTTCTTTGGAATTAGAATAACAGGAACAACACAAGGATTAAGGCTTATGCGGATATAACCTTTGTCGAGTAGCGCTTGTACTTGTTTCTGTATCTCCTTCGTCTCTTCGGGGTTCGTTCTATATGGCGCCCTATTGGGCAGCGAAGCTCAGGGAATCAAGTCAATTTGATGCTCAATACCTCGCAATGGTGGTAGTCCAGCGGGTACCTCCTCTGGAAACACGTCGCCGAATTCCTGCAAAACATTAGAAACACCAATAGGAAGAGGGGTCATGTCATTAGAAACCAAAACCGTACCCCTGTACAAAAGCACAAGAGGCATGGCCGTAGGATCCTCACTAAATTCTCTCATGTCTTCTTTGGTGGCTAATGAAACTAAGGAATTCACTCGCTCACTCTTCGTTATGTCACTCACAATATTACAATTCTCTCGCCTATCTAAAGGTGCATCCTCCAAGTTTACTTCAATTTTCTGACGAGATGCATTTACAATCTGTTGTGGGGACATAAGCTGTAAGTTGATTTTCTTGCCCCTTGTACTCCAAGTGATATGTATTGGCACGGCCATTGTGTTGCACAGAACGGTCATACAGCCAAGGCTGACCCAATAGTAGGTGACAAACCGTCATAGGAACCACATCAAAATCAATGCAATCCTTATACGGTCCAATCTCAAACTCAACACGCACCATGAGGTTTACCTTCATCTCACCATTGTCGCTTAACCACTGAATATAGTATGGATGCGGGTGCGGTAGATACTTCAACTTCATATTGGTACACAACTCCTTGCTTGCTAAATTGCGGCAACTCCCGCCATCAATAATGACCTTGCAAGCCTTGTCAGGACCAACTAAAGCCTTTGTTTGGAACAAATTGCAACGCTGAGTAGATGCAATAGGAAACACATTAAGAGCACGCTGCGACACAACAATGGTGCGAGCATCAGACAGATATGCATCTTCACCATCAGTGTCATAGTCATCATCTTCTGGAGCATTAGGATCAACATCATCTCCAGTCTCATACTCATTGTCCTCATTGATAATCATGACTTTGCAGTTCGGACAATCTCTCTTGAATTAACCCTTGCCACCACATATATGACAAGCCATATCACGGTTGCACGCAGTAGACATGCTAGAACCACTCAAACTTGTAGCAGATTCAGACTTCTTTGCATTAGAGACATTGGAGACCGGCTTGCTAGACGGAGTAGAGTAAGGGGCGGAGCGCGTCGATGACTCCGGCACCGTAGATGTGGGCTCGCGAGGCGTGAAGCGCCCAGCTCCCGTAGCACGACCTTTGACCTTTGCCTCTTCAGCCATTTGTGATTCAACTTCTCTTGCATGATGTAAGAACTGATTCATATTGGTGTAATTGTAGTGACGAACAATGCCTTTGATATCATACTTTAATCCTTTGAGAAAACGCTGCATTGTCATCTCGAGAGACTCATGGCCACAGCCACGCTGCATAAGCGTCTCCATCTCCATGTAGTACTCATCAACAGTCTTCACACCTTGTCTCAATAGGGTCAACTTATCATATATTGTACGAAAATAATTAGTGGGCACAAAACGAGAATTCATCGCTTCCTTCATAGCACGCCATGTGACAATAGGTTGCTCACCATCCTCCTGTCGATTACGAACAAGTGCATCCCACCAACGCAATGTATAGCCATCAAATTCGGAAGAAGCAAGCTCAATCTTCCTATCTTCAGTGTAATTCGGATGTAAGTTCCATAACTTCTCAATCTTGTGCTCCCAAGTTAGGTATTCTTCAACATCAGCTCCTCCTTCAAACTTGGGTATGGAGAACTTAGGCTTACCCAATCCATCTTCCTCATCATGTCTGCGACCATGGCATCCAAGTTCAATCCAACCACGAGGACGGTTACCACGTCCAACACCACGACCAGGGACTGCATCTTGTGGATCAAGGTCTTCATCCTCTTATTGTTGTTGGTTTGTAAGATTATCAACAGTCATTTGCAAAGTTTGAAGAGCCCGTTGGATATCCGTCATTTGATATTTCATTGTAGTGACGGTCTCATTAGTAGCATCCAGCTTCTGGGAGATCCCTTGGACCGTTCCCTTAAGCTCATCTCCTTGAGCGCGGAATTCATGTCGCATCTCATTACGAAGAGCTTCATACTCCCTCCATGTGATAATATCTGCAGAATTCTTGTTTTCCTGGTTAACAAGTGTAGCATCACTAGCAGACATGATTAGTAGGTTAGTGCACTAAATCAAAAATATATGGTGGTACTCTCACAACTCACTCAAAAACTGATAAGAAAAGGAGATCTTATCGTTCCAAAGTAAATTAGTGTTGCTTACCACTTGTAGTAAAAACTAGTGCACGGATGTAGCGAAGCGAATATGAAGGGTATAAGAACAATCACACGACAAAGCAGGATATATGTGGGGCTGTAGGTAGGCTACCTATTTGCACCAATAACAATCTCTAGCGCCGACCGTAGACAACCAAAGATACTCACACAAGGCGATAAATGTGGCAATGCAACTATATGGAGGAAAGGTTGCAATGCACTCGAGAGACACTAGCAAAGCTCAACGAAACAGGCACAAGATTGCTCAACTACAGGTGCAGAAAAGTAAACTAGGCCTTCACTTGATCTTACTAGCACTTGACACTTTTTCTTTTTGGATTTTCTTTTTGTAACACACGCAACGATGTAGCTCTTTTTGCTTCTTTTCTATTTTCTATTTTTTTGATTTTATGAAACAACTCCTTGATAACACGGCCAACAAAGTATGCAAAGCACCAAAACCCTAATGAGCAGCCTGTCGAGCGGTAAAACTAGTCTCTTCTGGGGAAGCTCCTAGTCACGTATATCGATATGCTGTGTCTATGGTTGGGAATAAGCACACTGTACACTATGTGGATTCGGAGTAACAAAGCGGAAACTAGATGATAGCAGAGACTCAAACCCTAACAATACTAGATGAAAGAAAAAATACGCAAAAACAACTACGAAAAGCAACTAAAACTCGAAATTAGTGCAAACTAAAGCTATGGCAAACCCTAACCCTAATATTTTTGGCTTTTTTGGATAGGAAAACACTCACAACTCAACTGTGGGGTGGATTGTGGATGGCTTATCGAGGAAACCCGAGAATCTGATACCGAGATGATATGGGGTGGCCCGATCTTCTCAGTAAGCAATAGTGGTGATGATAATCACGGATTGAACACAGCGGATGAACACGATGATGTAGTGGATGATAACCTGTATGATGCAACGAGATCTCTCGATTGGTCCCTGTTGCCAATGCAACAGCTCTCAACCCTGCAAGATATTCGCAACTTCACACACTTGCGCACGTAGCCGCCGACCACGAAGCGGTAAGTTGCAATCTACTAATTCCCAATGGAACAACAGATCACACAAGACTTTCAGGGATTCCACACCAAATCAATGCAATTGGATGTAGAGATTCAATAGAGTTGCAAAGCAAACAACTATGAACTAGGGTTTATCTCAAACGTGGTCTAAAGCAACTTTGGGGGCGTCCTGGGCACTTCTATAGGGGTTCAAGACAACCTCAGGTCGAAAAAGTACGAAAATAACCGACCCAGAATAGATCTGGTCGAGACAGACTCGGAGTCGGCCGGTCTAGAGGCCGGTCGACCGGGTCTGGGACCGGCCGGTCCGGTTCAAACCGGACCTGGCACCGGGTGGTGACCGGGCGAGGCTCCCGGGCATACTGGATAGTGCCCGGTTGGCACAAGCGCCGCAGCTGGTTTGGACCGGACAGACCTGGCGCTGGATCCGGTCGGACCGGGCCTGGGACCGGATGGTCCGGTGGCACGGCCGGTCAGACCGGATCTGGCACCGGCCTGAATAGTAGCTTTCCCTCTCGCGCATGCCTCCCGTTCGTCCCTCGCGCGTCCATGGGATGTCTTCATGTCCAGCTCCATGTCCAGCTTCACGTCCATCTTCTGGTCCAGCTGCTCCTCTCCTCCTCGTGCGATGCTTGCTCCCTCTTCATACCTGATCATACATAAGTAATATCACTTAGGAAGTATAAATTTCTCATCAATCAAAGTATCGTTTAGGAACAAGTTCACATGTTGTTTAAGTAGCTTCGCACGAGCTCGTGTCATTGGTCCAATCCTAACTTCATTGGACTTGAGCTTCATAGCAGGATCATCTTCAACTTGCAATGACGGAGGTAGTAGTGATGTAGGGATGTCCTCATCAGGTAAGGTCATTAAAGGAGGCTTCCGGCAGGGCGACTGTGCAAGATAATCCTGTTAGCGATATTCATCAAGGAAAAAGCCGGAAGACCGGAACAAACCTTGGCACTTGTTGTGGGTCAGCTTGAGGGCATTGAATGCCTCGGTAAGGTCCTGGTGCTTCCATAGAAGCTCCTCAAACAGCTGCTTCCGGGTGTCCAACGTGCCATGTACAAATCAAAGGAAGCGATAAGCTATGCCGGTTTTTCAAAGTTTCGCGCTAAGTACTGCGTGCTTAACCCGAAACTCGGGGACTAGCTATGCCGGTTTTTTGCAGTTTCGCGCTAAGTACTGCGTACTTAACCCGAAACTCGGGGACTAGCTATGCCGGTTTTTTGAAGTTTCGCGCTAAGTACTACGTGCTTAACCCGAAACTCGGGGATTGGCTATGCCATTTTTTTGCAGATTCGCGCTAAGTACTGCGTGCTTAACCCGAAACTCGGGGACTGGCTATGCCGGTTTTTTGGAGATTCGCGCTAAGTACTGCGTGCTTGTAGGATAACGTTGCATAGAAAACAAAAAATTTCCTACCGCGAACACGCAATCCAAGCCAAGATGCAATCTAGAAGAAGGTAGCAACGAGGGGTTTACCGAGTCTCACCCTTGAAGAGATTCCAAAGCCTACAAGAGTAGGCTCTTGTTGCTGCGGTAGACATTCACTTGCCGCTTGCAAAAGCGCGTAGAAGATCTTGATCATGATCGCTTCCGGCGCCACGAACGGGCAGCACCTCCGTACTCGGTCACACGTTCGGTTGTTGATGAAGACGACGTCCACCTCCCCGTTCCACCGGGCAGCGGAAGTAGTAGCTCCTCTTGAATCCGACAGCACGACGGCGTGGTGTCGGTGGTGGTGGAGAAGTCCGGCGGAGCTTCGCTAAGCGTGCGGGATGTGGTGGAGGAGAGAGACCGCTAGGGTTTGGGAAGAGGGGGCGCCGGCCACTATAGGGGTGCGGCCACCTTGTGGTTCTTTGGTGGCCGCCCCCCTCCCCTTGGCCCCTCATTATATAGGTGGAACCCCAAGTGTTGGTCTCCAAGTCTTCGAATAAGACCCGAACCAAAAACCTTCCATATGGTGGGGAAACCTACCCAAGCTAGGACTCCCACTAGAGGTGGGAGTTCCACCTCCCATATGGGGGTGGCCGGCCCCCTAAGGGGGAGTCCACTTGGGACTCCACCCCCACTAGGGTTGGCCGGCCATGGAGGTGGAGTCCCACGTGGACTCCACCTTCCTTGGTGGTTTCTTCCGGACTTTTCTAGTACCTTCTAGAACCTTCCATAGAACCTTCCGCGTCATTTTAATTCACATAAAATGACATCCTATATATGAATCTTATTCTCCGGACCATTTCGGAACTCCTCGTGATGTCCGGGATCTCATCCGGGACTCCGAACAAATATTCGAACTCCATTCCATATTCAAGTTCTACCATTTCAACATCCAACTTTAAGTGTGTCACCCTACGGTTCATGAACTATGCGGACATGGTTGAGTACTCACTCCGACCAATAACCAATAGCGGGATCCGGAGATCCATAATGGCTCCCACATATTCAACGATGACTTTAGTGATCGAATGAACCATTCACATACGATACCAATTCCCTTTGTCACGCGATATTTTACTTGTCCGAGGTTTGATCTTCGGTATCACTCTATACCTTGTTCAACCTCGTCTCCTGACAAGTACTCTTTACTCGTACCGTGGTATGTGGTCTCTTATGAACTTATTCATATGCTTGCAAGACATTAGACGACATTCCACCGAGAGGGCCCAGAGTATATTTATCCGTCATTGGGATGGACAAATCCCACTGTTGATCCATATGCCTCAACTCATACTTTCCGGATACTTAATTCCACCTTTATAACCACCCATTTACGCAGTGGCGTTTGATGTAATCAAAGTACCTTTCCGGTATAAGTGATTTACATGATCTCATGGTCATAAGGACTAGGTAACTATGTATCGAAAGCTTATAGCAAATAACTTAATGACGGGATCTTATGCTACGCTTAATTGGGTGTGTCCATTACATCATTCATATAATGATATAACCTTGTTATTAATAACATCCAATGTTCATGATTATGAAACTAATCATCCATTAATCAACAAGCTAGTTTAAGAGGCATACTAGGGACTTCTTGTTGTCTACATATCACACATGTACTAATGTTTCGGTTAATACAATTATAGCATGATATATAAACATTTATCATAAAAATAAAGATATAAATAATAACCACTTTATTATTGCCTCTTGGGCATATCTCCTTCAGTCTCCCACTTGCACTAGAGTCAATAATCTAGTTTACATTTGTAAAGATATAACACCTTGGCCTTCTGGTGTTTTATCATGTTTTTCTCACGGGAGAGGTTTTAGTCAACGGATCTGACATGCTCAGAAACGTATGTATTTGCGTCTCAACGCATCACTCATTTCCAAATGAGTCGGCATTTAAATATGTTTGGTCTTCTGGTGGAACCTTAATTCCGCGGTCTGAAATATGTTACTAGTATTGTCACACACAATATAGCTTCAAAGTTCTGACTCTGTCGGAACTACACCAAGTTCTCAAAGAACCTCTTGACTTTTAACATCCTTTGTCATTGTCAAAACAATGACATATTCTGCCTTCTTTTGTAGAATCCGTCATAATATTTAGAACTCTTCTAAATCTAGCATAGACAATTTCTAGCTCATCGTGCTACCTTTAAAACAACACTTAGTCTAATTTGAGATTGAAATTCTATTTTTATATGTGACAAAACAAATATCGGTGTAATCACCTTACAGCGATTTGTTTGTCATTTCTCCATACAAAACTATATATATATCCTTGGTTTCTTCTAAAGTACTCAAGGATACTCTTACTGTTGTCCAATGATCATCATATGAATCATTCTGGTATATGCTCATAACACTTTATAGCACATGACATCTGATTGTGTACATATTATTCGTGATCTATAATCACTCATGTGTTTTTACTCATTGAGTGTCAGATACACTCAAGTCTTGTTAAAACTTAACATGACAAGAATATTTTCTATATTGAATTATTTCAATATCTATTCTATGTACTTTGACTGAAACATATTATGTGTTTTAATCTATCTTTATAGATCTTGACACAAAATTTGTTTCTGTCTATATCCTTTCATTGAAGTTAATTTCTCAATGAAACCTTTTAATCAAGTATATAATTACATCATTTATAACCAACTATATGTCATCTACATAAGTATTATAAATATGTCTCAGCGCTCCCACTTAATTTCTTGCAATTGCAAGTCTCTTCATCGTCTCTGATGAAATCAAAAACTCTTTGACTATTTCATCTGGTGAAGATTCCAACTCCGTGATACTCACTTCATCCAATTGAAGTTCGTATACCTATCTAGTATTTTACGGACTAGCAAATCAATTGGTTGTATCTTGTATACACCTTTAATACACACTTCGTTAAGTAGTGTATTTTGCCATCCTACTAGCATATCTCATAAAAGAAATATGTAGTGATTACTAGAATAATCCACATAGACTATAAGCATTGCTACGGAAGATATAATCTTATCGTAGTCAACTCTTTAAACTTTGTTGTAAACAATTTTTCAACAAGTCGAGCTTCTTCAAGGATATTCCATCCAAGTCCATCAATTTTATAGATCCATTTACTTTCAAAAAGTATTCATCTATTTTGGATTTCATGGCGTATAGCCATTTTTAACGGAGTTAGGGCCCATCATAACTTCTTTGTTTGTAGTTGGTTTATCGTTGTTTCAAAATCAATCCTTTGTCCACAAATCATTTATTTGATCACAAAGTAAACCATACCTACAAGGTTCAATATGTACTTCGATCTCCATGGCTAAAACACTTTGTAGTCATGGGAGCCATGATTGTCATGGCCGCTTCCGAAACCAATTCCGATGCTGCGCTACACTGATCATTATGCTCAGGTTCATAAACCTTATCTAATTATATTGTCCTCCCACTCAAATACTTCACTAGAAACAATTTTCTCAGAAATAAGAAACATTGACAAACATTTTTGTGTTTGTCTCGTGGGAAGAATTCCCAATTAAATCTCTGGGATAACCAACAAAGACATTCATCCGATTTTGGTTGTAAACTCTTAGACCAAAAATTTAAAGAAAAGACTATTAGGGTTTATACCCATACCATAACTCGTATGGTGTCATTTCAACGGATCATGATGATGCTCTATACAATGTAAAAGCGGTAGTCACTAAAGCATAATCCACAAAATATAATGGCATCAATATTTTATCTCATCATTGATCCAACAAGGTTTGGATACATCTCTCGGATACTATATCATCATTATGATACTCCAAGAAATGTGAGTTGTAGAACAATTTTATGACTCTCTTAGATGTTCGCTAAAACTCGTAATTCAAATATTTCCACCATGATCCAATCATAGATATTTGACTTTTCTATTACTATGATTTCCACTTCATGTTGAAATTTATTTGAACCCATTCAAATGTTTCAAACTTCTTCCTTATCGAATATATCCACATATATATACTCAATTCATTGTTGAAGGTTTTCATGAAGTAGAAGAATCTCCCGCACACAACTATGCTCAGTGAACCATATACATCATTATGTATTTTTCCACTAAGTTTGTTGCCTGTTCAACTCTTGGCCTATGAACGGTATTTTAATCATTCTCTTTAGAAAAGATTTGCAGGCGCCAAATGATTCAAAAATCAAATGACTCCAAAAATCCATTTGCATGGAGTTCCTTCATGCGTTCCTTTCTAACATGACCTAAATGGCGGTTCCACAAATAAGTGGAATTCAAATCATTTGCCTTATGGCATTTTAGCGTCAGTGTTATGTATGTGTGTTTCACCATTAAGATTTATAATAACTTATCCATCATACATGGAGTAATGTCATAATTTGAACAACTCATTGTTTTCATTTGACCAGAGCAAAATAACAATTATTAAGTTCTTTATTATAAATTCTAAGGGCTAGATAGAATGCCAACGACGAACATAATAACACTTTATTTTGTTCTAGACGTGCATTCCTATCATATTCCTTGTCGATCACTTAGGCCATTGTATTCTTGTATTGCGTTGTTTTGTATGACACTTCATACCAACCAATATAGTACTAATACCCAAGAATTTCATAGTGTGACCTAACTAGGAATACAACCATAACATGTATATCATTTATATACACTCGAGCTAGACTTTCTAGTCTTTTCTTTCTTTCTGCCAAAATATCTTTTGCAGTTTCTCTTTTTAGTTTTCCTCATTATTCAGAAAAACACTTCAACATCAATAACTTCTAGGTTTGTTGGTCTAATACCAATAACCTTGAGGTTCTTATTTTGAAGTTGATCATCATAATCCGATTTCTTTTCCGCCCTATAATAAAAACCCTCCTCCGAATCCTCTAGCGCACATTCGGCCCCAACTTAAGCCATCCTATGGCATCTGCCGTTCCACCACGACGACAGTTTTCGCTCTCAACTTATACTTGCTTACACAATTGATTTTTTTACACTGGTAGAAAAACGCTCATCTATACCGGTTCCAGAGGGGCATTCGTACCGGTTGAGAAACCGGTATTAATTATCCGGCACTAAAGGCCCCCCCCCCTTTCGTACCGGTTGCTTACGAACCGGTATAAAAGGGGCCTCCACGTGGGCCACCAGGAGAGCTCAGGGCCAAGGAGCTTTGGTACCGGTTCGTAAAGGTTCCCACCCGCGGCAGGGAATTTGCCCAAATCTCTGCCGCGGCAGAGAATTGGATTTTTAGGGTTTTTGGAGTGGTTTAGGGATATCGGTTTGTGTCATATCGCGTCGATGCACCAGAAACGCATTTGGGTTTAGGTAGTACATCAAGATCAAGATGATGCATAGCAAGTTGGTGCATATAATATAACACACATGTAATTGCATAAGATCGCAAATTAAGTAGCACTATGCATGAAGATCGATCTTCATGCATAGTGGTACTCTCCGAGGTGTACTCTATATATGTCTATTACATGTAGCATAGTGGTACTCTTCGAGTCAACTATATATGTAACATGTACATCTTCATTCATAGTGGTACTCGCGAATGGTGGTATGACGTCCCGAAGGAAAAATCCCGCCAATTCCTCGCCTATTGCTATGAAGCGGTCATCGATTGAGAGCTTGTTCCGCTTTCTTGCCAACTATAAAAGAATAAGATACAAATGAATACATGAAACAACTATTACTGAAACTCAGCACAACTTATGATAAGAAAACAAATTTGTGAAGATTGTTTTTGTACCTCTTTATTTCTTTCATTATTCGTTCTCTCGCCGACAATTCCATGGATGTACTCGCAAACGAAGAATCCACGGAGATCGGTCCCTTCGGTTGTTGCGGGCATTTCTTTACAAGAATATAATTCAATCAAACAATAGTCAAGTATGATAATTAAAGGTGTGTGGACCTAGGTAGTACTACTTACTTTCGCCTTCCATCGCAGCTTCGGTGTCCATTCACGGGACATATCTTCCTTGATGAAAGTTTTCCATACGCTGCTCGACAAAAGAAAATGCATAAAAGAGTCATCAATTAGTTCATAGCAGAAAATTAACGAAACAAACCGATAAGAATTAAAATTACCTTCTGAGCATTAAATAACAAGACAAGTATAGTTCCGATTTTTTGCTTAGTGAGTCAAAGACTTCAACTTCTCCAATTTCCATATTGATGACGAGAAGAATAAAGTGAAACCTACGCACGTTTCAATATGTAGTGTCATATATATAAGTCATTAGTTAAAATTTTGACATACGGTGAGCAAAATATAATGTGTTATAAGACAAGTAAGACTCACTCGAAGTTGTAAGGCCAAATTATTAGCTTTTTGTCACGTTGTCGCTTCAAAAACCTTAGCAAAGTCTGCGGTGTATCCTTGTTATAGAGGGGATTTTCTATGGTTTTAACATGCATTGTGTGCGGGTCAATGAACCCAATGTCTGTGATATCGTCCCTTTTGCATTCGAGCATCTTCGATCTGCATAATATAGCGCACAAAAGATTATAATCTGCAGACAATGAACGAGCTGAGCTAAAGACTTCTCAAATTAAATAAATAAATCACTTACAGACAATAGCAACTGATGATTGATTTGTCGAGGGCCGGAGATTGTATAACTGAAAGAGTTCGGCGAAGTCAACGTTCACACAGTACTCCTGGAAGTAGTGCTCTTCCCTAACTCGCACCATGATAGTCTCGATCCCTTCCTTTGAGGCCTTAAGGTACCACGAATGCAAGTTACGCATACATGTTGGTACCTTCCTGAGATTCTCGACCAAATATTTCCCTTGAACAAATTGATATGCTCGTTCAGCGAAGGCGTAATCAGTTGCGTCTTGTCGAGAACTTTGAACGGGCTTCCCGTCAAACACCTTGAGAGGGGCGACCGATTGAACGGGTTGTTGTCCGAGCTGGTAGACACTGTGTATCCCTTTTATCTCCGTGATACCCGATTGAACGGGTTTTGTCGCCTCGATCATCTTGTCATACGACCTTTCAATAGAACGCGCATAGTCAGATGGCGGCGATGGTACAGGGTCATATAGATTCTCAACGGTACGCACAACTTTCACCGGATCTAGTGTCTTCTCGAAAGGTATCTCTGGCACTTTCGGTGCAAAATTTTTTTTCAACTCCTTCTGAACGGCCTCCGCGTTTTCCTTGGGAGTTTTTTCCCAAGGTAACTTCTCAGTAGGCGGCAGTTGTTTCTCCTTTCTAGCTTTCTTCCTAGGCGGCGTACCGTTCCGCTTAACGGACGTTGTCTTACGTCGCGGAGGATCTCGAGATGGTGGACTCACGCTGGGGTCCCTCTCGGGTAGGTGTGGACTTGGCTGCTCACCGGGACTGCCACCAGGAGGAGTCGATGGCATTTGCTGCTCATGTGTAGGAGTCGGTGGCCTTTGCAAAAGGACGACGTACTTCTTCGGCCATAGGGCGAAACCGTGCTTGACATCGGCCGGTGTCCTCTCATCTTCACCTCTAGGAATATCAAGCTCCACTGTTTCAAAACCCGGAACAACTTCATCCACCCCGACACGAACACAGCCAGGTGGAATGGGCATATGATGGTGCATTGCTCCATCTTCACTTGGGTACACATAACCGACCGCCACCTTAATGGACGCGGTCCTGAATAACATATGTAGCTCGCAATCTGTCTTCTCCGTGACATAATCCACGGGGTAGCTTCCTCCACATCCGTCAAGATGCGAGGAACCGACACTGCTTCTTCGCCGAGATGGGGCAGCATCGGCTTGCGGATCCCGTAGAAACAGCGGCTGATCGGGTGCCCTCCGATTTCTCTCAAGAGCCTCCACCCTAGTTAACAATTCCGTTACAATGTCGGCGTCCTTCTTCTTCTTTCGCGAACGGCTTCTATAAGTGTCAGCGCTGTCCGGCCACGCTTCCTTCATGGTGAGACCTGGGCGAGCTCGTACCCGTCCAACGTGTTCAGGGTTCCCCAGAGCGAGTGTCAGCTCGTCATTCTCTTGATCGGGAATGTACTCTCCCTTTCAGACCTTTTCAATTGCATCTACAAGCTTCGGTACAATTGCCTCAATTTTTTCCTTCCATTTTCCCTTCGCAACGATCAGCCATGTCTTTGGGTCCAACCCTGCCCCATGAGCGAACAACCAGAACTTGGACCGTTCGGGCCAGTCCCATGTCTGTGGAGTGATTCCTGCATTCATCAGTTTATTCTCAAACGCTGTCCACTTCGGAATGGCACTCTTGTAGCCACCTGACCCCAAATGATGCGGAAGTTTCTTCTTTGAAGCATTTTCGGTATTTTTCTTCAACCGGGACACAAAAGTAGACGATTTCTTATACTCCTTAAATGTGGCCCAGTGATCTTTTATCTTCACTAGATTATCATCGAATACTGGATCTTCATTCTTATATTTGTCCCATAAATTTTTCTTCCAGCTCTGGAATTGTATGGCCATCTTCTTCCATGTCCATTCCTTGACTTTATTCTTCTGGCCTTCCGTCATGTCTTCCGGTAGGCTGAACTTTGTCAGTAGCGTGTCCCAAAGAAAATTTTTCATCGTGTCGTTGACATAACTAGCACGACTCTCCGGGTTCTTCGGCTTATGCCACTCTTGAATGCTGATCGGTACATGGTCCCTAACAATAACTCCGGCTTGACTTGTAAATTTGCGGCAAAACTCCTTGGGATGCTCTGGTTCACCATTATCCTTGAATGCCATGAGGGCTAACCTGCCCTCACCCTTTAGCATCCGCGTCGGGCCTCGTTTTGTTCTAACAGACTTGCTCGATGATCCAGAAGGCTAAAAGAAAAAATTATTCGTTAATAAGTGCAATACAAATAAATGAATGCATCTAGGGATGAACACAGACTAATTGATACATATATATACACCTCACCGGAGTTTGTGATGGACACTTCATTGTCTTTTCTAACTTGTTCAGACTCAAGTCCCTCGCCAAAATCATTCAGAAAGTCTTGGAACTCGTTGTCATCTCCATCGTCGGGTTCTGGACCACGGGCACTCTCATAGATCAATTTCTGCACCGCTTCTTCCCCCTCCTCATCTCGGACGAAGGTGCCGTCCTCCATACCTCAATGTCACTACAAAATTAAGAAAGCAATTGTATTTCATTCATCCTGTCATGATCATATAACGGATTGCTAGATGGATAACAATTGAAATGAAGAAAGCAAAAAAACCCTAACGGACCGCCACGGCCACGGACACGGTGTTCCCCCTCCTCCTCTCGCTCTTCTCTCTATGTCGCGGCGGCACCGCCACGGACTCGGCACCGCTACAGACCCTAACCCTAACACTCGGCGCTCCTCCTCTCGCTCTTCTCTCTATGTCGCGGTGCCACCTCCACGGACTCGGCACCGCTACGGACCCTAACCCTAACACTCGACGCTCCTCCTCTCGCTCTTCTCTCTATGTATACCGATTAATAGCGAAACCATAGAGTGCCGGAACACCTAGTGATAATGCAATGGCATCATATTGCTGCTCGTTTGCGATTTGCCCATTTTCCATTCTAGTTATTTGAATAGCCATCTAGCATAAGAACAAGAAATCTTGAACAATGACTTGAAATTAATTAAAGGGCTTAAGATAATGTCAGATTCCTGCTAAAAATGTAGCAAACTAAGAACGAGAACACCGCCTACTGCGACGCCATCATCACCGCCTACCGCGACACTCGTACACTCGTAGCGCCTTGGGTACCGTTCTCCTTCAGATGAGATCCCCACCAACATCCCAACGCCCCCCTCCCTGTCTCTGCCTGGCATCAACGTACGTAACCGCCTCCATCCCATTCTTAGCAACACAGGCTCTACTATATAACCGTGACAACAACACGGAGAACACCAGGATACAACACTCCATCAATAAAACACCACGAAACGCAGCCGAATCCTGTAACGTGCCGTTCCCAAACGCACAATGGCCACGAGAACAACAACAGCCATGTCGTGTCTGTGCTACGTCCTCCTTGTAGCTGCCGCGCTCCTCGCCGTGGCCACGGCCGACCCTGCCAAGATCGGCATCTCTGCCATGGCCGCGTTCGCCTTAGCCTTGAGCCAGCAGGGCCTGCAGCGAGGAAATTGTGGTGGTGCTGGTGGTGGTGTCGGACATCTCGGCGTTCGCCTTAGCCTTGAGCCTCTTCACACTCTCGGCCGAGAAACGGAGGAAGCACTCCTGCACCGGCGGGTACGAACCTATGCGCTGGCCGACGATTTCCTCCACGCTGCCGAAAGGCAGGGGATTGGAACGGGGCAGCCGTCGAGGAACCACCTCCGGTGCACCGGCAAAGGCGAGGAGACCTCGCAGCCACCGCCGCCGTCGACACTACGGCGGCTGATCTCGGACCAGGTGTTGAAGAAGCGCCAGAAGGCTGTCCCGTCGGCGACTCCGTGGTCCAGCGACAGGGCGACGAACACGCCGTCGGCGAGCTCGGTGACCTGAGCGGCCATGACCGGGCGGCAGTCGGCGATGGCGTCCACGCACGCCTCCTACCCGCCCTCCGCGCCATGCGCAACCTCCACGCCGCGCTGGCCGCGCTCGGGCTCGACCGCGCCGTCAGGGTCTCCTCCGCGCACGCCTCCTACCCGCCCTCCGCGGGGGCCTTCGACGGCGCCTCGCTCGACATCTCGTCGAACACCTTGCGGGCAGTGGGCACGGCGGTAGGGAGGGAAAGAAGGAGGAGAGGGCCGGGGAGGTTACCTGCGTCGGCGGCGGCAGCTGCGTCGGCGGCGGCGTGGGTGCGTCGGCGGTGTCGGCGGCTCTGCTTCGTCGCGCGGCTAAGGGAGAGAACAACAGGGGATTTGGGGATTTTTCGGCCGCGCAGCTAAGTTAAAACGAGGGGGAGGGGCCTTTAGTACCGGTTGGTACCACCAACCGGTACGAAAGACCTTTCGTACCGGTTGGTGGTACCAACCGGTACTAAAGGGTTTTTTTTGTTTTCTTTTTTCTTTTACTGTTTTCTTTTCTTTTGCTGTTTCTTTTTTCTTTTACTGTTTTCTTCTTTCTTTTCTGTTTCTTTTTTCTTTTCTTTTGTGTTTCTTTTCTTTTCTTTTCTTTTCATTTTCTATTTATTTTCTTTTCTTTTCATTTTCTATTTCTTTTCTTTTCATTTTCTATTTCTTTTCTTTTCTATTTCTTTTCTTTTATATTTCTTTTCTATTTATTTTTTCTTTTCTGTTTCTTCTTTCTTTTCTGTTTTTTTTCTTTTCTTTTGTGTTTCTTTTCTTTTCTTTTTATTTTTTGTTTCTTTTCTTTTCTTTTTTATTTTCTATTTCTTTTCTTTTCGTTTGTTTTCTTTTCTATTTCTTTTCTATATCCTTTTTTATATTTCTTTTCTATATATTTTCTAATTCTTTTCTATATATTATCTATTTCTATTCTATACTCCCGCCACGACGCCGTCCGCGCGGGAAACTTTCCCGCCACGTACGACGGAAAAAGGCGGGAAAGAAAGGGCGGGAATAAAATTTTATTACGAGTGAACTCGAATTAAAAGTACATAGCTTAACTGAAAATTAAAGATACATGGCCAAATTCTACTGTTGGAGTCATTCAGTCATACTCATGCCTAGCCCTGTAGTAGTCGCCACTGTAGTCGTCGTAGTCACCGTCATCATCGTCGCTGGCATCGGGGTCGTGGTACTCGAACGTTGGCGGGTGAGCACGCGTGGGCTGGGACTGAGGGTAGTGCAGGCGGGGGCCACGGTAGGCCATGATGCCCTGGAGAGTCCGGCCGCGCCACCACAGCTGACGGTCGGCCTCGTTGAAGTTCGGAGGAGGCGGGCCGCCCTCCTCGTGCCTGGCAAGCGCCCTCTCATGCCGATTGATGAAGAAGCTTTCCCAAGTCGGGCTATAGTCGGGATGCCACTGGGGATTCCTCCGCTGCTCTGGCGTGAGCTCGAAGTAGTAGTGGTTCGTGATGGCCATCTCGCGCGCCACACCTAGAGGGACCGGAGGGACCGGTACGCCTCCGACGCTTAGCAACCAGCCGGTCGGGACGCGGTAGCCCGGCGGGCAGGGGTAGTTCGAGGCGCAAAGCGCCTCCGCCTCCCGGGGGGTTAGAGATGCGATGGAAGCCATGGGAGAGAATGATGAGGTTCGCAGATATGAGTCTAGATGTGATATGTAAATGGTGGCCAAGCCTACATATATATAGTGAAAAAATGGCGGGAAGACAGAGGCGGGAACCGGTGGAAAGCGCGGGAAGAAAATAGGCGGGAAGACAGAGGCAAACCTTTAGTACCGGTTGGTGGGTGCAACCGGTACTAAAGCTGTCGGCAGGATAAGGACGCCCTGCTCGATGAGATAAAGTATGTAGCGCACGACGCCCTGTCGGTGGGATAAGGACGCGTCGGTAACCTTTAGTACCGGTTGGTGGGTGCAACCGGTACTAAAGCTGTCGGCAGGATAAGGACGCCCTGCTCGATGAGATAAAGTATGTAGCGCACGACGCCCTGTCGGTGGGATAAGGACGCGTGGGTAACCTTTAGTACCGGTTGGTGGGTGCAACCGGTACTAAAGCTGTCGGCAGGATAAGGACGCTCTGCCTATAAAAGGAGCATCGATACACCATGGGAAGCAGCTCAACAAGCCAACATGGATGGAGAGTTTCATCACCATGGATGGAGGAAAGGGTTGGGAAATCTCCCTGGCGGAACTTGTCGAAGATGCCCTTGGTGCACACGCCCTATGGCATCTTCGGAAGTTCCGCCTCGGAAAAATTTCCCTGCAAGCCCGTGGAAGACTCCATCTCCTCTAACAATGTTGGGGAAAGGGTTGGGAAATCTCCCGCGGCGGAACTTGTCGAAGATGCCCTTGGTGCACACGCCCTATGGCATCTTCGGAAGTTTTGCCTCGGAAATTTTTTCCTGCAAGCCCGTGGAAGACTCCATCTCCTCTAACAATGTTGCGGAAAGGGTTGGGAAATCTCCCGTGGCGGAACTTCTCGAATATGCCCTTGGTGCACATGCCCTATATATGGCATATTCGGAAGTTCCGCCTCGGAAAAATTTCCCTGCAAGCCCGTGAAATCTACTTAACTAGTAAAACAAGCCAACCATCTCCATTGTTAATATCTTACATACAGTAACATCATTACACAAAAGTGATTTCCATATTGAGGTACACAAGTTATGATCCCTATATGTAGCTAGCTAGTCTTCCGAGTTTTCTTCGTCTCGTTTCCCTTTCTTCCTATCTGCGACGCAACCATGGACAATCTTCATTGTTTAAGATGATGCTTGGGTCAATTTTTACCTTGAAGGGTGGAATATCGTCAAACTTATTATAATCTTCTGACATGTCCGTCTTGTCCTCTACTCCCACGATGTTTCTTTTTCCCGAAAGAACTATGTGCCGCTTTGGCTCATCGTATGATGTGTCCTCTTGCCTTTCTTTTCTTTTTTCGGTTTGCTAGACATATCCTTCACATAAAAAACCTGAGCCACTTCATCGGCTAGGACGAATGGTTCGGTGTCGTACCCTAGATTCTTGAAATCCACTCGTAGTCATTCCGTACTGCGGGTCTACCCGTACCCCGTCTTTCGAGGTTGAACCATTTGCACCGGAACAAAGGGACCTTGAAATTAGGTCCATAGTCAAGTTCCCATATCTCCTCTATGTACCCATAATATGTGACCTTGTTCCCATTGCCATCTTCCGCATCAAAGCGGACACCACTGTTTTGGTTGGTGCTCTTTTTGTCTTGGGCGAAAGTGTAAAATGTGTTCCCATTAATCTCGTACCCTTGAAAAGTCGATATAGTAGAAGATGGTTGCTTGGCCAACAAGTACAGCTGCTCGTCATCGGTGACATTCATGAGACGTGTTTGCAACCAACCGCCGAAAGTCTTCATGTGTTCTCCATCAATCCAATCTTCACGTTGCTCCGGGTATTTAGAGCGTAAGATATCCTTGTGTTCCTCTTTGTACGGAGCCACCAAGATGGAATTATGTAGAACTGTGTAGTGTGCTTGAGTGAAAGAATGTCCGTCCATACACGTTGCTGATTTCTTTCCTAGCGTGCCTTTTCCACGCAGTCTCCCCTCATAGCGCGATTTAGGAACACCGATCGGCTTAAGGTCAAGAATAAAGTCAACACAAAACTCAATGACCTCCTCTGTTCCATAGCCCTTGGAGATGCTTCCTTCTGGCCTAGCACGGTTATGAACGTACTTCTTTAAGACTCCCATGAATCTCTCAAAGGGGAACATGTTGTGTAGAAATACAGGACCGAGAACGCCAATCTCTTCGACCAGGTGAACTAGGAGATGTGTCATAATATTGAAGAAGGATGGTGGGAACACCAACTCGAAGCCGACTAGACATTGGACCACATCCTTCCGTAAATTTTGTAGAGTAAGTGGATTGATCACCTTCTGAGAAATTGCATTGAGGAACGCACATAGCTTCACAATGGGTACTCGAACATTTTCCGGCGAAGCCCCCTCAATGCAACCGGAAGTAATTGTGTCATAATCACGTGGCAGTCATGAGACTTTAGGTTTTGAAAATTTTTCTCCGACATGTTTATTATTCCCTTTATATTCGACGAGAAGCCAGATGGGACCTTGATGCTACTCAGGACTTCAAAAAAGATCTCCTTCTCCTCTTTGGTAAGAGCGTAGCTGGCAGGTCCTGTCGTGCATCCGGTGAATCTTTTGTCTTCCCATACACGCCCAAGAAGTTTAGCAGGTTCACGCAAAGATTTTTCGTCACGTGCATCACGTCGATTGCAGAGTGAACCTCTAAGAATTTCCAGTAGGGTAGCTCCTAAAATATCGACTTCTTCTTCCACATGGGTACGTGTCCATCAACATCATGCGGAACAGATTGTCCGCCGGGACCCTTTCCAAAGATCACTTTTAAATCCTTGACCATATCATATATAACTTCCCAGTAGGGCGGGTAGGCTTCGTTCGGTTATCTGCCTCACCCCGAAATGCTTTCCTCTCTTTCTTACGTGATGTTGTTTTGGAAGAAATCGACGGTGCCCCGTGTACACATTCTTGTTTCCCAAATAATTACGATCGAGTCTCACCTAAACAGTGTGTGCATGCATTGTATCCCTTGTTTGACTGCCCTGAAATGTTACCAAGAGCAGGCCAATCATTGATGGTTACAAATAACAACGCTTGTAGGTTAAATTCCTTTTGTTTGTGTTCATCCCACACAGGTACACCTTCGTCATGCCACAACTCTAAAAGTTCTTCAACCAATGGCCTCAGGTACACATCAATGTCGTTGCCGGGTTGCTTCGGGCCCTGGATGAGCACTGGCATCATAATAAACTTCCGCTTCATGCACAACCAAGAAGGAAGGTTATAGATACATAGAGTCACCGGCCGAGTGCTATGATCGGAGCTCTGCTCCCGAAAGGATTAAAGCCATCTCTACTTAGACCAAATCTTAAGTTCCTTGCGTCATCCGAAAATGACTTGAACTCTCTGTCGATTTTTCTCCACCTGCGACCCGTCGGTGGGGTGTCTCCAGCATCACATCTTTCTTACGGTCCTCTTTGTGCCATCGCAACAACTTGGCATGCTCTTTGTTCTGGAACAAACGTTTCAACCGTGGTATTATAGGAGCATACCACATCACCTTCGCAGGAACCCTCTTCCTGGGGTGGACTCACCCTCAACATCGCTAGGGTCATCTCGCCTGATCTTATACCTCAATGCACTACATACCGGGCATGCATTCAAATTCTCGTACTCCCCTCGGTAGAGGATGCAGTCATTGATGCATGCATGTATCTTCTGCACCTCTAATCCTAGAGGGCAGACAACCTTCTTTGCTTCGTACGTGCTAGAGGGCAACACGTTCTCCCCTGGAAGCATCTTCTTTATTATTTTCAGCAACTTTTCAAATCCCTTGTCGAAGTACCATTCTCTCGCCTTCCACTCGCAGCAATTCCAGCGTGGTACCCAGCTTTTTCTCGACCATTTTCGCAATTTGGATACAACAGTTTGTTGTGATCCTCTAACATTTTCTCCAACTTCAACCTCTCCTTTTCATTTCCGCAGTTCATCTTCGCATCAAGAATGGCCCGACCCAAATCGTCATCCGGGTCATCAAAAATCGGCTCATCGAAAATGGGCTCTTCTTCAGCTTCGCCTTCCCCCATTCTACTACCACCGTCTTCAGTGAATAAGGGATAGTTGTCACTACCCTCTTCTTCTTCGTTGTCTTCCAATATAACCCCTCTTTCTCCGTGCTTGGTCCAACAATTATAGCTGGGCATGAAACCGTTCTCCAGCAGGTGGACGTGAAGGGTCTTCGAGGTAGAGTAATCCTTCATATTCTTACAGGAACTACATGGACAATACATGAAACCATTCGACCGCCTGTTTGCCTCAGCCACGTTGAGAAAATAATGCATGCCATTAATGAACTCGGGATGGCATCGGTCACCGTACATCCATTGTCGACTCATCTGCATTTTATATGTATATCAAAAATCATTAAATACACAACATCATGGATATATGAGTGACCAACTTAATTAATATTCAAGTTCATCACATAAAACTAATTGTTTTTATAAAAAAAGAAGAGGGGCTCACCGAGGTGGTACCGTGCCGGCTAGGGGACGACGCTGGCGATCGACAGCGGTAACGACGGGGATGATACTAATTAAAACCTACAAAACATACCATAATTTCAGCTCAAATTGCATATAAAAAAATAAAATCACTAACTTAGGCATTTCATCGAACACCTTGCTTGCACTACAAAAATAGTACGAGTTAAAACTACCAAAGAACTGAGATAAATTAGAAACGCCGGAAGGAAGGATGATATTGCTAACCCTGGATAGATGTATGCCGTTAATCTTGTTAAAATGGTGGAGAAAAATGAAAATTATTGGAGTGTGAGAGGTGCAAAAATTTTGGAAATGTGAGAGAGGATAAGAAAATGAGATATGCAGGGAGCTCGGGCGCGCCGCCGCGCGCTGATATAGGGCATGGACCCTTTAGTACCGGTTCCTTACATGAACCGGTACTAAAGGTGCAGCCTTGGCCCCACCACAGCCTTGGCCCCACCACCGCCTGGAAACTGGGCAGAATACGAACCGGTATTAAAGGTCCATAACGAACCGGTATAAATGTCTCACCCATGGAACCGGTATTAATAACGCCTTTCGTACCGATTCGTAAGGGAACCGGTACTAAAGGCTTAGATGGATGAGAGGTTTTCTACTAGTGTTAAATAGTATTCACTAATATCAATATGTTAGTCAAGAGCAAAAAAAAGTATGACATAATTCATAAATGTTGGCTGTAATATGGAGCTTCCGGAGCACAGTACACAGTGAAATACATCAAGTTTAAACGCATCCTCACAGAGCGACCTAAATACCAGCACTTAAAAACGTTTGAGCTAGCAATATGTTTACGTTGATCAGCTTGAGTGTTATGGCTCCTAGGAGGCTAAATCGTACGCCGGTAGAATATAGGCATACAACATCGGCTTCCGGCTTTGTCTCCTCACGTTATTTTCAGGAGAGGAGGAGCGTCGACACAGCGCTGAAGCCGTGAGTGCTCACAAAATCCGCCGGCGAGGAGGGATTAAACATGTCTCATGCAGGCCCCCGATCCGGAGGGGATGCCGTCGAAGCCCAACAATGCTAGCGTGAGATGTTGCCCTTGCTCTCCCATGGAGAATGGCGTCCGACTTCATGTTCAAGAAATCTTCTTTCTACTCTGCATGCTACGTATCACCAGCTCCAGACTGGGCAGCTTCGGTGACGACGGAGGCAGCCTATGCTGCGACTCGATCTCGAAGCGCTCCCCGTTGGAGCTAACTACGTGGTCATCTTGCCGTTCTCGTTTATGATCCCGCTGACCTTGGTTCCTTCTGTTGTGATCGTGCCCCTCAACCAGACTGGGCGGCGACATCGTATGTTAGTACTTGGTCACGAAGCGCTCGCCGTTGGCAGCAGACCATGTGATCATCTCGTACGTGGATATAGCTTCCGTCTGCCGTCGTTCGATCTGGTTGTCTTTTTTTCCGTCTGCCGTCGTTCGATCTGGTTGTCTTTTTTTCCGTCTGCTGTCGATCGATCGTCCACTTTAATTCCGTCTACGGTTGATCGCTCCCGATCGCACCTGTATTTATTGGCTTGGTGAAGGCAAAAAGAAGCGGACGTGTCCAATCAGGATATGGCAAATAAGAGGACGGCTCGTGTTAGATTAGGATACTCAAGTTTAGATAGAATCTCTGGTGCAACACGGTAGAAACATGGTGTAGTGCGGACCATGAATACCACGCTCGAGCGGCCATATATATACGAACATTTATACGAACCTTGTTTTGGACTTTTTTCGAAGTAAGGTCCGAAGACAAGATCTAATGCAGTATGATAAGCGACGCATCCCGCGCGTGCATGTCAGAAGCTAGGTCTCGGGACCGATACAGAATTCCACATGGGCATAATTCTCGGAGTCTATGTACATATACATAACCCTTCGTTAGGGTTTCTTGTGCTCCGGCGGCGATCCCCGATCGCCCCGTGAGATCAGATCGTTTCCTCAATCCCTTGCCCCTTAACCTTTGTTTCTTGCCCGGATCGCTCTTGGTCGTTTGCATGTGCTGCTCTGCAATCCTTTCTTGCCCCTGCCGCGTTGCGTGCTAGAGGGTTTGGACGTTGTCCTCCATGGCGGAGAATTCTGGCAATATGGTCGCGGGATCAAGTACAGGGAAGGAAGCTGAGATCGATGACATGTTTGCGCATCTGGATCTGCATGAGGATGAGCTGCATGATGTTGTTATCTATGTGGATTCGGTGAAAGAGTACCAGAAAGAGGTGAGATAGTTAGCGATTGGGAAAGTTCATACATCTAGATCGTTCAGCGTGGATGCTCTATTCACCAAGATGAAAGCTGTGTGGAATCTTTACAGGGAACCGATCTGCAGAGAGGCTGGTGAGAATTTATTCATCTTTCAGATGCACTGTCTCGCCGATTGGAAGAAGGTAGTCCACCGGGGGCCCTGGACCTTCTGTGGATGGGCATTGCTTGTGCAGGATTATGATGGTCAGGAAGATCCTGAGAAGGTGGTTTTCGGAGGTCTGTACGTCTAGGCGCAAATCCATAGACTGCCGGAGCTATACATGAAGATAGCGGTTGTGGATGATCTTGCACATTGCGTGGGGAAAACCAAGGAGACACAGATGACTCCAAAGCTATTTTTCGAGGGGAACTATGTGCGACTTAGGGTGATGATAGACATCTCAAAACCTCTGATTCGTTTCGTCTCGCTATCCGTCCAGGGAGAAGGAAGGAGGAGGCTACCTGTTAAATATGAAAAGATCCCGTTCTTTTGCAAGCATTGTGGGCTGCTTGGTCATGATCACGAGGAGTGTGGTGATGGGGTTTGTGAGGAGAAAGACTTGCAATATGGTGCCTGGATGCTTGCAGTACACCGCAGCTCCTTGCCGGTTTCTGAACCGTGACGCTTTCATGCACGTGCTCCATCTCGTGGTGGCAATGCTGGCCGTGGTGGTGTTGCAAACCCACTGGCGAAGAAGAGGTCCTCTCATGATGTTGCGTTAGATACTGAAACGGAGGTGGAAGATACTGCTTCTAGCCCTCTTAAAACTGCTTCGATGGAGGAAGACTTAGATGACAATGAACTCGCAAAAACCAGAAGAAGGCTTATTCTGGAAGGCTCCAACTCTGAGGAGGGGGGGGGGGGTAACACGGGAAATGGCTCAAAGGCTAGCACAGAGGAAGTGCCTCCGCCGCCTCCAAGCTACACAAACCTACGTGATCGCTCTAAGCAAAGGAAGACTGCAGGACCTGATACTGACTTGGCAACATCGGCGGCCTCCTCCGAGGAGGACCACCGAGCCCAATGACGACATTAGGATGGAACAGCCGGGGGTTGGGGCATCCTTCGACTGTTCAAGAGGTTTTCTGTTTGGTACAGACATACAAGCCATGTTTAGTCTTCATTTCTGAGACTAGAAAAAGCAAGGAAAGAGTGCAAAATTTGAGATTTAGACTTGGTATGAAAGAATATTTTCATGTTCCAGGGGTTGGTAAAGGTGGCGGCATTGCTCTATACTGGACATAAGACATTACAGTTAATCTAGCAATCGCCATATTGATGTCCATGTGACTGGAGGTCCTTATGATCACATGTGGAGAGGCACTTTTATTTATGGAGAACCGAAAGCGAGTGATCGTCATCTCATGTGGACTAACAATTGAAGGACCGCTCTGATAAACCTTGGGTGATACTTGGGGATTTCAATGAAGCTATGTGGCAGGAAGAACATTTCTCCCAAACTGCTTGATCGGAACGCCTTATGTTGGACTTCCGTGAGGTTCTCTCACACTATGATTTGCATGATATTGGTTTCATTGGAACCCCCTGGACCTTTGATAACAAACAAAAGGGTGAACATAATGCCAAAGTCCGACTAGACAGAGCCGTAGCGTCTCCATCTTGGTCGAGTATCTTTCCTGACCACAGGCTGCGGCATATCACCTCGTCTCGGTCTAACCATTGCCCCATTCTTTTGTCGACGGATGAGGAGAGCAGCTGTAGATCTAATAAGCCAATTAGACGATACGAGGTGGTCTGGGAACGGGAGCCGTCCCTGGCGGCGGCTGTGGAGGAGGCCTGGTCTCGCAGACTGCCAGGAGGTGACTTGGGTGGTATTGCAGCATCGCTGAGTGATGTCATGGAAAATCTGCAGGGGTGGCACAACCAGCACTTCAGATCGGTACCAAAAGAAATTGATAAAAAAACGTGCCTTATTGGATGAGTTGCAGAACCTCTCGAAGGATGTCAGTGTTGCGACACGGATTGGTATTGAGAAAGAAATGTATGAGCTGCTATACAGAGAGGAGATCATGTGGATGCAGCGGTCTAGAATTGGATAGCTGTGTGAAGGAGACCGAAACACAAAGTACTTCCATCAGTGTGCTTCCTGGAGGCGTACGAAGAATAAAATCCATCGTTTGAAAAGGGAGGACGGTTCCTGGACCTCTGATGTTGGGGAGATGGAATCTGAGGCTAATAACGAAACGAAACAGTCTTCTTTTTTTTCTGATCACTAGGGATTTCTTCAAGCAGCTTTTTACTCAGGACTGCTCTCCTTTTACAGAGAAAGAAATAAGTGATGCGCTATTTCAGATTGGCCCTCTAAAGGCCCCTAGGCCTGATGGTTTTCTGGCTCGTTTCCTGCAACGTAACTGGAGCTTGCTAAAAGATGAAGTGGTCAATGCAGTGCAACTATTTTTACTACTGGTAATATGCATGATGAGGTCAATGATATGTCCATTGTCCTAATCCCCAAGAAAGAATGACCCTGAGGTTCTCAAAAAAATTCGCCCAATAAGCCTTGCATTGTGATTTTTAAAGTGGTCTCCAAGTGCTTGGTTAACAGTTTGAGGCCTATTCTCCAGGATATTATCTCACCTACACAAAGTGCCTTCATTCCTGGGCGCCTTATAACAGATAATGCTCTTATGGCCTTTGAGTGCATACATGCCATTCAGACTGGTTCGGCAGCTCGTAAGAAATTTTGTGCTTATAAGCTGGATATGGTCAAAGCGTATGACCGCGTTGACTGAAGGTTTTTGGAAGGGGTTTTTGCGAAGTTGGGCTTTCAAAGTCAATGGATTCGGTGGGTGATGGCGTGTGCTACCACCGTTCGAATTAACGGAAATATGTTGGACTCCTTCACTCCATCTCGTGGTATCCGCCAAGGTGATCCTCTTTCGCCATACTGATACGTCTCAAACGTATCTATAATTTCTTATGTTCCATGCTACTTTATTGATGATACACACATGTTTTATACATACTTTATGTCATATTTATGCATTTTCCTGCACTAACCTATTAATGAGATGCCGAAGAGCCAGTTGCTGTTTTCTGCTGTTTTTGGTTTCAGAAATCCTAGTAAGGAAATATTCTCGGAATTGGACGAAATCAACGCCCAGGATCTTATTTTTCCACGAAGCTTTCAGAACACCGAAAGGGAAACGAAGTGAGGCGACGAGGCGACGCCACGCTAGGACGGCGCGGCCCAGGTCCTGGACGCGCGGCCCTACTGTGTGGGTCCCTCGCGTCGCCCCTAAACCTACCCTTCCGCCTACATAAGCCTTCATCGAGAATAGTTCCAGTACCGAGAGCCACGATACGGAAAACCTTCCAGAGACGACGCCGCCGCCAATCCCATCTCGGGGGATTCAGGAGATCGCCTCCAGCACCCTGCCGGAGAGGGGAATCATCTCCCGGAGGACTCTTCACCGCCATGATCGCCTCCGGAGTGATGTGTTAGTAGTTCACCCGTGGACTATGGGTCCATAGCAATAGCTAGATGGTCGTCTTCTCCTAATTGTGCTATCATTGTTACATCTTGTGAGCTGCCTAACATGATCAAGATCATCTATTTGTAATGCTACATGTTGCGTTTGTTGGGATCCGATGAATAATGAATACTATGCTATGTTGATTATTAATCTATTATCTATGTGTTGTTTATGATCTTGCATGCTCTCCGTTATTAGTAGAGGCTCTAGCCAAGTCATTACTTGTAACTCCAAGAGGGAGTATTTATGCTCGATAGTGGGTTCATGCCTCCATTAAATCTGGGACAGTGACAGAAAGTTCTAAGGTTGTGGATGTGATGTTGCCACTAGGGATAAAACATCAATGCTATGTCTAAGGATGTATTTGTTGATTATATTACGAACCATACTTAATGCAATTGTCTGTTGTTTGCAACTTAATACTGGAGGGGGTTCGGATGATAACCTGAAGGTGGACTTTTTAGGCATAGATGCATGCTGGATAGCGGTCTATGTACTTTGTCGTAATGCCCAATTAAATCTCACAAGTACTCATCATAACATGTATGTGCATGGTCATGCCCTCTTTATTTGTCAATTACCCAACTGTAATTTGTTCACCCAACATGCTATTTATCTTATGGGAGAGACACCACTAGTGAACTGTGGACCCCGGTCCATTCTTTACATCGAATACAATCTACTGCAATACTAGATCTACTGTTCTCTGCAAACAATCATCATCCACACTATACATCTAATCTTTTGTTACAGAAAGCCGGTGAGATCGACAACCTCACTGTCACGTTGGGGCAAAGTAATTTGGTTGTGTTGTGCAGGTTCCACGTTGGCGTCGGAATCTCTGGTGTTGCGCCGCACTACACTCCGCCGCCATCAACCTTCAACGTGCTTCTTGACTCCTACTGGTTCGATAAACCTTGGTTTCTTACTGAGGGAAACTTACTGCTGTACGCATCACACCTTCCACTTGGGATTCCCAACGGTCGCGTGCTGTACGCGTGTCAAGCTAAATTTCTGGCGCCGTTGCCGGAGAGATCAAGACACGCTGCAAGGGGAGTCTCCACTTCCAATCTCTTTATTTTGTTTTTGTCTTGCTTTACTTTTATTTACTACTTTGTTTGCTGCACTAAAACAAAACACAAACAAATTAGCTGCTAGCTTTACTTTATTTACTATCTTGTTTGCCATATTAAAAACCCAAAAAAATTAGTTACTTGCATTTACTTTATCTAGTTTGCTTTATTTACTATTGCTAAAATGGGTACTCTGAAAATACTAAGTTGTGTGACTTCACAAACACAAATAATAATGATTTCTTATGCACACCTATTGCTCCACCTGCTACTACAGCAGAATTCTTTGAAATTAAACCTGCTTTACCGAATCTTGTTATGAGAGAGCAATTTTCTCGGTGTTAGTTCTGATGATGCTGCTGCCCATCTTAATAATTTTGTTGAACTATGTGAAATGCAAAAGTATAAGGATGTAGATGGTGACATTATAAAATTAAAATTGTTTCCTTTCTCATTAAGAGGAAGAGCTAAAGATTGGTTGCTATCTTTGCCTAAGAATAGTATTGATTCATGGACTAAATGTAAGGATGCTTTCATTGGTAGATATTCTCCTCCTGCTAAAATTATATCTTTGAGAAGTAGCATAATGAATTTTAAGCAATTGGATACTGAGCATGTTGCCCAAGCTTGGGAAAGAATGAAATCTTTGGTTAAAAATTGCCCAACCCATGGACTGATTACTTGGATGATCATCCAAACCTTTTATGCAGAACTAAATTTTTCTTCACGGAACTTATTGGATTCAGCTGCTGGAGGTACCTTTATGTCCATCACTCTAGGCGCCGCAACAAAGCTTCTTGATAATATGATGGTTAATTACTCTGAATGGCACACGGAAAGAGCTCCACAAGGTAAGAAGGAAAATTCTGTTGAAGAAACCTCCTCCTTGAGTGATAAGATTGATGCTATTATGTCTATGCTTGTGAATGGTAGGACTAATGTTGATCCTAATAATGTTCCGTTAGCTTCATTGGTTGCTCAAGAAGAACATGTTGATGTGAACTTCATTAAAAATAATAATTTCAACAACAATGCTTATCGAACAATTCTAGTAACAACTATAGGCCATATCCTTATAATAATGGTAACGGTTATGGTAATTCTTATGGGAATTCTTACAACAATAATAGGAATACACCCCCTGGACTTGAAGCCATGCTTAAAGAATTTATTAGTACACAAACTGCTTTTAACAAATTTGTTGAAGAAAAGCTTGGGAAAATTGATATTCTTGCTTCTAAGGTTGATAGTCTTGCTGCTGATGTTGATCTTTTGAAATTGAAAGTTATGCCTAATGAAGATAAAGATATTAAGTTATTTGCTACAGCAAACGTCATTCAAGTTAGAATTAATGAGAATATAAGATTGATGGCCGAATTGCGTGCTAGATGGGAAAAAGAAGAAAATGCTAAAGAAGATAATATAGCTAAAGTTTGGACTATTACCACCACTAGCAATGCTAATGCTCCACATGTTGCTACACCTCCTACTATCAATGGTAAAATAATTGGTGTTGGTAATGTTTCTACTTCTAATGCAAAGCCTGTAACGGGTGCCAAGGAATGACTGTAACGGGTGCCAGAGAACAAGCGGCCGAGATCGGTATGACTCTTTGTGCAGTGTTAGGCCTTGAGGAGGCGCCAATGAGTGAGGTAGCAATTACATATGTGCCGAATAGGCTTCTCGTCGAGTCTGCGCAGGAAGAGGATCTACCTCCACAAATGAAAAATCTGCTACGTTGGTACAAGGGTTACATAAAAACTAACGCCGGCAAAGAATATATTTATGCGGAAGTTAGACATGAGCATCACTTCAAACATTACTATGTAACAGTTCATATGAGTGAATTGTTTCAGCTGTTCAATCTGCGCGAGCTCGACAAATCTATCATCAGTTGCTACGTTCTGTAAGTGATTTATTTCTACCTCATCTCGTTCATTGCCTGCACTATATATATATAGGGTTACACTATTTTGAAACCGGTGCTCAGAATATTATTCTGAGCTTCTGAGCACCACCCGGCCCTATATAGGATACACTGGGCCGAAAACAGAAGAGAAACTCGTCTGTACGTCCTGCCCCACCTAGCCCCGATTCCCAATTTCTCACGATCTCCGCCATCAATGGTGACTCAATTCCCCACCTCCCTCCCGCAGCAGACGCGGCTCCAGCCGCCGGCCAACATCCCTAGGCGTGCTCCCCCACCCTTGGAGGTAGGCGCTGCCGCTTGAAGGTCTGCGCTGCCGTGTGGAAATCCCCGCGCCGCCGCTGGAGGTTCCCGCACCGGCTGGAGGTCCGCGCGCTTGCAGGATGTTCTCGCCCCGCCGCAAGGTGATTCGCGCGCTGCCGCGTGCGGGAGCTTGCCAGCCCCCACCCCTTCCCTACCATCCATGCTACCGGCTGGGAGGAGCTCGCCGATGTCCGTCTCCGAGAGCTCCCGTCCAGTCCCTGTGGCCAGCCCACGCCGGCAAGCTTCCACGCTGGAGCTCCTACCTCCCGGATGCATCCGCAGGTACATCAGTTCCTTTCCTTGTGTACTTTTCTTTTCTTGCAATGCGCGTCTGTAAGAAGTACAACAACAGTATTTTGTTCGGCAGTACATAGTCGTGATTGAGTGTGGCCTCTTGTTCTAAAGTGATAGCATGTTTGCGGATTCTCTCTGCTCTTGGGAGTTGGGAGTTGCTGCAATTTTCTGCCTTGTTCTACATATGTAATGCGGTTTACTAATACACCCTGAACTTTCATATGTGCAATAACTGTACTTAGAATTGTTTACCTTTTATCACTTCCTTGCCTGCAGTCTAGGCGAGAGGTGATGGAGATTGATGGTGGCGTGGGTGGCACGGCGTGGGTGGCGCTGGACGAGTGTACGGACGACCGTGAGCAGTCGAGGGCCGACCAAAACAGCGACCCAGCAATGGCAATGGATGGATGCGAGGGGACCCAGCCAGCTGTTCTTCCTCCACAACAGCGACCCAGCACGCGGCCGGCGTCCCTGTTCCCCAGGACGACCGGTGCTTCCCCGCCGCTCCAAGCCGCCAGGCACGGCTCACTCGCGCGGCCCCGCCCTCTGTTTCATCTCAACCTCATGCCGCCCCATCCCCATCGCAGCAGCCTGGTGACCATCTCATGTACTGTTATAGGCAACGTGCTTCTCTGTCCCTCGGTTTCTCTGTTCTTTCAAATTTTTGCATCTTTTTGTCGACAGTACACATGTATGTAAAGGAAGTATAGTTGTTACAACATTGGTTGTAGATGTTCTGAAAACTAGTGAAAATGAGTACCGGAAGTTTACTCGTTTAGATACTGGCAACGAGTAAAAAAATCTGATGCAGCAGTGCTGGCAATAAGCCTCGCTTTTTATTCAATCAGACAAGCTGCCTCCGCTCTGAATTTGGGTGCTGCAGGAAGAAGGCAGCTGTGCATGATCGAAGTCGCATGTGCACCTGTGTGCTATTTTTTCTAATTTACAGATCAATTGTAAGATAGCTACTTTAAGCAATCATTCTCAGGAAGTACAAGACATTGTTCTCGGGCAGTATATAGATGTATGTTTAAACAAGTACAATCATTCCTCAGTGCAACTGGCTGTGACAAGCTATGTTGAACCTGTTCGTTATTGTGCTTTGTGCTTGAATACAGCTAATTACATTTGCCTCATCTTGCCTCTTAGTCTCTATTGATTCGCTCCCTCTGTATTGATATCAATTTTGGTGATTACTTGTTGTCGTTGGAAAGTACAATTTTGGCAGAGCAAGCAGTACAATTAGATTGTAACAGCAGGCCAGTCTAATAAAATAGCAATTCAGTCTATGGTGCTCAGACTGAATAATTTAGTAGCAGTTCAGACTGAATAATCCACGCCGGAGCTGTAGTCAGCTCGCCTGCTGCCACGAATTTGCTCTAGTTGAAGCTCTTCCTACCGCCCCGTGCTCTGCAGTTGTGGCCCCCAGCTCGCGACCTTGGCATCCGGCGCCTAGTCGGGATCGTACTGCCACTGTGGCTCCACATAGGCGCAAGAGAAATCACAGCGCCGACCTGGGAACCAGCACTACAGAAGTCCTATACATGCACACCACCTGCGCACATATTCAGACAATCCACTTTCTGAAATAGTTGAACTCTGCATTCAGCTTAATTAATTAATCTTTTCAGGTGGCTATGCACGCTGAAAACTTCAACGGCCGTGGTAAAACTCCAGAGCAAACATGTGCGTTCTTTTCCATACTAATGTTGTCTGCATAAGCTGAGGCATAACACCAAAATCCTAAAAAATCTAAAATCCCTCTTCCTATCTCTTCTTTCTATTTTGTCCCTATGGGCACTCCAATTTATCTACTCTATCCGTTTCTCTCTGTGGACAGTCCACGCTCAGTATTTTAGGAAAGGAGCAGTGTACATATTTTTTGTAAGGAGTAAAAGTACAACTTTTCTAATGCCGCAGTACATGTTTTTATGTTTGTCAATAAATTAATTGCAAACACATTTATGAGTAATTAAAATTGTCTTGAGGAGTATAAAAACTTGTTAGGAGAAGTACAAATAAGTAAAACTATAAAGTACAAGTATTCGGTTATAGGAAGTGCAAATAAGTAAATCTAGGAAGCACACATCTCCAGTTTAAAACGGCCCGAAATAGCTCCACTGCGGGGGAAAAAAAAGCTCCACCGACACATCCGTTCTCCCCAACCCCTGCACGACCCGACTCCTGCGCCTCCCCCGGCAACCACAACCGCCACCGCAATCTGCCTCCAGCAAATGGCAGCGCTGCCGCATCCCCACACCCTCCCATCGGCAACCGACCTGCCCTGCTACCCCACCGCCGGCCACCCCTGATTTCCCCACCACCTGCCACCTCAGATCCCCCGCCGCCGGCCACCCCCGAATCCCCACACCGCCACGACAAGCAGCGCCTCTTCTCTGCATCCGTGGGCCGCCAAAGGCCGTCGCTCGCACCTCCTCGAAGCTAGCGGTAACCCCACCGCACCTCCTCGACAACGGTGGCCCTCTTCTGCACCTCCTCATCGTCGGCGGTCCCCCTTGCTCCACCCCTAGTGCTGCAGCTCAGGCGTTACTACCGGTGTTGTTCCCTCACCGGGAGACCCCTCCATCTGCTTTTCCTTCGGCGCTGCTAGCTCAAGCAACCCCGCCGCCCGCCACGACCTTCCACATCGCCCATCCCCCGCCTACACGCGCAGCTGGCATGCTCCAGCACGCGCATCGGCGGCCGGCCTCCCCTCCATCGCGCGTGGCGGCGGCCGCCCTTCCCTCCATCCCCCCCGCCACCCCTCTCCCCGTCTCTAGGATGCCGACGCTAGTTTTTTTTGCTGTACTTCACCACGGATGCAAATTTTTCCACGGCTGAGTCTGAATTGATGTATTTCAGAAACTTGAAATAGTGTACTGACGGCTTAAAGCGCATAAAGTTCCAAAAAAAAGCTAGCACCGGTGCTGCTGCATTTTTTCTGTTTGTTTGAATGGTGCTGCTGCCAAGCAGGCAAAAGGTGTGGAGGTCCGGAGCTTCTACTGCGACATTTCACTTCTTTTTTAGCCGAATGAAGCTTCAGGTGCTGCTGGGCGGATTTTATTCACACCATCGTTAAACGCAAAACACATACATATGATAAAGGGGGTTAAAAAAGATTGACCACGCGTGGTGGAGAGAAAGTTCACTACTATAGCAAAATGACCCGCACATAATTTACTTTACTTTGTTATAAATGAATATGTTATAACCAAATATTGACCACCCATGTTCGCTTCATCCTCCGAAAAACCAAAGTATGTTATAGTATATGCTGATGAGAGTTGTAGGCTCTATGTGATACAATTCTAGATTTCACGAGGTACGAGTAAATAACGCCCGCAAGTGCGCATGTTCCGTAGTGAAAGTTCACGTAAAAAATTGTTAAAAATTCATCAAGGAAATACAAGGGGGCTGTATTGGCAATACACACGAGTAGCAACGGGCAATACGATTATGGTCACAGTGTCATGTTCAAAAAATATAGGACACGCCCTACAATAGAAAAGTCATTTTAGTGCTAACTGCACATCTTATATTCTCGGCAATACAAAATAATTAGATCCGAGCAGTACACATCGAGCAACCCTAGCCCGCACGGCTCTACTCCTCTTCCCCGTCTCCCTCATTGGCAAGATCCACTTATTATAGGAAGTACAAGAAAACTAACAAAATTTAAATGTGCAAACAACAAAATAATCCCATCATTCATGAGAAAGTTGAAATATTCTATGATGAGAAGTACAACCATTCGATACGAGCAATACAACCACCTATTATAGAAAGTACAAGATAACAAAAAAAACAAATGTACAAAAAAGAAAATAATCTAATCATCCGCGAGGAAGTTCAAATACTTGACGATGAGAAGTACAATCATTTGACACGATCAGTGCAATCACTTAGTATAGAAAGTACACGAAAAAAGACAAAATCTAAATGTAGAAAAAAAACAAAAAAATCTCGTCATCCACAAGGAACTTCAAATACTTGACGGTGAGAAGTACATCTACTTGACGCTGAGAAGTACAAGCATTCAACACGAGCAGTACACCTGCTTAATATATGAAGTACAAGAAAACCAAGAAAAGCCAAATGTACAAAAAAATCCAGTCACCCACGAGGAAGTTCATATACTTGACAACGAGAAGCACAACCATTCAGCACGAGCAGTACACCCACTTACTATAAGAAGTACAAGAAACCCGACAAAGTCCAAATGTAGAAAAAACAAAATAATCCCACATAAGTTTACATAACAAAAAACAGTAATTAAAAGTGTTAAAAAAAATACTCCCACATAAGTTTACATAACAAAAAACAGTAATAATCTCGTCACCCGTAATGAAGTTCATATACTTGACAACGAGAAGTACAACCATTCGACACGAGCAACACACCCACTTATTTCAGTAAGTACAAGAAACCAGTCCAAATGTAGAAAAAACAAAATAATTGCGTCAGCTGCAAGGAAGTACGAGCAGTGATTCCGAGAAGTACAGGCAGAGACAACATGAAGTACAAGCGGTAATTACATGAATTAAAAGTGTTCAAAGAAAATACCCCCACATAAGTTCACATAGTAAAAAACAATAATAATCCCATAACCCGTAAGAAAGTTCATATACTTGACAATGAGAAGTACAAACATTTGACACGAGCAATACATCCACTTAATATAGGAAGTACAAGAAACCCGACAAAATCCAAATGTAGAAAAAATAAAATAATCCTGTCATCTGCGAGGAAGTACGAGCTGTGATTCCGAGAAGTACAGACGGAGACAATAGGAAGTACAAGCGGTAATTACATGAAGAAAATACCCCCACATAAGTTCACATAGCAACATTTGTGAAGTTCAAATATTAAGATCCGGGAAGTGCATAATCTCTTAAATAGAATATAGGGACAATCTAAAATTATCATTTTGAAGCACACATGCTAGTTTTTTGTAAAACACACTAGTATCAAAACATTTCTAGGAAGTACAACCACGAAGGCCAAGAAGTACAAAGACATGTCGCGGGAAGTTCACATGCGGCGTGCGTGTGCTGAGCATTTTGTGTGGTCGTGGACCTCAAACGGACACCGTATGAGAAACTTATAGTCATTTTACTGAACACTTTCATGAAACTGCGCCGAGAAGTACAACCGCATTTCCCTAGAAGTGCAAGTTTGTGTTGAGAGAAGTTCAATGCTCTGTTTTTATGAGGCGGAAATATATTGTGCAAATCTCATCGATTTGATCACCAACCACTTCAATCATTGTCACTAAAAGGTTTATATGGTAGAGTATATGTGTAATTTCATTACCTACAACATTTACAACAAATAAATGGATCTAAGCCATCAAATTCAAACCGTTATCCCACAAAATATACCGGAAACATGATTTCAAAACTTCTAAAATTAGTTTTAAACCATTCGGATTTGGCAAAAATGGTAAATACAAAAAAGATGCGCCATTTTGACAGCTTTCCAACCGTATATCATTTCCATTGTTGAAATACTCCGAATGGAAATCGCGGGGAAATCATTCGGTGCCCGTCACATAAAACGGGCGGACAGTAATTCGAGTTATTCTCTTAAACTGTAAGGAATTAGAGAAAATAATTCGAATAAGAAAGTTGCGCCTAGTCCATAGCTTTCCAACGCCATATCATTTGCATCATTCTGACAAACGGTTGAAAAAAATTATCCAAATTACTGTCCGCTCGTTTTTGAGTACGTCCGAATTTCGGTATTTTCAAAATTGTTAAAAAACTGTGAGGATTTTGAAAAAACTTAAAACATGAAAAAGTTGCCAAATTTCATTATCTTTCCAACGGTATATCATTTGCACAGTTTCGATAAGCGATTCGAAAATAGAACTAAAAGTTCGTTTTCTAGCCAAATAGAAGCGTTTTTGTATTTTCAAAATTAAATTTAAACCGTGCAAAATCTGTGAAAAGTGTGAACATGAAAAAGTTGCGGTTTTTCATTATCTATCCAACGGTATATCATTTGCATAGTTTCGACAAATGGTTGAGAAACTAAAGGTATAATCAGTACCTATGAAGAAAACGGGAAGTTCAGGTAAGTTTGACAGAAAGTTGAACCCTGTTATCCGGGAAGTACAACCTTGTGTTCAGGAAAGTACAAGTCGGTGCTCAGAATATTATTCTGCAACCGGTTGCAGAATAGTGCTGCTATATTGTTATGTACGCTATTATGCAGAATGAAGATTAGGGAATGCAAAATAAGGAACATCCATGATGTTGGGTTCATTGACCCACAAATTGTTAATGGATATGTGTTAGAAAGACACCCCCGCGACGTGGAGCAAGACCTGTGGGATTTTCTTACAAAGCAACAACTCAAAAATCAAATTCTATTTTCTTACCATTTTGGGTGAGTGTTTCTGTCTTGAGCACATTCTCTTTTGTTTACTCCATGCATGGTATGTCTAATCGATGAGTTATGCATGACTGTGCGTGTATCGTGTCTGCAGGTTCCACTGGATTCTGCTAGTAATTGAATTTCACACCTCCAGAGTTCTCATCATGGACTCTCTGAATATGGATCCAAAGCTTTGGGTGAACATGAAAAATATGCTGCAAAAGTAATTATTTTTATTCATTTGCGCTCTATATCGATCGGCCTCTTTCGTTCATTTCCTAATATCAAGTAACGAATAACTCTCTTGTTCATTTAATTTTCTTTGCCTCGTAGGGTTTGGAGACGGTTCTCAAATCAAACGGTCGGTGAATTCAAAAAAGAGCTAGAATTTAGAAGGTCACTGACTGAGGATATTCAGCCAACGGGGACCAATCTATGTGGATACTATGTTTGTGAGTTCATCCGGAGACATACCTCTGAGCGGAAGCCATCGGATAACAATGTCAAGAGAAATAACTTCCAGAAGATGCTTAGTCCAGAAGCTCGCTTCCGACCAATTCAAGAGGAACTAGCAGGATTTTTGATGAGGGAAGTCCTCCATCCTAAAGGAGAACACTATTACGAGGACGTAGAACTTCTGATGCCGTAAATTATGTATGGAAACTTGTTCGAAATTGTATATGGCCGGTCATCCGAGATTGAATATATATTGTATATTTCCTCTTGAATTCTTCTTGGTTCTAATTTCAAACTTGTTTAAAATTGTACATTCATATGCATGTATATGTATATAGTAGCGTAGAATATGTGTACTGAAACTTCTTCAAAATTAAAATAAAACACAAAATAAAATATAAAAGAAATAAAACAATACAAATTAAAAAGAAAGCAGATTTAGGGGGGGGGGGGCTAAACCGTAAACCTGCGGAGGCCTTTAGTCACGGTTGGCCAGGAGAACCGCGACTAAAGGTCCTCTGCCCCGACGGACGGCTGGCGGCCGCGTGGACCGGTCTTTAGTCGCGGTTGCGAACCGGGATAAATGACAGTTGCGAACCGGGATTAAAGGTCTTTTTCTACCAGTGGGAGTCAACTTTTCATATTGGCCACGTTTAGGTTTCTTTGCTCACATAAAATTCACTCGATACTGGACTATCTTTACTCACAGCAACTTCTTCAGCTATCTCACATGCCTGTACAGTTGTGCTGTCAGTAACAGAGAGACTCACATCAGGCCTAGACTTGTTCCCAGATTCATGGACCGTACTCAAGTACGGGAGCGAATCTTCTCCAACAGAAAGAGAAACACACACAAAAACCATTTGGCATCAGCTAAAGCAAGCTGCAGATACCGCTTCCTCTGGTAGTAATTGTACTTAATGACGACCATGTGAATCTGCAAAACCACACACCGGTGTGATGGGTTAGCAGTGAAAATGCTATATCTACGGAGGGTTACGGACGAGTTACGGGCTGACAAGGCTTGGATCCAACGTTCAGAAACGGGTTAGCAGCTTTTTTTTTTTTTGCGGAAGGGATGATATATTAATTCTCCGAACTTACAGAAAGGTTCAGAAACAAAGGAAAAATTACAAGGAAGCCCTCTGGATCCCGACGACGACGACGAGCCGGAGCTGACGATGGCGCGCCACTGCTGAAGCTCCCCAAACATTGGATTGCCGGAGCCCACCACACCGCAGACGGGAAGTCACCGAGCGCTGATGCGTGTGGTTGGCACGTCCGTTGGGAACCCCAAGAGGAAGGTGTGATGCGCACA